>NC_143200.1:23254090-23580227 GCF_051530095.1 Phoenix dactylifera
CACATAACATCACAACAAAATTCATAAAATTTTTCTCTGAGATCACTAGAAATTTCAGAGTGACTGAACACACTGACTTTCCAAAGTCAAACTCTGATATCATCAGAATCTTCACAAATCATGCAACTTCAAAGAGGCTTGTCAAAAATCTCAAGTTGAGCAATCATACCAAGTCTCAGTATGCAAATCGTCTCCTGGCTTTTAAAAATACGAAGAACTCTACCGTCAGAGCAGATTCCCATCCCAGCAACCAGATATGCTATAGGAGCCCTATTGGAAGGCAAGTCCAAGAAACTAATGCAACATATTCCACCCCCTGATAAAGATACAATGCTTTTGAACTTTTAGATTGTAAGATTCTTCTTCTTCTTCACCCCTATGTATGCAATTTTTCATGTATTCACTATGCTAAAGTTACAAACTACATAAAACATTCTAATAAAACCTAGAAAAGTTTCTTCTTCTTCAACCCTATGCAAGGTCTGGAATCTCGGCATGCAGATTTTCATGTATTCACTAAGCCGAAGTTACAAACTACATAAACATTCTAACAAAACCTAGAAAAGTTTCTTCTTATTCTTCTTCTTCACCCCTATGCAAGGTCTGCAATCTTGGCAGAATGACCCGATTACAAACTACATAAAATATTCTAATAAATTCTAGAAAAGTTTTTTCTTTTTCTTCACCACTATGCAAGGTCTCCAATCTCGAAAATACCTGTACTAGTTGGTACGGTTTGAGATTGCAAACCTTGCCCCTATACATGCATATTTTAATGTATTCACTCTGCTAAAGTAACAACTGCATAAAATATTCTCATAAAATCTAGAAAAGTCTGGCCACCCTTATCAGTATATATAATGGGAAAGCTTTGAGACCAGCTTCATACGGCCAGCCTCCAAGGCCTGAAGCTTCAAGGTTTCAATTTCCCGCTATTAAAAAAAAAAAAAAAAACAAGTACTTTTGTGATCTCGGTTGTACATTTCCCTCTATTTCACATGAGCACAGCTCATCAAAAAAAAGGGGGAAAATAAGCATGTACCTTGCTTGCCCTAGGCCCCCCTGTAACTCTAAATAAAAAAAGATATGCTTGGCTTCTCCAGCAAGTCCCCCATCCTAATGAAATCACAGTGCTGCATAATGTCCTGGACTCTAGTTACTCTTTAATCAAAATTTGTTAGGTTATACACTTCCATCCAAGGTCTGCAATCTCGATACCGAATACTATACCAATCAAGTGCAGATAGACTGCGGTATCGAACCGGACCGTACTGATGCTCGGTATGCTGATGCATATCAGTTTGGTATCGTTTCAGTACTTTTTAACCTTTTTTATTTTTCAATTTTTTGATTTGAAGATTATTCTAGAATTTATGGATCTTTAAATTATGATTTTAAGTATATTTTGATTTTAATATTATTTTGTTTTATATTGGTCACAAGAGACCGCATGATTGCATAATTGATGCAACTGTAATAATTAAACCTATATAATTCTAGGTAACTGAAACATAGTTATGACTCGTAGAAATCAAAATGGCATACCTTTTCAGCCACTTTCTGTTGAGCTACCTCTTCTTGCAAATGTAGTAGCAAATCAAGGTTCACCTTTCTCATTTTTCATCTACTGCAGCTAGTAGAAATTTTGATTTTGAGCAGTATTTTGTCTGCAGATTATGTTTTATTTTCCATTTCTTTGCAAGCGAAAAATCTGCAGCTCATATCTGATCCCAATCACTAGTAACATGCTGTGATCTGTCGAATGATTCACCCGAATTACCACTAATCTTCCAAAGTAAGTAGCTTTCTTCCATCTCATAGTATCTCAGATAGGAGACATGAAGATCCGCATCCATGTTCATGCTGCATAATATGAAAGTCATGATTAACCTTCTTGGCTGTTCCTTCTCTCTCTCTCTTTGCTTGTGAGCTTATCTATTGCCAGGGTTGCCCCCGCGTTAGCCTTTCGTTCTCATGGGCTACAGCATTGATGTACTCGTTGTTCCTATCATCATGCAGTTATTCCATATAATATAAATCAAAGAAACTAAAACATTATCTTAATCAGATGTAAACGGTGGCTAAAACAGAGACACATGCTGGCCTTGCCTTTACCTAAAACATTTGAATTTTAGAGTGCGTATTCTGGAATCGTAGAACTATCCTGTCACCCTGTGTCTGAGTTTACCTATTGAATGGCCATCTCCTTCCCCGTGACAAAAAAACAGAACCTTTTCATAGGCATACCGCATATTTGAAATTTGAAATCACAGTCACTCATGGAGCGTTTGATGTATTAAAGATATCTTAAATGAAAAGAGTGCATAGCTGTGACTTTTTCACTCATGGATAGTTGTTGCAAACGTTATGAAGGGATCAAACTTCATCAAGATTAGAGTGGGTTTTGATGGATGGAAGTATACTACAGAATTTATGTTGTTTAGTTCGTATTTTAAAATATATCTCACGACAGTCCTATGGTTATCAAATAATTTCAATTTCAAGTAGAATTTGTAGTTTTTTCTTTTCTTTTTAACGCTTTTCTTTTCACCATTGAACACGCGATATCTGGGCTCTCCAAACTCAAACAAAATTGAATTAAAAGGATAATTTTAAATTAAAAATTTCTAAACACAAACTAAGGCACCAGGATCAAAATGGCAGTTTTGAAAGTATCTCGAAAGTTATATTTACTCTCTCTCCCCCTCTTTAGTTTCTTTTAGGGAGAACTTTTGTGATTTATTCGGAGAGTAGTTGATTTAACATAATTTCTTATAAGCTTTTCTTGACAAAAAAAAAATGCAGTATTTAAAACACTCGCAGCATGATTTGATGCTCATGTGATGCAAATTTTGAGAAATATAAGAGGCAGCAATCTGCTTCCATCCAGAAAAGAAGTCCTGTTCATCTTTCTTTTTCAATTATTATTTTATCCTCGTCCACTCTTTAAACACGTCATAAAACAAGAAAACGATTTTGTTATTATAATAAAATCTAAATTATTTTGAAAATTGATACTCATTTTACTTCACTAATCCCTCCAATCAAGCACTAGAAAAAAATTACTCTATAAAATAGCTCATTCCTTCTACGGTACAAGAATTATTTTTTAATATTTATTCCCTCTACCAAAACAGTGCGGAGAAGAAGAAGAAATGCGGACAGCGCATGGGTCAAAACTCACCCACAATCGAACAGCAATCGCCACGCGCTGCTACTTCGGCTATTCCGATTGCGACGTACGCAATCGACTGTAAAAAGTAGGACGTGGCGATGATCGGCGTGGATGCAGCGACAGCTGGAACACACTGCAACCCAACACCAAACACACCGAAAACCCCACCCTCCTCGTTGGTTGCATCGCGTATGGCGACGATTCTGCTTCGCTTTTTGCTCCAATTCGGAGTGCGTTGGCTGTGTCCAGCCTGTACGAACAGACCTACTTAACACGTCCGGCACGTCAGGAATCCAAGGAGAACTTTCCAGATTATAAAACCAAAGACTTCAAAAAAAAAAAAAAAACCAGAAGCAGGAAGGAAAGAAATAAATCGATTTTATTATTATTGTAATTATGCTTACAAACAAATCGAACGGCAGAATTCACCAACGGTGGTTGGCGAACATCAAACTCCACCGTCCCTCAAGCCATCATCACTCCTATCATCAGAAGATGAGAAGAGTTTTCCAAAAGAATTCAAGAAGAATAACAAACTCCCAAAATTTTTATCGACAAGAAATCAATCGAACATCCTTCTCTCTACACATCAATGAGAAAGGAAAAAAGAAGGGGGGAATGAATGAAGCAATCGAGCCATGGTCTGCAGAGATCCAGATCAAAAAGAATCCGTAATCGAACAAAACGAACAAACGAGATCAATGCTCGTCTCTGCATCTCTCTGAGCGGTATTCTCCACTGCGGATCTCTCTTTCTTTGCTGTACAGCGCCGGCGGAGGGGACGGGATCGCCACCCAAAAATAAAGGAACGGAATCGACCGATATAATCTATAAAGAAAAGAGAGAGGCGGCGGAGGAGTCGGAGACGGAGGCGGAGGACGAGGGCGGTGGGAGGTAGAGATCGTAGGGGGCCCAGAGGCGATCGAGAGGGCAGGGCTTGCCGGCGTCGAGGCGGACCCATGGTTTGCCCTTGCCGCTCCAGTGCATCAGGCTCACCGGCCCCGGGTGGAGCGGCCGGCAGTTCCCGGACAAGTTGTCGCCGCCGAGGCCGTGCTGGTTCCAGCGGTGGTCCACCCCCTCCACCTCGCCGGCGAACACGAGCAGGAAAGGGGGCAGCGAACCCAGCTCGTAGAACCGCCTCCTCTGCTGCATCTTCATCCAGTGTTCGATCTTCTGTCGGTACTCCCCGGCTCGCCACCGCTCCATGTCCATCACCATCACCCCGGTATTGAAGTAGCACGGTGTCCGCCGCCGCCCGTGGAAAACCCTCTGCCCGTCCCCGCCGTCCCAGAACTCCGCCGTGAAGTAGCGGCTCAAGTTGGCGCGGCAGTACTCCGGCGCGGCGATCACCGCCGACTCAGGGAGGCGCATGTCCCAGAGGCGGCGGATGTCGTCGACGACGACGAGGTCGGAGTCGAGGTAGATGACCCGCTTGACGCAGGGCTCGAGGAGATCCGCGAGGTAGTTGCGGGCGTAGTTGAGGGGGTTCTCGAGCGCCTCCCGGATGGAGGCGGAGATGAGGCCGCGGACCAAATTCTCCTGGAAGGGGTAGATCTTGAACCGGAGGGAAGGGAAGACGGAGCGCACGGTGCGGTAGAGGTCGGAGGAGGAGGGGCCGGCGGAGACGACGAAGTGGAAGAAGATGGATTCGGGGCAGGAGGCGTGCTTGAGGATGGAGAAGACGGCGGCGATAGAGCCGCGGAGGTAGTGGGAGTCGAGGGTCATGGCGATGTGGACGTGGGAGGGGTCGCAGGTGGTGACGCAACCGCGGAGAGGGGAAGCAGGGCAGCCATCGCCGTTCCGGAACTGGGGCGCCTCCGCGAACAGCGCGGCTGCAGCGGGGAAGGAGCGGATCGCGTCGGAGGGAGAGGGGAAGAGGAGGAGGAAGGCGAGGAGAAGAGCCGAGGCCACGATTTCTTGGAGAGAACAAGGCATTGCCACGGCGAAGAGGAAGGTATCAATCGCTGGGTGTTTTTCCTTTCTTTTCCTTCCTCTTCTTTGGCGACGGAGGACTTAATATTGGGAAGAGAAGGAATAAATATGGGAAGGGGAAGGGAAGGGAAGGGAAGGGAGTCCTTCTCTTGAGTGTGACGGTGGGGTCGGACGCGGAGTCGTTTTTAAAGTCGTTACGAAATGCTTCGTGTTCTTGAGGCTTGAAGGAGTCCGCGTATCGGTCTTGATGATTCGGAGGAGAAAACGCGTTTAAAGTTTTGTTTCTTGACCTATGCGGCTTGGAGCCTGGGCGCGATCGGAGCGGTTAACCGTTGCACATGGGGTTGGTGATTTGACTCGGTGGCTGGTGCTGCGTCGAGGAAGGCGAGAGCCAGATGGTTTGGTCTACCGGCATGTAAAGATTGATGCGGTTTCATCACATTGGATGGTTGATAGACCTAGCCTCCCATCAGCCCTGGGTACGTTTTTTTTCCTCAATTTTTTTTTTTTTATAAAAAGACACTGAATATGGGGATGGTATTTACTATTTAGATATGGATTGCATGTAGATTGGATTAAAAATTTACCAATTCAAAACCGATCTATTTATTAAATAGATAGTGAGGTAATCCAATTCGATCCACGTAACTTGTTTATTAAATAAATCAAATCGGGTTAAATGGTTAAATAAGTTAAGTGGATTTTTAACGGATTAAATAGATTCAAACTGATGAAATAAGCTAAGCAAGTTGGTTAGGAGTTAAGTAAGTTTTAAACATATTAAATAGATCGAATCATGATCTGATCTTTTTATTAAATAAATCAAACGAGTTAAATAGATTAAAAGTATAAATCTGAAGTTGACCTAAGCAGATCTAATCGGATTTATGCCCAAATCTATTTATGTTAAAGAGTTACTGAATCAGATTATAAATTGTCAAGGCAGTAGTTATGGTGATGATGATATTTTAATTGTTTTCTACTTTATATTATATTTATATGATGTCACTTTTTTAGGGTGTATTCGTACCCGTGTTGTATGAAATGTCACTTCCTTTCTCAACGAAAAAAAATCCAACGGTAAATTGAACAGCAGATAGGAGCACTCATTGTATAATTAATTTTAGTAATAAATAGTGGACCAGTGCTGAGGGGCCAAGCTGGATGGTAGGAAAGCAGCTGTGCTACGGAAATGAGTAAACTTAGCCCTTAAGCATGGCAGGGTTTTGGAAAACGGCTGAAATTACTGTTTGTGATTAAGACAGACTCTGTTTTATTGAGGAAACAAAAATAGAAGATTTGAATATATCCCCTTCAGCTTTCAATACATAATATTTTGTTTAATTACAAATATGTGCTCGTTGTAATCGGTTCCAAAGTTTTAAAAGAGCTCCTACTTTCGATATAATTATGGAAACATGAGATATATTTCACCCAAAAAAAAAAAGAAACATGAGATATAAAAATAAATCTTCAATATTAACAGTTAAACATAATCATTCTATCTGATATTTTTGCATTAATAAAGCATTTTTCATTGGATATTAACGGTTAAACATAATCATGTTCCAAATGTTCACTCGATATCTTCCAGTTCAGGATCTAGAAGGAGATGAAAGGAGGGGTAGAAAAGCAATCTCAGCTTAAGAAGACTAAATCAACATGACATCGTTCGGCAAGGACAGGAGCATAGCATGGATTCCTTTTTGACATCTTCAAATAGTGGTGGTCTCCCCCACTTCATTGTTTCATACTTTTCATCTCGGGGACACCTGTCACATCAAAGAAGAAATAAAAAGTAGATGAAATTTGAGGAAAAATTGAATCTAACCTGCGTTAGCAATTGTCAAACATATGCTAATAATTTGTAAGAAAGATTATACCTAAAAAAGCCCCGGGATTTTTTGCATAGTTGTCCTAAGAATCCAAAAAATAAGGGTCTAAAGTTATCTATGAGCTTAGTGTAAATGTTTTAACACTTTCTTACTGGCCAATGTTTTTGCTATACATAATATAATAACGACGACAACAATTATATTACAATTTAACTGCTTAAATGCTTCACTATTATTCATGTTGAACTTCTTAAATTATTACAATGTACCAGTTTGCATACAAGATAAAATAACAGCAATATCTTATAAGATTTCCCTTGCACTAACTACTATATCTGCTGCTATGGTCCCGTATTTGCCGTTGCAGTGGTAAAAATTAACACAGCAACTCCATAGACTAGTTCTTTGGATGTTTGCTTGCCAGATAATATTCTATTATAATGTAATGTAATAGCTAATACCTGCTCTCTTAAGTTATACAGTCACGACAGCATTGTTCTTTTACCTCTACAGTCACAAGGCATTACTGGAATCTTGATTGTCTCGAGAAACTGGTCCCATAATAGTTTTGAGCCCTCGCCTCTGGTGCAACCATAACGGGGTTATTAAAACCGCAAGGCATGCAGCTAATGGCTGATGTATTGGATTTATTAACTACATGTTGTTTTCAGGCCAAAGCTGAATGGGGAAACATAAAACATGCAGCTGCTTAGAATGTGCAGCCTAGAAGAGTCTTGTTTCGATGCATTAAATTTGACTGGTTTTACATAAAAGAGGCGAGATGGTTCCTCAAACCTCTCTCTTCCCCATCCTTTTTTTTGGGGGGGGGGGGGGGGGGGACAAGCCCACCCCTGCGTAGCAGTCCCTACTGGGCCCCCATCCCGCCAGAAGAATATTCGATGCGGGCAGAAATGATCATGTGTTGGGCACCCCGGCCAGTTTTACTCATACCTTTCCCATCCATGGGTCCGGCTCGGTTATCCTCTGGACTCCGGCATGAATACCACGTGTGAGTACGTCACACCTGGCACCACCGAGGTTACCCATAGAGCGATACGCCCTTCCAAATCCGTGTCTGAGCAGGGAGCATCCGGTCTCCATAATTTAATCAACACTCGTGCGTTTCGAACTCGAAACCACTTGGTTAGAAGTAAGGCCACGCTTTCATTGGCCCATGCTCTCTCTTTCCCTTCCTTGCAGTGATTGTAACTCCACAAACTAGTTCTTTCAATCTCTTTTTGCTACATAATAGTCTACTGCAATGTTGTAAGAAATAGCTAATTTGCAGTTCTAAGTTAAAACAGCCATGCGGCATTGGTTTTGGATCTTAGAGGTCACATAAGCATGGTCGAAATCATGATTGTTACGAGAAAATGGTCCATAATAGCTTTGAACCATGACGTCTTATTCAGCCAAAATGGGGTTAATAAAACCGAAAACAGTAGTGGCTTATGCAACTAATGGTTGATTTATAGGACTTGGTAGCAACCACATGCAGTTTTTCAGTTGAAATTGAACGCGGCAACAACAGAGAACACGCATCCTCGAAAAGTCCTTCGATCTCGTTGACTAAAAAAAAAAAAAAAAAATCAGATGTTCCTCGAAGCTTTGGGGGGAGGACTCGTGAGCAAGTTGGCATGTTCTGCCGACAATGCTTTTCGTGACGGGCAAATGCTCAGACCGCCGAAACTAGTAAAAATAGCTTGCTTTCATTGACCAAAATCCTGCAACCATCCAGCTCTGTGAAGAATCTTTATGTTTTGTTTATGGATGCTGCCTAAGGTAATGTGCCATTGTGGCTTAATAATATTAGCTGCAATTATGATGCACTTGGCATTTTTTTTTTTTGTTTTTTGAACTATGGACATATAAAATGGAATATAAATATTAGAGGTGAGTTGTGAATATGCCTAAGTAAGAGCATCCTAATGGAATAAATATATTATATTTAGCAGAATATAAATTAATAAAGGTTATGTGCAGCATGCCCACCATGTCAGACAAATATGATGGGCACTGTGACTATCTAATATCTTGATATCAATAATCTATATGGATGCTTCAGATTATGCCTATCATATTATTATCTAAATACGCTGAGTTACAGACATAGTAACGTAATGAGTATTTATGTAAAGCAATACTTTATTTTTATTTTTTTGAGAAACATTGAATTCAAAAAATATTCGTCTATTTTTTTATTAATTTATTATAGTATCGTAATTCTTGCAACAATTGACAACAATCATGGATCAGTAACTGTTATTTGCAAATAATTGTCATGTTAGCAAACCATCCTCTTTGAAAGTTAAAACCTTCAGACTGCAAGAGTGTATTTCTCAAGTACTAGAAACCAAATCATTAGATTCGCCAAAATGGAGAGCAGACAAAGTTGAACACTTGAATCATGGGTTTCCAATTGGCAGATACCTACTTTTCTGCCATGTCTACTTCGTCCATTATGTCTGTAAACCATGGATACTTCCCATGCATGTCCAATTTACATAAATCGGCCAGCCAATGCTGGTCCTAATCTTGGATTTATCTAAGCTTGTCCTCGGCGCATGAGCAACTGAGCATGCACCAACTGTTTATCCGAAAGGACGTTTTCTACCTGTAAGATATTTTTCCACAGAGGGACTGTTCACTAACCTCTGTTCAATTGTCTGTGCTAAAGCAAGGACACCAGTTGCTAGGAAAAGCACCAGGTGTCATGTGGAATAATCTACACAAGCATTCCAATATGCAAGCCTAAGCTATTTCATCATTAATCCATTCTGAGAGCCAAGTCCTAGGTATGCTTGCATCTGTTAACAATGAAATACCTGCAAGGTTTTATATTGAAATACACATGCAATAATAGATTATAACCATCACCTTGCATGGCAATGATGAAAATGTGATGAGGCGGCACCATGATCCCGAGACTAATAAGCAAAGGTTCTAGATATCAAACCAGATATTAATAAGCAAGAGTAACTATATTAGAAACATAGCACCCACAGGGATGTGCTTAATCTGCAGGAGATAGGAATCGATAAGTGGAATTCTTTGAAAACATCTCCAAGAACATAAGTCATTCTGCAGACATAAATCTTTCAGGCATGCCATAAAAATATAATTATTATGCAATGCTGCCAATTTTATCACCATAATTTTTAGCACACCATATCTTTGCCAGTGATGGCATCTAGAAAAACAAAAAATCTGGTGCTCTTATGAAATACAAAACAGAGATGCCATATTTAAAGAGGAGTTTTTCTATACAAATTTGAATAGTGGAGAACGCTATGATTGTTAGAATCTTAACATTCCACCTTTATTTTTTCTAAACATCTCCGAGATTTATTGCTGTTCACTTCATGGAAGAACAGCTTTCACCTCCTTCCTATCTGCACCAAATACCTGAAATATTGCAAATTCAGCTCGGTCATGGCATACCAATAGTTGTATGCATACTGAAATATTACAAATTCAGCTCAGTCATAGCATACTAATAGTAGTATGCATAATGCAGCAACAAAATTTACTGCTTTCCCTCCCAACGTCCCAACCCATTACCTCATACTAGTTCAGCCTAAAAGGAAAACCTCCAGGCAGCCAAAATTTACAAAAGTACTACAGCAGAACAAGGTATGCAAAACTTAATTCCCAAGCACAATGACCACATAACAAGCTTGTTGCTGGAAGCTACCTTACAGGAGAAGGCTTCAACTGATCCATGTATGTGCTAATACAATACGAGAGGACCACAAATGGAAGGTCTAGAATCTCACACGAGGAAGAGCTAGAATGTTTATACTATAAGTTTTCCACAAGGCTGTCCAACTGCCTAGGCAACCCAAAACAGATCCTTTGAACAGCCTAGGCAGCAAGATGGGTCCTTGGATGAACAGATTCACTTTCTTAGCTATACTGGGCAATATACAACGACATAATATCTAAACTGTTAGTATAATTGGACCACACTTCTATTCTTCTAATATACTTCAGTAAAAAATTGGGGCTTTATGACAATCATGAAGGCTTGAAAATCATCATGGAAGCATTAGGAATTAATACATTTCAAACGCCATGCTCTAAACTACAATAGTAACAACAGAGGGAGGGAAGATCCTTCCCTGATTGACCAAAAACAATATGCATGTCATGTTCCAAAGCTGCTTTTCTTTTTTCTAGTAATAAGAAAGGAAAATATATATATATCCTCAGCACCAATATAAAACAGCACAAGATATACAAAACTTAATTTTCAATCACAATGACCGCAGAACAAGCCTGGTGCCTGAAGTTACCTTAAAGGAAAAGGCCTGTACTAATTCATCTATGTGCTGAGACAATCCGAGAGGACCCTAAAAGGAAGGTCTAGAGTCTCACATGAGGAAGAATTAGATAACTTATACTAAGTTTTTCAACAAGGCTGTCAAACTGCCTAGGTAGCCCAAGACAGAGAACCACTTGACAGACTAGGCGGTAGGTGGGTGCTTGGATGCACAGATTCGTTCTTAGCAATACTGGACATACAAATACAATAATGTGAGATCTAAACGATTAGTATAATCGTACTGCACTTCTGTTCTTCTAATAAACTTCAGTACAAATTCAGATCCATGAAAAACATGAAGGCTTGAAAATCATCATGACAGCATTAAGGAAGAGAGAGGAAGAGAGAGAGAGAGAGAGCTTTCCCTGATTGACCAAAAATAATATGCAAGTCATGTCCCAAAGCCTCATTTTTTTTTCAAGAGTAAGAAAAGAAACTATCAAATTCTTCTTGAAAAAGATTTTCTTTTAAGGAAAAAAAGTAGAAAAAGATGATGAGAATGGATAGAAAAATAAAAGATTTTTTAAGGAAAAAAGTGGAAAAAGATGAATAGAGAATTTGTGGAAATTCTTTTACCTCCGTGCCATAACCCTTTACATATACATCTGAAAAGATCTCAGATGGATCGGGCATAGGGCTTTCCTGCAAATGGTGAATAAGACAAATTGTTAAGACCATAAGCTTGATGAGCTTAACGAGCAAGACGTAATGACAAGTTGAAAATAATAAATATCAGTGCACTTGTAACCTTGGCTTGTGCAATGGCTTCATCTACTTTTTTTCTGATTTCTTTCTCGATATCCTACACATAATAAAATGGTCAGAGGAAATACGTCGAACTCGCTTGTCACAGTGATGCAAATAATCTTTGTGCTGAGTTATGATACATCTAAAGATGAAGTTTTAATTGATTCCGGAACAACATGTAACTCATTATATTAAATTAATAATACCTTGAGTTCAGAGGCAGATGCTATCTCGTGGGTTAAAATCAACTTTCTGACTCTTTCAATCGGATCACGCTCCTGGGAATTTGTATGGCATACCACAATTAGCCTTCTTAAAAGTGAATTTGTATGAATATAGCAATTACTAGTTACTGCTTGCAATCAACCAACCTGTCTTATGCCAGAGATCTCATCACGAGTACGGTATGTGCTCCCAGGATCAGACATCGAATGCCCATGGTACCTGTAGGTGTCCATTTCAAGAATCTGAAAAACAATCATAAGAAGAACTATATATCAGTGCACCAATTGATTTTCTCATCCGATGAAAAACTTAAGAGCAAATGATGCAGTAAGTATAGAAAACAAGACGTCAAATATGCAACTCTTTTGAATACCCACCAATGGCAATCCTTTAAGTTTCTAATCAAAATGCAAAGGAGAAGTTTCAAATAAACCAAACATAACCAAGCATGGGGGAAATGTGAGTGTGCTAGCATTCATAGAATTCTGTATTGAAAGTAAAGTGTTGATAATGATAAAAAAGAGTACTGTAAAATGACCATTGTATATCATGGAGACAACATGTTTGAGAATTAACAGAGTGTAACAGGTTAAACAATTATGTCACCAGTGTAAAGAGATCCACAGGAAGAATCTGTGTAAACAATTATCAACATTCAATTAACAAATTTAAGAGGACAGATAGATTATCTTACACGTGCTTTTGCCAGTATATAAATCATCATTTTTATGTTTCCACTCTTTCCTTTTCATTACTTCAAGTGTAACAACTAAACTTAAGTTTCCTCAAAAAAAAAAAGAAAAAGTAAAATTAAGCTTGCATTAGAAGGGTAATCTCATACAAGAATATTATATTGCTCATAATAAATTCCATCTCTTCAAGATAATTAATATTATGTTTTATCATTTAAAAGCAAAACCTAAATTAGCAGATTGGCTCATGTATCATGACAAGGTGGAACAAATCTAATCCAGATACAAGTTGAAGGTGCACTAGTCATGCATCACAGAACTTCATGGCTGCTAACTATTAATTTGTGGTAGTCTTTTTTCATGAATTTATTTTATCGTAGTCTTTTTTCATGACTTTAATTTGTGGTAGTCAACTCATCATTTTTGACAAACAATAGTGCAGCCTAAAATCAAGTATTCTAGTACTTTTTGGAACAATAGGAACACATGCAACAGCCAACTTCTTAGGCCCTGTTTGGGGGAGCTTTTGGAGGGCCAAAAAGCACTTTCTGGCCCTCCAAAAGTACTTTTAGCTAAAAAATGGTGTTTGGTAAATTTTCCAAAAAGCTGTTTCAGCTTTTGCGGAAAGCTAAAAACAGCTTTTGGAGGGAAGCTCCAATTTGGAGCTTTCCGAAAACGCTGTTTTCAGCTTTTTCGCAAAGCTGTATTTTTGACCAAAATACCCCCATTTAAAAAAAAATTTCCTCCCAAAAATCTCTCTCTCACCGTCTCTTCCTCTCCCACCCAACCCACTCCCTCTCCCCCGCCGCCGTACCCTCTTCCACTGCTCCGCCGTCACACCCCCTCCCTCTCCCCCGCCCCCATGGGGGGGAGGTGCCGAAGAAGAGGAAGACGAGTGGTCTTCCCCTTCCCGCGGCCGCCGCCGGCGATGATGCCCCTGTCACGGAAAGGCCCGGCGCCCTCCTCCTTCCCACGATGGGGAGGGGCCGAAGAACAGGAAGAAGAAGGGGGCGCCCTCCCCCTTCCTGCGGCCGCCGGCGGTCACAACCCGCCCCCCTCCCGCGTCCGCCACGGCCCGGCGCTGTCGGCCTCGCCGGAGGAGAGCATTTCCCAGGTGGCCAGCCGCTGCCGCCGAGACTGCCGTGGGCACTGCCGGCCACGGCCCGACCCCGTCCCACGGCCGCTGGCGGCCCCGGCCCGGCCCCATCCCGCGGCCGTAGCAGCCTGGCCCTCTTCCAGCGCCGCCGGCTGCGCGGGAGGAGAAGAAGGGAGAACGGGGGAGAGGAAGGAAGGAGAAGAAGAGAAGAAAAAAAGAAAAAAAAAGAAGAAAGGGAAAGGAAAAAAGAGAAGAAAAGATAATTTTAAAAATAAAAAATGAATAAATAAATAAATAAATATTTATATAAATGAATGAATGAATGAATAAATAAGATAATAAATAAATATATTTCAATATTATTAATTATTTACACTAATAATTATAATATTTTATACCTTTATTATTGTATTATACTATAAATATTATATTATATTACATTACATTATAATACATTATTATGTTATTTTAAATAATTTAATATTATGCTATATTATGAGAAATTAATTTATACTAATAATTATAATATTTTATACCTTTATTATTGTATTATATTATAAATATAATATATATTACATTATATCATAATACATTAATATGTTATGTTAAATAATTTAATATTATGTTATATTACCAAATATTAATTTACTCTAATAATTATATTACTATTATGCTATATTATAATAATATTATTTTATATTACAAAAATATTATATTATATTGTATATTTATGTATTAATATATATTATGTTTTATTACGTTTTGTTGTATAATATTATGCAATGTCCTTTATGGTAATTTTGTCATACAAAAGTACTTTCTCAGTTTGTTTACCAAACACAAAACAAAGTACCACAGCACTTTTCGAATGTAGTTACCAAACAGCAAACAGCTTTTTATAACAGCTCTACTTCAGACAGCTCTACTTCCAACAGCTCTACTTCCAACAGCTCTACTGCCAACAGCTCCCCCAAACAGGACCTTATTCCACATATGAATGAGTATCAAGGCAGATGGCAAGGAAAAATGAAGCATGAATAAAACTAGCGACTGCTTAGGCACTCACAATGGGTCCATTCTTCAGAGCATGTTCCTTGGCAAATTTGCATGCTTGCTTCACAGCAAGAACATCCATTCCATCAACCTGTTTAGCAAAAGAACAAAAATGATGAACATCACTGACAAGCATACGTACTTGATGACTAAGAATCAATATCTACATTGTGTAATTTACAGGTATATCTATATGATGAACCACACTATTAAAGACAAAATCATATTAGCATATAAAACTAAAATTGCAAGCAAATTTTGCTCACTCTGATCAAACTGGTCTTTATCACATGCACAAGAAAAGCAACAAAGTAATTGCTCGAACGATTTGCTTTATATTCTTGTAGAAGTGAAATATAAGCATAAAATTTAAAGTGCACATCAACTTATTAATTTAGTGTAATGTTTTTTATAAAAGCGCACAAAATTGGCTAGCTTAATATTTTTTAGTGATAACAGATAACCAAACAATATGAATTTCAGGTCTTTGTACATATCTTTGTTGTTTACATGGTTTTTCTTGTAAGTTACTTAAAACAGGGTTTCTTAAAGGGCAAAAATGAAGGGACTTCAAATATCAAGCCACCAAACTATGGGATTGTTGGTGTTTGTTAAAAGTGAATTAAGAAAGCAAAAGTAAAACAAAAGGGCACGAATAGTAGATCTAAGCACCTTCTCTTGCACAAGAAGATTTCAGCAAAAAGGGTTGTTCCTTAATGCACAGTAGAAAATAGTAACAAAGCATATCCACATTTTCTCAAACCAAAAATATAGACACACGAAATCATATAGATGTTCTCTGTATATGTATTTACACATAAGCCACACATCTTATGTAATGGCATGGAAATTTGAAGCTGTTCATTCAGCAACACTACATCACTGGGAGTTAGAAGTTAGCATGAAGAGTATACAAGCCATCTGAAACAATTGAACTTTCTTAGACAGTCCTCTAGGAAAAAGCACTTTTCAATGACAAAAATCACTTGTCAACAATAGACACTTCAATTTGTCACACAAAATATGAAGTCCAAAGCACTATCGGATTGATACAACCTAACAAGCATTTATTGCATTGAGTCTTTTCAGGAAAGAAAAGCATAATTTGCACAATGTACTTCACTATTTGCCCGTATGCAAGTTTATTTCCTATGAACTAGTAACAGCTGTTGTTTCATTGCACATCATGTTGATGATTATGTCAAACAATATGAAGTTGAACATAACTTCCTCCTAATATCCAAAAGTAGGAAAATAAATTGACAGGCAATGAACAAGAGGCTATCTTTAGGAACTTCAAGGATGTAATGGTCAAGAGATGAAAATTAATTTAATCTAATTGCATGACCTCTATTTTACGGTTCCTGGAACCTAACAGAGAATGACGTATGAGAAAGTCATGTCATTACAATTAGGTAACTGCAAAAAATAGTTGATACTTCTTTTCAAGATAGACACCACTGTAAAGCCTTGAAGGAAAACTACTATTGACAAACTAAAAGGAAGTGAAGTAGAACTTTTCAGAAATGATGTTGTTGCATTAAAGTAACTATCCAAAGATTAGGCAACCTGGTTAGCTGGAATAGCTAAAGCATCTATTCAAGAATACATGCTGCTGTAAAGCCTTTAAGGTAGACAACTTTTGCACCTAAAAGAGAGTCCTTGATGTCAAATCTCTATCATTTGTGCAAATGCAACTTGCAGGGAAACATTAATCATATTTGACAAATAGCCTTGACATCAGTCCTCCCGTCCTTTGAGCAGAGAAATACAATAAGCACTATGTTCAATAGTAGGGTGGACAATATACAAGTATATGAGCATACTTTGTGCCTTGCAGCAAAAGTCTCTCAAACAGATCTACTGTCAGTGGCTGAAGGCTGATAATCAATATACACTAATACAAGACCTATGGGAAGTAAGAAAAAGTGAAAAATTAGCCTTCTACTAGCACTTGCTTTCTTACACTAGCTCAGTCAAGCTTCCCCTTCATCTTCCTCTCCCTATCTGAGTACCTTGCTAGCCTGACAGCACTTTCAGAGTCCCCCCTTTTATATTTGATGTAATACACAATATAAATGACTATTAGAGTAAATACACATACACAGTATGACTTACAATGAATCTAACAGCTCCTTCAAACTCATGATAACTCATAAGCCAAGAGTTGGCCCAGCACATAGTGAAAGAGCGTGCCCAAACAAGTCTTTATTAATAAGTCTGTGAGATGCCTAGTAGATAATATACAAAGAAACAGTAGTGCATATTGGTGAATTGTCAAATGGAGTGGTTGTCATTTTTGATGATCTCTGTCCTCCTCTGAAAGACTTACTGGTAAAGACATGTTTATAGCACTTCAATAATCAGTTAAGATTTTATAGTATAAGTGATCGCAACATCCAAGCAGGAGAAAAATCATAGGTAGAGAACACCTAAACCAGTAATGGACCATAAATTAATCTACATCCTTGATACTGCAGTATGAGAAAAATCATATCTAGAAAACATATAAATTAGTATGTACCAGAGAAAGATTCGCTGTCTTGATACCGGACCGGTACTGATGCCACACTAATACTGTATCGGTACGGTAAGGTACGGAGTCTTTCGACATACCTGAGCGTTGGTACGCCTTCCGTACCGGGTTATCCGTATTCAACCGGTGGAGAATGGTACGTTCCGTACCATCCAATTCAATATCAATAATCCAATACAGTATAGTACTTCCTATACTATCCAGTTCGGATTGATACGGGGAACCATGGAGCAGAGCATTACAGCCATCCTTGATGTTACAACAAGCGAGAATTTCTACTATGCCTCAATCTCAGACCAAATTTCTCTTTACCGCAAGGCAAGGCAGGTCTCTATTATATAAACTTTTAAGCATGAGACACATGCTTCATACTCCTAGCAAAGTTCAAGTATTAACAACGAGGGTAAACCCGATCACCTCATATAACCAGTGCCTATCTTTATCTCCATCAGTCATTCTTTTCTCCATCATTCCCTTCCCTTTCAACCCCAAAGTCCTAACAACTGTCAAATTTGAATCGATGACCAATGTGAACAATATTATTCTCCTCTTATGTCATCCCTATTGTTACTCTCCATGGTCACCCCCCCATGTGCAATAGGAATTCTCGAACCACCCTCTTTACTTATCTGTAATAGAAGATAGTGAAAACAACAGAGCCTCAGCAGAAGCACCAAAATGACTTGTCACCCGACATAGCAAGTTGAACAAGATTTTTCAGTGACCAACACATACGTATATAGATAGACAGGAAAGATGGATACGCGAATAAAATCCGAGGTGCTAGTAAGAGCATAAGATTAGCATGATGAGAATAGAAAACCAGAACAGATACCAATAACCTTTAGATAAACATTAAATGCATTAACTTTCAGATGAAAATATGACAGAAAAATCTTAAATTTTCGTTCTTAACCTTCAGACCAGGAACATAGTCACCACGCTTGTAGTATGCGGGACTCTTCGAAGCCCTCCATTCGGCAGTCCCCATACCATCTGGAAGGTTGAAAAAAAAAAAAGCAAGCAAGCAAGAAAGAAAACAATGAGCACCAGAACTGACAAAAATAAAAAAGCTAACTTGAATACATATTGTATTTCCTTTTACCACTCACAGTGGTTGTTCTCGCAGACCAGGATAACCGGCAAATCCCAGAGCGCCGAGATGTTGAGGGCCTCAAAGAGCTGCCCCTGGTTGGCGGCCCCATCACCATACAGAGCAAAGGTCACGGTCTCGTCCTTGGAGTATTTCTGGGCAAAGGCCAGGCCGCAGCCAAGGGGGACCTGGGCTCCGACGATGCCGTGGCCGCCGTAGAATCCGGCCTCCTTCTTGTAGAAGTGCATGGAGCCACCCTTGCCCTTGGAGCAGCCGGTGCGGCGTCCCATGAGCTCCGAGAAGGCTTCGACGAGCTTGCCGCCGCGGCCGAGGAAGATGCAGTGGTCGCGGTAGGCGGTGATGATGCAGTCGCGCTTGGTGATGGCGGCTTCCATGCCAACGGCGACGGCCTCCTGACCGTCGTAGAGGTGGCAGAAGCCACGGATGAGCTTGGCCTTGTAGAGGGAGTCGGCGGCGATCTCCATGCGGCGCATCACGGCCATGTCCCGGAAGAAGGAAAAGAGCTCCTTCGGGGTGGCCTCGACGGAGCGGGAGGGGGGATCAATCTTGTGGCCGGTGAAGGGCACGCTCGTCTCGATGGTGAGGACGGTTTGGTCGTCTCCGGCGGCGGCCTCGGAGAAGGATCGGGAGAAGGGCGGGGCGGAGAGGGGGCGGAGGAGGAGCTTGGAGACGGTGGAGGTGGAGGAGGCGAGGCGACTGACGGCCATGTTGATTACCACGGTGCGAGAGTGTCTGAGATGGGAAAAGGGGAGGAGGGAGAACCGAGAAGAGGAGGTCGATGATGCGGGCCAAGAGGGGGGTTTGGTATATTTCAGCAAAAAAAGAGGGGGGTTTGGTATGTTTCAGCAAAAAAAGAGGGGGGATTTGGTACTACTAGTCTTACCGCGGAGCACGTGTAAGGAAGGTAACTGGAATGGTCGTCATCCTATCAACTGGTCAGGAGGAGTGGCATTTTGCAGGTATACAAGCTTGGCCGTATGTTCATCCTGTATTTAAGTTTTTGCTGAAAAGCAATCCCTGGTTATTCTTTTATGTATGTAGCTGATTTCATGTAACGGAGAATAAAATAGAATAATTTGTTACTTCCATCTCATGATTGCATTGCATTGTAGAAGCTAACAAATAAAAATTTATCTGAGTTTTTTGCTGCAAAGCAATCTTATATTTACAATGACAGTGATATAGGTTTTGTTCAGAAGCGCAATGTCAGTAATTCAGAACTAAGCTGTTATTATTCTTTATGGATGTAATTAATCTCAGGTAACGGAGAATAAGATATAGGATAATCTGTTACTTACATCTCATGATTGCATTGCTTTGTACCAGCTGACGAATAAACTTTAGAGGCACATCTCCATTACAGATCATAAAGAGAGCCCTCCAAAGCATGCTACGTCAGTCAGTTCACGAATCTCGAGTTTTAGAGGCCTTTCAAAGAAATACTGCAAGAGAGATAATATCCAAATCAAAGTAGATGGAACACTAAATTCTAATTAATGCCCACCAGATGTTCGATTAACTGAGCTACGAAATTTCAGTCTCCTGATGTAACTCTTGTTTAACAATAGTATCTCCAAACTGTATGTATCTGATCCTTCAAATATAGCACCAACGGCAAAAAAATGAGGAAAAAAATAGAAAGAAAGAAAAGAATCTGGCAGCTAGTCAAATGTAAGAATTAAGTTTGATTAAGTTACAATAGCACGCTGACATAATCAAGAAGCAGACCAATCAATAAAGCACTGTACATAGGTTGAAGTGACAGCTTTCTGGGGCCTGTACTGAGAGAATACAATAAAACCCAACGCCATCTCCCGCAAGTTGTACTCATGAAACTAAAATCCTTCTACAGATGAATGGGTTATGTAAGCATGGACATAGCAGCATGGGTCGTGATTGTTTTACAGAAGTTGGTTAATGACTGACTTGCATGGCTGCTGTAGGTTCCTGCTACCTTGAGCAACTTCTACGTACCACAACTTCCATGCCTCCATGTAATGTCCAAAAAGTTCACTCAGTGCTGCAGGAGAAGAAGCATACGACAAATGATCAGACTAATGCAATCCCTATATGAAATGTTTCTATCATCTGAATTTTTAGAACATTGCATTTGCAATAAGAAATGGTGAAAAGTCTGAATAGCAGATTATAGGCTTCACCCTATGTTGAGTACACAAACTAAACGAATGTCAAGACCTTTATTTGACCATTCTGTTCTTTGTAATTGCGCCCACAGGACCATGCTTTTTTTTTCATATTTAGTTTTTTCCACGTTAGCTCATAATAAAGAAGAAAGCTTCTCATAACTAATCTAAATAAGCAGACAATTTGAAAAGCTAGTAAAGGAAGATTCTCCTTGAAGAAAGAGTTAAAACTCTTATGCTCCAAAGAGACGGTTAAAAAGGTGATTTTGTTTCATTAATGAGAAATCTCGGGGGAAAAATTCAAACCTTCAGTATCCTTCTATTCAGTTGAGACCAAATAGGAGCTCTTAACCATCCAAGAAAGAAGCAAGCATCAAATGAATCAGATGTAATTTAGGTGGCATTTTGTAACCCAAAATTTTGATTAGGACAAGAAGGCAAATAGAAGTAATATATTGAATACTTTCATTATATAAATATAAAATACAATAATATATTTCCACTATAATTTAAAATTATCATTGAATAATAATTTGACAATAATATGATTAATAATATATTATAATACAATATATATCATAAATATAATATATATAATATCAATATAATGTAATACATATATAATATTAATATAATATATTAACGGTATATTGATATATCAATTTTTTCTGCTGGACTAAAGGATACTTTTGTCCTCAACTTTCAGCCCAAAATCACTGCTCTGAGGTGATCTTGGATTTCCGACCTCAAGAACGAGTATCTCATCATTGGGTTTGGTGGTGATTTGAGGAATGGAGGTGATTTGGAATCACTACTACATAGGATCACCGTGGTGCAACCAAACGTGGTGATCTCACCGCCTTCACCTATATCACCCTTATCTTGGGATGTTCACCCCATATCAAACACTCCCTTAATTCATTCATTCACTAAATACTACCAAAAGCTACATTTGCACAAGAAATTTTAAGAAGACAGCGTGGGAATGAAATGTTATTGATTTAGTGGGTGAGACTGAGACTATAAACATACCATAGAGGTTCAATATATATAAAAGGATTAAAACATGGATGCAATATATTAAATAAAATAACATCATAATTATAGTTACTCTTTTGATGAGATAAAAGGGGTTAAAGCCTAGTGCATGTACTCTATGTGTAAGTAGGAGAAGAGTTAATGACATCAGAATCAGATTACTGTCAAGAGTAGCATAACACCGAAAGATGTTTCATCGAAGACAGCTCCTCAATGTTAGTCCATGCACCTATCATGACAGCGATCAATCTCTACTTTCTTTTTTTTTTGCCCCAAAAAATCTTAAGATTAGGTTTTTCTTTGGAGGAAAGCCCTGTGACCCAAGAAGAATTGGAGAATGAGCTGCATGACTACAGCATCAAGACCCACTTAAGACACGGAGATGATCGAGTTAACAAAAAAAGGATGTTACAACAATTGACAAGATGAAAGCCAAAGGAAAAAACATGTATTTGTACTCAATTCATATTTAAAGTAGGGGTGTTAACAAAAAAGATGAGGCAATTTAGCATATTATTTTAAAGTTCCTAGAACTTGGACCACAATTTTTGGAGTATGAAAATTTATAAGCTCCAGAAATAAAAGAGTGCTGAGTTATATTCATGTCACACCCCCGAACCGAGATCGCGAGCTAGGATTCACGGCAACCATCACATACTCACAGAAAACTCTCTCCACGAGCATGCAAGGCATCTTAACATAACATCATAAATAAGTGGCGGAATAAATTGAGATAATAATGTTCAAACATTATTCTAGAGTACTAATTCAAAAATAAGTGTCCCACAAAACCAAATAATTTTCTAAAACCTTGCATCAACTATAACAAGAATCTATTATAAATAAATATGTCAAAATCTTGTCTCTAGTCACTCCCCATGATAAATTCCTAAGTCAAACTAATTCTTCATATATGTAAAAACAATAAGAAATGGTATAAGGAGCTAGACAACTCGGTAAGCAATGAACATTCTAGCTAGATAAATTAAGTAATAAAATAATAATAATATGCTGAAATTAGGCATGCAAAGTACATAAGTTCAAAACCAAATCTATACATTATCCAGTTATTTCAAATTTCAAATTTTGTTCATAAATCATTTTTTTCGCAAAACTTCAAATTCATCTCAACAGCCATGAACTACGACCATATTTATACCATATGGCTAGGCCAGAATGTGAGCTCAGTAATAATTAAAGTGCCAACATATAATCTCCATTGGTAGGATAGCAATATGCCAACATACAATCCCCACCAGCAGGGTATCAATATGCCAATGTATAAAGCTCCGTTTGGAAGAGCTTTTGGAAGTAGAACTTTTGGAAGTAGAGTTTTTATAAAAAGTTGTTTGCTATTTGGTAACTATATTTCTAAAGTGTTGTAGCACTTGAACATGTACTTGGAAACTGAGGAAGTACTTTTGATATGACAAAATAACCATAAAGGACATTGCATAGTATTATACAATAGAGCATAAAAAATATAATATGTATTAATACATAAATATATGATATAGTATAATATTACTATAATGTAATTTAATATTATTATAATATAATAATATAATATTGTACACTATAGCATAATAATTTAATATAATATTAAATTATTTAACATAACATATCAATGCATTATGATATAATGTAATATAATATTATATTTATAGTATAATACAATAACAAAGGTATAAAATATTATAATTATTAGTATAAATTAGTTTTTCATAATATAACATAATATTAAATTATTTAACATAACATATTAATGTATTATGATATTATGTAATATAAAATTATATTTATAGTATAATACAATAATAAAGGTATAAAATATTATAATTATTAGTGTAAATTAATTTTCTACCTTGTAAATTTTTAAAATTATAAAGGAACATTTTGTGTAATTGTTATATTTTATCACGAATATTTTGGTAAAAAAGCAGCTTCCCGACGGAGCCTAAAAGTGCTTTTTTGGAAAGCTCTAAAATGAAGCTTCTTCCAAAAAGTTATTTTTAGCTTTCTAAAAAAGCTAAAACAGTTTTCCGAAATTTTTACCAAACATTCCTATTTCATCTAAAAGTGCTTTTGGAAGGCCAGAAAGTGCTTTTTGGCCCTCCAAAAGCTCTCCCAAACGGGGCCTAACTCTCACTCGTAGCGTCGAACATATGACCCCCATTGGCGGAGTATCGATATACCAATGCATAACCCCTACTAGCATGATATCGATATACCAGTGCATAACACCCACTAGCGGAGGTGTCGATACATAGCCAGGCTGCGAAATCATCTTAAATCAAACTCTCTTTCAATAAATCGATTTTATGCTCAAAATCAAAAAATACGCAAAACCATCCGATATCGAATTTAATTAAACATAATCCATAGTACAATCAATACCTTCAATCATGCATCAATTAATATTCCACAATAAGAGATTTTCAACAAATATTTACTATGCTTTGAGTTCATAAATCACAAATAATATGACTAAAATCTCAATGATATAAATATTATATAATTGGCGGATAAATCTAGAAAAAGGGTTACATTACTTATCTTGCGAACGAAACCAAACTATAGATCCAAATAATTACAAAAATTCCTCTCAAAATCTAAGACTTCGACGAGCGCTTAACTAAAATCTTCGATGAGCATTGTGAGCTAAGATCATTGGAAGTCAAAAGGAGTAGAAGAAGGAATCAACGATGGTCTAGCCATGGTGATCGGCAAAACCTATCAGTGGTGAGATGAATGGGGTTGTAGGGATCTTTAAATAGACATTAGAGGCTAGGTTTTCTAGCTCCCATAGAAAATCAGGATAGAGGAGTCTGTCTCCTACTACAAGTCGAACAAGGCTCTCTCTTTTTTTCCATCTCCTGCTCCATATCAAACATTGTTCTATCCCTTTTTTTTGACTCCTATTCCAAGTTGAATATAGATCTATCCTTTTTTTTCGTCTCCTACTCCAACTCTTACATCTGGGTCAGTCAAGTGAACTACGCCCAGTTCCTTATTAGCCGGGCTAGGTGCTATAGTTCAATTGCAAAGTTATTAGCAGAATAGAGCCATTGCGAATGCAGTTGAACACAAAAGTCGAAGAATATAACAATTGAATTGAGATCAAGAACAGAAAACCAACAGCAGTTAGTTATGTAACCAATTTGATCAGCACAATACACCGTAGATAAAAGAACACCCTAGATTTTTTCCCTCGAGAGAACAAGCAAAATAATAAGCTTCTATTGAGAAAACTTATTATTATTTATAGAGAAAAAACGAATCTAATCAGAAAACGGCAACAAGCAGTAACAAATGAACCAAGCTTCAGAATTCAGAGCGAGCAAAAGCAAGGAGCAAATTTAGTTTAAATCTTTGAGGAATTGTTGAGCAAACCTTGGTTGTGATACTGTGGTCTGAAGGAAGAGGCCAAGCTCTCCCAGTCCTGAACTTTGTTTCCACCTTTCTCCTCAACATCACCACTTCCTTTCGACGCTCCATCTGGCTGGAAAGGCCCAAAAACATAGCCACCCTGAGAGTTCTGTAATTGCTTCTGTGCTGTCAGATTGCATTCCTTCAAATCATCAATTCTCAAGCATGCTTTACTGAGTTTCTTATCAACAGGGGGATTCAACTTGCTCCTCTTATAATCCGCATTGGTAATGTCAGTCCCAAAAGCTCTCTTGTTCCATTGCTTTGTACTTGGGGGCATAGTTACTGTAACATCATTATCTGCCTTTGGTTTCCCCTTGGTTCCTAACCATCGGAATGCTGGCTTCCTCGTATCCAATTGCTGCGTCTGCGAACCCATTTAACAAAGAGAAATACATAAGGATTACACTTTTTTACCTGATTTTTCCTAATACACTTGTTGAAGCCCAAAGAAGTACCTTCTCAAGGAGATTCATGGAACAAAGCACATTTGCAATGTCATACAGACGCCGGACTTTAGCTGCATTGTTACCTTAAGATGAGACAATCAGTCAATGGAGTTAGAAGAGTGGGGAATTAAAGTGGAAAAAAAACGTTAAAGCAAGAAGAGAAAGGTTTACTACTTCTCATTTGAGATGAGTTGCGGCCGTCGCCAAGCAGCAGCCTTGCAGCCTCATCAAGCGAGACCGTGTCTGCCTGTTGAGAGAACGAATTATTAGTCAATTAGAGAAATAAGAGAACAGCAAGGCACGAAGACATTCTTATAGTTCTATGAACATCTGGGGTAAGGGCAGTAGTAGGCTTACATCGGTGGTAAGGAAGAGTTTAACAAAATTCTGAGTGAGAAGACCCAGAGATTTCTCCCTTCTATTGTCAGTAACTGCCATTCATATGAGATCAGATGCAGAGTAAGGTCATCAGATCTCAAAGGTAATCCAAAAACATTTCTTAGATAAAATTGTGATCAAGAGTACATTTTTTATAGAATTTATATATTAAAAAGAGAAGATCAAACGAATATATAGAAGCATACCAGATCTGGCCCTGCAAGCAGCACTACACAAAGATGAAGCAGCATCCACGGCAGCTGGGTTTAGTTTGTAGTCACCAAAATCTCCAGTTTGATCTGATAATTTATCATCCTCCTCATCCTCCAAAACCTTCTTTCCCCAAATAGAAGAAAATAGATCGATGAGAATCATGAGGATTACCAATAGCCGATCTAAATTTTTGATGCTATGGATTACCGAAAAAGGAAAAGAAAATTTGACCTACTTTCGCGCACGGGCTATCAGTGCGAGACATTTCCTTTACGGCCTCCTCCTAATGCAGATCAAGAAGAAAAACTCAAATTTTACGGTAACCAGATGAAGAATTGCGCACCAGCTTCTAATAATCTAAAATGGAAGAAGGGGGTAAATTATAGGGGCATAGATGAAATAAACCTTGAGTCCAAACAGGGCCTTCGGGATCCCGGAAAACCCTATCCAAGAATAACGATTCTTGGCCTTCCTCGCAAGAACCTAGCCACATCAAAAGCAATTTTTGATTAAATACCAAAAAGAAAACCAGAAGATAGCATCAGGATGTCTTCTTTTTTCCAAGAAAAATAAGAAAGAAATCCAGATCTCACCCCCACACTCTCCAAGACATTGACTATATCATAGATCCGCCGCCTCTCGACACCCAGCCGCTTCGCGGCATCATCCAGACTCACCGACTCCGCATCAACCCGATCATACAAGCTCACGAATCTACAAGAATCCACCCTCAAAATATTCAGGAAAAAAAAAAGAAAATTCAAAAAAAATAAAAGAAAAATCACGGAAATTTTTTGGGGAAAAAAAATACTTGGAGCACAAGAGGCCCAAAGATTTCTGCTTCCTGCTGTAGGTGTGATGCCTGCATCCTGATTCCAAGTAGGGTGGAGGAAGGGAAGTCATCCTCCTGCTCTTTTTCCTCTAAGGAGGAAGAAAAGAGGGAATGATCCAAAGATTCGAGATCCGCAAGGATAGAGTGAGAGAGAAGTAGGACTCGATTAAAAGGTTTTGATCTATAAATCAAGGAGGACGGGGAAATGGCGACCGTTAAAAGCTAGGGCTTTGGCGGGGTTGGGCGATTTGGATTTTTATTTTCCAAATGAATTCGTCTCCGCTCCGGGCTCGGGCGCTCGGCTCGCTGGCCCGCAACCCCGACGCCGCAGGATTCAAATTTCAGATCCACGCGCGCCTGGAATATTTTCCTGACGAGAGTGCCCCTGCTACCTTCGGGGAAATTACGGGGCTGATCGCTATTGTGTTAAGAACGAGGGAATAGCGGTAGGAGTGTGATGGTCAATTCAAGAATTAGCAAGCGGCGAGGCTTCCAAGAGAATCTGTGGGGGAAAGCACGTGGTCGACATACTCCAGTGGATTGCTCGGGCACATGATTGGCTCCAAGCCGTTGGTTTACCCGCGCCAATTTATTTTTGCCACAAAGAGCTCCTCTTCAACGACATTTAATCTGGTCCGCCCAAGATGGTGGATGAAATGTATCTAGCCGCTTTTCGATTTCTGAAAAAAGTTCATGAACATAAACCTACACTTAATTCTAAGGTTTAGGTGCATAGATATGTTGCGAGATACAGGTTTAATGTAGCATTGTAGCTAACTATCATATCATCTGCCATCGGCACGACACGTAGGGTGTAATTTTTTCTTTCTCACAACAATTTGTTAAATATTCATATAATAAATATAAGAGTTTAATGATTTTTTAAGATAACAAATGAAAAAACTCATATTGAACCTCTATTTTAATTATATAATAAATAATAAAATATATAATCAAATAAAATAGATATATAAATTTTAATTATAATCCAACAAAAAGATCATATTGCTGATATAATTAATATAGACATATTCAGATTGCCGCAGATGACTAACCAATATGTGGCAGTCAAAGAAAATGTAGTTAACCATCACACAGAGACACAATCATAAGATACAGAGTTAAGATACTACATATTTTGGCGTTGAACTTGGGAGATACACTTGTACAATCACAGATGTGATGGTAGCAAAAAAAAATACAAAGCTTTTAACTGGAGTGAGAGAGAAATTGGAATAAGCAAACTATCACCAAACTTGCCCGGCAAGATCATAGAACATGAGACTGGAGACAGGTAAATTGACATGGATAAGTTGGGGAAACAAAGGCCTAGCAACACCAAAGCAACAATTAACAAAACTTCTCTGCATAACACAAGTTCCTCACATTGTTTTAAAATAGGTAATCACCTCCAACAACCAGAGCATTTTAAAGATTTCACTACAAAGAACCCAGTCTAAAGAGCTATCTCCTCCAATCCTCACAGATCTTGGACACTGAGACCTGGAAAACAGAAAATAATAAAACACATTCAATCCCCTATAGATCATGTTCCATTCAAGAATTAAGAGAGCATTCAGACTAATGGCAAGAAAATCTTTATTCAGATATATTCACCTATGTAACAACATGGAAATACGGTATGCATCTTCAGCTTGAGATAAAATAAATTAACAGCAACATTTCTTCGTGGTTTTCCTCAGACCACATTCTGGCATATTCTAATTCTAAAAGTAAACATTAGCTACCCTTGGTCACTTGTATCTGGAAAGAAGACATGATATAGAGGCCATGGAAAAACAATCTTCAAAATGCACACATAGAAAATTATGCAGGCACCAGGTCTGCTATCTGTTATTGACGAATTGCTTGAGTAAGGATCATGCCAACAGAACAAAAGAAGCTAGAGTTGAAGCCCATGATGCTGTCATACCTCATGGTAGTTGTCATAGCATTCGTGCTAAGTATATGGTGTGAGAACTGAAAGCTGGAAAATGTGAATTCTAAGAACTACTCATTCTACTTAATTGCTTGGTGTCTTATCCAAGAGTAGGAACTATATGCAAACAGAAGCCAGATTTCTTGATAATTAGGCGAACATGTTTCCACTAGCTTTAGTTATTTATACTGCATCAGATGGCATGAAAAAATTGCTTACATTTATGTTTCAAATTTCTCAGAGCTTCCATCCATTACTGCCCTGCTTCAATTGAGAGAATTGGAGAGAAGAGAGGAGAAAAAGAGGAGAAAAAGAGAAGAGAAAGTACAAATCTCTTGTTTGGTTATAAGAGAGGAAAAGAGAAATTAATTTTCCCTCATTTGGTTGGAAATCTAATGAGAGAAGAGAAGAGAAACTCATTTTTCCTCATTCCGATAGCCAAGCCAGGAGAGAAAAGAAAAAAGAAATGGAGAGAAGTGGCTTCTCTCCAACCTCCCCCTCCCCTTCTTTTAATCTCTCCAATATTAGAAAGATTCGGAGAGAAACAAAACTCCCCTTTCTATTCTCTTTTTTCTCTTATGTCCAGGGATCTTTACTCTTCCCTTCTCTTCTACCCAATCGAAAGTTTTCTTACTCTATTCTCTTCTCTCGTTTCTTTTCTTTCATTCCTCTCCTCCACTTTGTATCCAAACAGGGTGTAAATTGTTGTATCTGCTTGTGAAAAAAGTAAATCATTCTTTATCAGTTCAATGACGGACTTTTGGCTGTAGTTGTAGATAAAGTATCACGAAATTAAGACATTTTAGGCACAGTAGATAACATACTTCTCCAACTCAGGTTGCATGGAATCTGCATTGATTTCCTTGATGTTAGAAATCTATGTCTGTAAAGATTTTGAGAGATATTGGATATTTAGTGATCAATTGATTCAGTGTCCTACTGATGCAACAATATCAACGCTGATAAATCTGCACTATTTCATTCACTGTTGATCAAAATGATCATTTAGTTTTACAAAAACAATCTTTATACTCTCTGTGTTCTACTATGTACTTTGCTCACATGGTTCCAGATAACTGGCCTGCTGTCAGGTGGTGATTGAAGTATCTAAATCACAAAGCTAGTCATGATCTTGAATTTGCTTCTTAGAAGCAAGCTTGTCTGCACATAAATCAACAATATAAATATCTATATAAATATAAAAATGCGTTTGATGGATATTTCGATCTCATACTGCTTCTAATCATCTAATGCTAAATAATGTCTTGAAGCTCAAAAGCATTATTTTATGGTTTTTTAAAAGTTAAGTATCTTTTTTTTAGGTGTCTAGTTGTTGAAATAAGGAAGATCCAAAATTAAAAATTATTCCATGATTTAAGAGAATTCATGAATTTCCACAATACAGCAAAGGCACAAAATTGGAAAACAATGAACTTTGATTTCTCAAATCAAAAAAAAAAACGAGTACACGGTATATCCAATGAAAAAATAAAAAAAAAAATCATATAGTCATCATAGGGTTTTAGCAAATGACCTGGAGGAAGTGATTGCTTCAACTTATCAGCCTTTTCAGAGTCGAAGACGCAGAGCGTGTAGAGGTATTTCGAACATCGGACTTTGAACTTAACAACATCTTTGCTCCTCTTGATCTTGATGGAACGAGCATCCTTTCTTCTCGCTGTGAGAAGGAAGTCTTTGATCTCATGTATTTGTTTAGGCTGAAAAAATTACAGGAAAATAATAAACATGCAACTTGTTTGAAGTCTACCGGCGGGTATGGAAGAATTCATGGATCTAATGAAACATATTGAGGAAAATTTACAGATAGGAGAAGAAGAAGAAGATAGAAATTTAGATTGACGGGAGAATGATCGGGGAAAGAAAATCACCATTTTCGGTAGATGTCGTCGATTCGTACGGATTCGAGTTTGGTGTCGGCGGCGGAACCTCTCCCTCGCCATCCCGAAATTTATACGGCGACAACCCTAACTCTCCATTGATGCGGCTAATGACGAAAATACCCCACGCACGTGCTTCTCATCCGTAGCAAAAATTTTTTTATTTTTTTTACACCACCCTCGCACCATAGGCATATGAGTACAGTAAGCAAAATTAGAAAAAACAGCTCAGGGAGAGAACAGAAAATATCTGCCTGATTCACCTAGAGAAAATCTCTAAGAGTGATGTGTCGCGAAAAAGACCACCTAGTCAGCTGCCGTGTTCATCTTCCAATAAATATGAGTGCCCTGAAAGAGCCATAGTCCACTGCCATTCTTCGAATATCATGAAGCAGAAATTGTCCGTCCTTTGCAGTGTGCCGTCCTCGAATTTCTTTGATCATAATAGTCAAATCCCCCTTGAGGTGGATGCAATCTGCACCCAAAGTATACCTCGCGTAGAAGACGCCCTCCCATACTGCCCTCAGCTATGCTCCAATGATAGAGGTATCATAGATCTGTCGCCCGCCAGCCACCACAAGCTTGAAGTGGTGGTCTCTAATAACAAAGCCCACAACTCTCCACTCACCTCTCTCAGCAACACTGCCATCAAAATTTATCTTAAGAAAGGGAGATCATCCAATAGTCGCAAAAGAGACCATCCAATCCGCTACTCTGTTCATCTTCAAGTAAATATGTTTTACTCTAAAAACGATGCATTCTCTTGCAAAACTCCATATATCCCCCGATCTTTTAGGTGGAAACTCCACAAGTTTGAGTGAGGAATTATTGTTGGAAACTATCTTAGCCAATAATAATATGCAGCCATGATATTTGTGAGACATAAGAAGAAGAAGGAGTCTTCTAATCTGTCTCTATAAAAGTTATAAAACTGATGGATATCACAGGCTTATAAATAGGCTAGACTAGGAATCGTTACCTATTACCTGATAACCAAAATCTGGTTAGTTTTCTTCTAAAAATAAAAAATACCTTAAATATAACTATATTTAGTAGATAGTCAACAACTTAATAATGTGGGGCACATAGAAACGTGTCCAACAATTATGAGAAGAAACACCAACAAATCTTATGATTTATAGCATAAAATAAGAAGTATTTAGTGGATCTGATCTTCTTGGCACATCGTATCCACATGCGCAGAATCATGAAAGATCATTGAACACGGTATTTTGTGATTCTAGTTGGGTTGAGTCAGGTTGAGGACATATACCATGGCCCACGGGGCCTAAGCCGTACCCAACCCAACCTGACTTGAGGCTGCCACAACGAACCAATTAACCCATTTTACTTGGGCAAAGCCCAATCTAATTTTGGGCGTCTCATTGTATGCGTTTGTCTGTCCTCATGGTTTTAAAACTAATCATATAATGTGTCAAAGTAAACAAAATAGAAATATAAATAATATAAATCATAAATTTCTAGCAAGTATTACATACTAATTCAAGTTTCAAGGAAACTAGGGCTGAGCTAAAACCTCCCACTCCATTTTGTTTTGCATCATTGGATCATCGATCCAATGTCTCATATTCACCTTGCAAATCCACCATTTAAAAAGATATATATTATAATTAAAATCAATATAATATATTCTTTCTTAACTTGATGGATTGAGGAGCCACGACCTGACCTGCTAATGGGTCGATATTAGTTGACCCATAAATGACCTACAAACCCAATAGGTTGGGTCGATCAAAAATACCATTCTTAATGGTGCAAACTTGCATAGTATGGGCATGTACTATTAGATATACTTCGCTATTTGTCGGATTGATTTGTAAGAAGTATCGAAAACTAAACTTCCCAAATAGCTGCTTGTCTTTCCTACTAACAATCTTCTCTACAAGTCCCGACATAGCTTTGTATTACAAAATCACCTAAATGGAAGTATTTGATGACCTTTAAACTTTGAGCAGTGCTAGCGTAACTAAAACAAATCACTCATCAAAATCACTTACCGATATGTCATTCTAGCCGGCACGATAAGTTATTCATCTAATATGGAAAATGCCGATATAACTGTTTTCTTTCTTCAGCCAAGAGGAATCAAAAATAGAAATTGTGCAGCTTCTTGGTTCTCACATTGTTTCTAAGCGCCCAAGCTTGGTTTGTTTGTCCCTCTTTCTTCCCAAACCAGTTCATCCTTTTCCCACCTTTCCCCGGCACAATCCACCCACACCTGCGACACAAGCTCCTCGTTCAAAAGATTAGGAGGCGGTGGTAAGAAATTATTAGATGGACTAGGTCCAATAATACTATTAATGAAATCTAATTTTGATTTTGAATAATTTAAATAAAGAGGAGGTAACTTGTGAGTAACTATGGAACTGGTCTATTGGACACAGCCATCTAATAAATCCTTCTTGCGTTGACTTGGTCTTTGCATGCGAAAGTGTTATGAATCCACCGTATTTGGGTGGATGACCACTTAACCTTCACCTCTTGAGTTTCCCCACCTCTTGGGTTTTCCATCTTTTGTAACTCCTAGATGTGCCCCTTATCCCTTGGGGATGTCTACATTCATCCACCTTTTTACCTTCTCTTGTCCTTTAATTGTCTTGTGATTATGACTATTATATCTCCTCTTTATAACCCTAGGCCTATAAAAGGGTACCTTGAGGAGGATGAAATGTACACAAGTAAAAAAGAAAGAAAGGCATTAGAAAAAAATGGAAAATACTATTAGTTCATGAAGAACTAATTTTCTATAATTTCTGTGTCTTATTTATTTTCTTGTCTCCAATCTCTTTACCTTTTATTTTACAACACGTTATCAGCACGAAGGCTCTACCAATTGTGGAAGTACATGGTGTTCTTTCTACAAGAAAAATATTTTATATGCCATTCTCCAATCTGTAAGTTTCTTTTTCAAATTAGATTCTCAATATCTAATTTATTTTTTTTTATAATTGACATAGAATGGTCAAATTGTTCACTTGCAATTTGTATGATACAAATTCATAATCCTATGATTCTTGTTTGTAGAGAATGTCGAATCTTACCAAACTTGAATTCGTTGCTCTTGATATTTCTGGCAAGAATTACTTGTCTTGGATCCTTGATGCTGAGATCCATCTTGATGCAATGAACCTTGGAAATACTATAAAGGAAGAAAATCAAGCGTCCCTGCAGGACCGTGCTAAAGCAATGATTTTTCTTCGGCACCATCTTCATGAGGAATTGAAAACTGAGTATCTAACGGTAAAAGATCCCCTCATTCTGTGGAATAATTTAAAGGAGAGATATGAGCACCAGAAGTGCGTAATCCTCCCAAAAGCTCGATATGATTGGATGCACCTGAGGTTGCAAGATTTTAAGAGTGTTAGTGAATATAATTCTGCACTCTTTAAAATCAGCTCACTTTTGAAATTATGTGGTGAGAAAGTCACCGATGAGGATATGTTAGAGAAGACATTTACTACTTTTCATGCCTCGAATGTGCTCCTGCAGCAGCAATATCGAGAGAGGAAGTTTACAAAGTATTCTGAACTTATATCTTGTCTTCTAGTGGCTGAGCAAAATAATGAGCTTTTGTTGAAAAATCACCAATCTCGTCCCACTAGTTCCATACCATTCCGTGAAGCGAATGGCACATCATTCCCTGAAGCGAATGATAAATCATTCCAAAAGAATCGTAGATATGGGAGAGGACGTGGTAGAAAAAATTATCATGGTGGCACCAGAAGTGAAACCACCAAAAGGGGAAATAACAAGCGGGATGCACCGTACCACCAGAAGTGGAACCACCAAAAGTGGAATAACTCAGATAAAAGAGAAGGCTCTCAGAGTAAAAAGAAATTTGAAGATGTGTGTTATAGATGTGGTATGAATGGACATTGGTCGCGTACCTGTCGTACGCCTAAGCATTTGGCAGACCTCTACCAAGCCTCTTTGAAAGAAAAAGAAAAGGGAATTGAAACAAATTTTGCTGAACCATCAACACATTTCAAAACCTCTGATGGGGTTGATATTACTCATCTTGATGTTTCTGATTTCTTTGAAGATCCTAGTGGTAGAATTGATCATTTGATTGGTGATGGAAGTGTTTCCTTTAATTAGTGCATTTTTCTTTATCATGTTGTAAGACTTTATGTTATATTTTAAGTAATAAAATTTTACATATGTTTTGCATATTTGTAGAGACATGGATCTTACTGATGAATTGAATGGTGATGATGTTTGTCTGGTAGACAGTGCTACAACTCACACAATTCTTACAAATGAAAAGTGTTACGGGGGAACTCAGCCACCCTGCCCCACGTGACCGGCACGCGCGTCCAAGAAGACTACAGCTGCCCCTTGATCCAGTAACCCGACCCCGAGTCGGATATCTTCGGCTCCGCAGCCCGACCCCGAGTCGGCTACCCCTTAATCCAGTAACCCGACCCCGAGTCGGATATCTTCGGCTTCGCAGCCCGACCCCGAGTCGGCTGCCCCTTGATCCAGCAGTCCGACCCCGAGTCGGCAATCTCTCGACAACGACAGGCTGTTTCCCTGAAGCACGCCGCGACCCTCTGCTCCACTACTCCCTGCAACGGTCGTATTCGGCGCTGCTCCACGATCTCCTGTAACAGCCGTACAAAGCGGAGCTCCACTACGCCATGTCATGGCCGTACCCAGCGCTACCCCACGACGCCCAGTAACGGCCATGTCAGTGGCAACTCCATCGTGCCACACGATGACCAACCCCCCAGAAGGACCCCCCAGCCTGGTATATATGCGGCTGGGGGAAGAAGGGGGGTAAGCAAGAACTTCCAGTGCATTCTCTTACTTGCTACTATTATCTCTCCTTCTCCTCCAATCTCCTCTGACTTGATCGTCGGAGGGCCCCCACTACCCCAGTGGTGGTGCGAGGCTTGCTTGCAGGTTTTCCGGTGGAAAGTGGAGCGCAATCAACACCAACCAAGGCAACCCAAACAGAACTCCGTTCACACCGCTGTGCCAATCGTTCTCGGTTTGGACCACCAGCAACAGTTGGCGCTAGAGGAAGGGCCGAATCTCAGAGCGATCGTAATGGCACGGCGAGGTGGTCGTGGAGCTTCCAATGCCTCCGATCGCGGGGCCTCTCGCGCCTCCGGCCGGGAGGCCGCTGCGTCTCCAACACATTCTCAGCAACACTCCACCGTTCCACCCCCCATTCAGATGGTCGAAGCCGCTCAGTTCGACCAGTTAGCCCAACAGGTTCGCACCCTCGCGGAGGCAGTGCAGAACCTGCAGAGTGTGATGTCTCGGGCGCCGCAGCGGGCCCAGGAGCCGCTGCTCCCTGAGCGCTCACCTGTCCTCCTCAACCCGCGCTCCTTTCTCTCCCATGGGGAGGAGCGCCGGCGCGAGGAAGATTCTCGAGCACGGTCCATTCTGCCGGGACCTTCCCATCGGAGCTGCGCGGGGTACGAGAGGCGGGCCCGGGCGCGTTCCCAGACCCCCCAGTCCTCAAGGAACCCGCGCTCCAGTCGGTCCCCCTCTCGGTGCTCCTTGTCTCCCACCCATCGGTCGCGCTCCCTGGACCGGCGGGTGGACGATCTCCACCGACAACTCCAGGTCCTGAAGGGCCACTCCAAAGATCCCTTCGCCGACTTGGAGATCTCCTCCCAGCCGGCGCTTGCCTCGAGGATCCTGCGGACCCCGAATCCGCCGGGGTTTAAAATGCCGGCGATCGAGCCCTATGACGGGGCGGCGGACCCGCGGGATCACGTCGAGAGTTTCAGGACCCTTATGCTCCTCCACGGAGCATCAGATCCTCTCCTCTGCAAGGCCTTCCCGGCGACCCTCCGTGGCCCGGTAAGGGCGTGGTTCGCCGGCTTGGAGGCTAACTCGATCCAGTCCTTCGACCAGTTTACTCGCCTCTTCATCACCCATTTCGCCGTCAGTAGCCGGCGGCGACTGGTCTCCGACTCCCTCTTTGATGTCCGGCAAAACGAGGGAGAAAGCTTGCGGGATTATCTTACCCGCTTCAACAAGGCTACGCTGGAAGTCCGGAACCTGAGCCAGGAAGTGGCTCTTTCAGCCCTGAAGCGTGGCTTCCGAAAGGGCAGACTCACCTTCTCCCTGGACAAACGCCTGCCGCGGAGCTTCCCGGAGCTGTTGTCCCGGGCGAACCAGTATGCGGACGCCGAGGAGGCGGCCGCCCACCGGAGCAAGGAGGCCGCCGAGATCCCTCCAAAGCTCGGAAAGAAAAGGCGAAAAGAGGCACGCCAGAGGAGGAGCCCGACGCCTCAACGTCGGCGCAGAAGCCTGTCGCCGGCGAGGAACCACGACGCCCTACGCCCTCGTTCTCCGCCCCGACGTTTCAACCGGTACACTCCTCTCCTGACTCCCCGGGCCCAGATCCTCATGGAAATCAAGGGGCGGGAGGACCTCCCGGTTCCGAGACAGATGAAGAAGATCCCTGGGAGGAGGCCCTCTCGGGCGTACTGTGAGTACCACCGGGACCACGGCCACGACACCGAAGACTGCTTCCAGCTTCGGGACGAGATCGAGGCTCTCATCCGCCGAGGGCGTCTCGGTCGATATGTGAACGACCGACGTCCCCCCGCAGACTCGCGTCCGGCCGACCCGGCCCCTCCGGAGCCTCGGGAGCAGAATCGACCCGTCGCGGGCGTGATCCATATTATCACTGGGGGCTGCCCTCGGCCCGAGAGGAACGCAGGGGGCTCGACTGAAGCATCAGGGGCAGCCGTCGCAAAGAGGCAGAGGGTCGGTAATGTAATCACTTTTTGTGATGAAGATGTAAAGGGGGTTCAGACCCCCCACGATGACGCCATGGTGATCTCCCTCACTATGGCAGACTATGATGTAAGGCGTGTTCTTGTGGATAGTGGAAGCTCAGCTGATATTTTGTTTTACGAGGCCTTCCAAAAGATGAGCTTGTCCAGACAATTGTTGCACAAAACATCCACCCCCCTCATAGGATTCACTGGTGACACTGTCTCGGCCGAAGGTGTCGTTGAGCTGCCTGTGACTGCGGGCGTTGCACCCGCAGAAGCCACGGTGCGGCTCGGGTTCTTGGTCGTCCGTGTTCCCTCGGCCTACAACGCTATCCTCGGACGACCCGGACTGAACACCCTTCGCGCGGTGGTCTCTACGTACCACTTGCTCATGCGGTTCCCCACGGCGGCCGGGATTGGAGAGGTCCGAGGTGACCAACCGACCGCAAGGCAATGTTTTCTAGCAACTCTCAAAGGGAAGAAGCCCGTAGAAGCCTTAAGCGTCGAGTCCCTCGACGCCAGAGACGAGGTGGCCTTGCGGCATGGGGAGCCGGCCGAAGGTGTGATCGAAGTTCCCCTCGAGGAAGGTCGCCCGGACCGGACGGTCCGGGTCGGCACCAATCTCGACCCGGGAGCTCGGGCTCGGTTGGTGGAATTCCTCCGAGCCAACGCCGATGTATTTGCCTGGTCGGCGGCCGATGTACCTGGGATCGACCCGGAGGTCATTTCTCACGCCCTCAACGTCGACCCAACCCACCGACCAGTAAAGCAGAAGAAGAGACACTGTGCCCCGGATCGGATCCGAGTGGTCGACCAGGAGGTAGACAAGCTCTTGGAGGCAGGATTCATAAGGGAGGTCAGCTACCCCGAATGGCTGGCAAATGTCGTACTTGTCCGGAAGGCGAGCGGAAAGTGGAGGATGTGCGTCGACTACACCGACCTGAACAAGGCATGCCCCAAGGATAGCTTTCCGCTTCCGCGGATAGACCAACTGGTCGACGCGACTTCCGGATATCAGCTGCTGTCTTTCATGGACGCCTTCTCCGGCTACAACCAGATAATGATGGCTCCACAGGACGAGGAGAAAACTGCATTTATAACAGACTGGGGGCTGTACTGTTACAAGGTAATGCCCTTCGGTCTGAAGAATGCTGGCGCCACTTACCAGCGCCTCGTCAACAAAATCTTCAAAGAGCAAATCGGCCGGAACATGGAGGTGTACGTGGACGATATGCTGGTGAAGAGCCGCCATGCAGACCAGCACATCGCGGATCTGGAGGAGACTTTCGCCACCTTGCGGAAGTTTTGCATGAAGCTGAACCCAGCGAAGTGCGCCTTTGGCGCTTCGGCCGGGAGGTTCCTCGGTTTCATTGTCAACCAGCGGGGGATCGAAGCCAACCCGGACAAAATCAAGGCCATCCAAGGTATGTCCCCTCCGACCAAAGTGAAGGAGGTTCAGGAGCTCGCTGGGAGGGTCGCCGCGCTCGGACGATTTGTGGCAAAATCGGCCGAACGCTGCCAACCTTTCTTCAAGGTGTTGAAACGCCCGAAAGACTTTCTCTGGACGGCCGAATGTCAAGCAGCATTCGACCAGCTCAAGGAATACTTGGCGTCTCCTCCCCTGCTGTCCAAGCCGCAAGAAGGGGAGATGCTCTACCTCTATCTGGCGGTCTCCCCAACCGCAGTCAGTACGGTACTGGTTCGGAAAGAGGCAAAGCTCCAGAAGCCTGTGTACTACATCAGCCGGGTCCTACGGGATGCCGAGACGCGGTATACGAAGGCTGAAAAGATCGCCTTCGCGCTGCTGACCGCGACCAGGAGGCTTCGCCCCTGTTTCCAGGCCCATTCTGTCACCCTCTTGACCGATCAACCGCTGCGGCAGATCCTCAGCAATCCTGAGAATGCGGGACGGCTGGCGAAGTGGGCAGTGGAACTTGGTGAGTTCGACATCCGCTACCAGCCCCGACCCGCCATCAAGGCCCAGGCGCTCGCGGATTTCCTCGCTGAGTGCACGGTGCAGGAGGCGGAACCTAGGTCGCCGGAAATACCCAGCCTCGACCTCCCGATTTGGACGCTTCACATCGATGGGTCGTCGAACCCCGAAGGTGGAGGGGCCGGGCTGGTCCTCACCAGCCCTGATGGAGTGATAGCCGAGTATGCCTTGAGGTTCGGATTTCCAGTGACCAACAACGAGGCGGAGTACGAGGCCCTAGTCACGGGACTCAAACTCACCAAGGAGCTCGGCATCCGGCGCCTGAAGGTCTTCACCGACTCCCAGCTGGTGGTCGGGCAGGTCCGTGGGGAGTTCGAAGCCCGGAACCCGACCATGCAGAATTACGTCCGGAAGGTGCAAGCACTCATTCCCGACCTCGGCAGTGTCAACATCCAGCAGGTCCCAAGAAGTGAAAATGCCAGGGCCGACAGGTTGTCCCGCTTAGTGAGCGCAGACGCGCACAACTTGTCGAGGGCGATCTACCTGGAGACCCTGGATGCCCCGAGCATCGGCGAGGCTGGAGCGGTGATGGCGATTGATCCGGAGCCGTCTTGGATGGACCCGCTTGTCGCCTACCTCGCCGAAGGGATCCTCCCTGAAGACGAAGATCAAGCTCGGCGACTTGTCATGAAGTCCGCCCACTACGTACTCTATGAAGGGAGGCTGTATCGGACCTCGATCACCGCCCCCCTCTTAAAGTGCCTCCGCCCCTCGGAAGCGGCCTACGTCCTCGGCGAAGTCCACGAAGGCGTTTGCGGATCACACTTGGGGCCTAGGTCCTTGGCGCACAAGATCATGAGGCAAGGCTATTATTGGCCTACCTTGTTGGAAGACTCAAAGGATCATGTACGGAAATGCGACGCCTGCCAGCGCCACGCCAACGTCCAGAGAGTCCCTTCTGTCCCCTTGGCACCAATCACTGCACCCTGGCCCTTCGCCCAGTGGGGAATGGATATCCTCGGACCATTCCCCGTCGCTTCAGCTCAGCGGAAATTTTTGATTGTTGCAATCGACTACTTCACCAAGAGGGTGGAGGCAGAGCCGCTGGCCACTATCACGGAGGTGCAAGTCCGGAAGTTCGTGAAGAAGAACATCATTGTCCGATTTGGGGTACCTCGGGTCCTCATCTCGGATAATGGCCGACAGTTCGACAACAAGCATTTCCGTGACTTCTGCGAGGAGTTCGGGATCGAGCATCGGTTCACATCTGTGTCGCATCCCCAAACCAACGGCGAGGCCAAGGTCACAAATCGGACAATCCTCCAAGGAATCAAAGCGCGAATCGGTCGGACGGGGCAAGCTTGGGTCGAAGAACTCGAGAATGTCCTTTGGGCGTATCGGACCACGCATCGGACCCCTACCGGGGAGACGCCTTTCAGCCTAACCTATGGCACGGAAGCCGTTGTCTCCGTGGAGCTCGGACTCCCCTCACCTCGGGTGGCCGCGCACCGACCCGAGGTCAATTCGGAGCAACTCCGAGGGAACCTGGATCTCTTGGAAGAAGCGAGGGAAATGGCGCAGGTTCGGATGGCGATGTATCAGCGGAGGGTGGCCCGATATTACAACTCCAAGGTCCGACCGAAGCTTTTCAGAGTTGGAGATCTGGTGCTAAGGCGAGCTAAAGCATCTCAACCTGCGGAAGGTGGGAAGCTAGCGCCAAATTGGGAAGGCCCGTATAAGGTTCGCTGGGTAAACCGACCTGGCTCCTACCAGTTGGAGGCCCTAGATGGTCGAGAAATTCCAAGGAGCTGGAATTTCGCTAACCTGCGGATGTATTACCAGTAGAACGACAATGCCAGAAAGACAGTTCAAAAATGTATAACACTTTTCATTTCAATAATTTCTGGTTACAATGGCGTGCTCGTGTGATTACAAGGAATTCCCAGAGGGGAATTAGGGTGTAAAGAAAGTAAAGAAGAGGCGGAGACTCCGAGGAGCTGAAGATCTGGGATCCCGAAACCTCCATCCGAAGCGGCTGCAATCCCGCCGGAAGTGGGTGCTTCCAACCGGAGGCGCCATCGGCGTCTCACGAAGAAGACGAAGAGCCGGCGCGGATGAAGAAGAAGTAGACGAAGGAGAAGTTCACACTGCTCCTACCCAGAGGCGCCATCCACGCCTCACGAAAAAGACGAGGAGCCGCCGCAGACGAAGCTCCCGCTGCCTCCAGGGGAACGCCACCTCCAAGGGATATTCCGGTCCTCCCCAGTGTTAGGGGAGAGAAGGAATACAAGGGGGAAGAGCATATGGAGGCGCGGTCCCGGATCAAGCACCTGGTGCGGAGCTCAATCGGGAGGCCGAACTTCAAGGAGGGGAGACGTGATCCCGGATGAAACGCCTAGAGCGGAGTTCCGCCGGGAAGAACCTCCTTGTTGATCCCAGATGAAACGGCTAGTTGGCGGAAGTCGCGAAGGGCGCGCCTCCCGTTCCTTCGGTAGGAGTCTCTCAACCATGCGCCGGAGAGGAGGCCCACGATCCATGGCAACCTGAACAGCTCCGGCTTGGCAGGCTCCATCGCACCTGCACCTATATTTATAGCCAAACTGCGGCCCCCCGGTCGTTCCGATGCGGGTGGCTCCAATAAATGCGGGCGCATTGAATCCAGAGCCGATCCGGCTCTCGAGGCGTATCTTCCCGCGATTTCCTAAGCGTCATTTTCCTTAATCGCATTCTTTGTGCAGGACACCCCGGGTGGCCTGTACCCCTAGGTCCACGTATCTCCGCTCGCGCCCCAGGCCGCATCCGCCTCGAAGAACGCGCGTATCGCGGCCGCTTAACTGACACTCCTCGCAAGCAGCAACTGGCGATCCGATTTCCCAGGTAACCCCTCAATTAGCATTTAATGCCCATCTGGTGTTCCCCAGGCGACGCTTGGAGAGGAGGAGAAACACGATCGCAGCTGGCCACGGAGAAATCCCGTCGGGCGGCAAGCGACAGGCGCACGACCAACGAGCAGAATTTTCCGAGGCTCGGCCCTCGGATGGCAGGCTAACCCGATGATCATCCCGGGAGCAGACTAGCCTGAAGCCCCGACCGGTCGCCTCGGCTTGCGCCAGCCTTGGCCGACCAACGAGCGGAATTTCCCGAGGCTCGGCCCTCGGATGCCAGGCTAACCCGATGATCATCCCGGGAGCAGACTAGCCTGAAGCCCCGACCGGTCGCCTCGGCTTGCGCCAGCCTTGGCCGACCAACGAGCGGAATTTTCCGAGGCTCGGCCCTCGGATGCCAGGCTAACCCGATGATCATCCCGGGAGCAGACTAGCCTGAAGCCCCGACCGGTCGCCTCGGCTTGCGCCAGCCTTGGCCGACCAACGAGCGGAATTTCCCGAGGCTCGGCCCTCGGATGCCAGGCTAACCCGATGATCATCCCGGGAGCAGACTAGCCTGAAGCCCCGACCGGTCGCCTCGGCTTGCGCCAGCCTTGGCCGACCAACGAGCGGAATTTTCCGAGGCTCGGCCCTCGGATGCCAGGCTAACCCGATGATCATCCCGGGAGCAGACTAGCCTGAAGCCCCGACCGGTCGCCTCGGCTTGCGCCAGCCTTGGCCGACCAACGAGCGGAATTTTCCGAGGCTCGGCCCTCGGATGCCAGGCTAACCCGATGGTCATCCCGGGAGCAGACTAGCCTGAAGCCCCGACCGGTCGCCTCGGCTTGCGCCAGCCTTGGCCGACCAACGAGCGGAATTTCCCGAGGCTCGGCCCTCGGATGCCAGGCTAACCCGATGATCATCCCGGGAGCAGACTAGCCTGAAGCCCCGACCGGTCGCCTCGGCTTGCGCCAGCCTTGGCCGACCAACGAGCGGAATTTCCTGAGGCCTAACCCTCGGATGCCTGGCTTAGCGCCGGAAGAATTTCCTGAGGCCTAACCCTCGGATGCCTGGCTTAGCGCCGGAAGAATTTCCTGAGGCCTAACCCTCGGATGCCTGGCTTAGGGCCGGAAGAATTTCCTGAGGCCTAACCCTCGGATGCCTGGCTTAGCGCCGGAAGAATTTCCTGAGGCCTAACCCTCGGATGCCTGGCTTAGCGCCGGAAGAATTTCCTGAGGCCTAACCCTCGGATGCCTGGCTTAGCGCCGGAAAGAATTTTCTGAGGCCTAACCCTCGGATGCCTGGCTTAGCGCCGGAAGAATTTCTTGAGGCCTAACCCTCGGATGCCTGGCTTAGCGCCGGAAGAATTTCCTGAGGCCTGACCCTCGGATGCCTGGTTTAGCGCCGAAAGAATTTCCTGAGGCCTAACCCTCGGACGCCTGGTGTAGTGCCGGAAGAATTTCCTGAGGCCTAACCCTCAGATACCTGGCCTAGCGCCAGAAGAATTTCAAGAGTCGGGAGTCAGCGAGACGCTACCAAGAGTTAAAAAGAAGAAGGACGAAAGTGAAATGAAGAAACTCTATTTGCATTAACTTTCATTGTTTCAGGGCCGAGACCCATACAACTTGGCAAAACGCCAACACACAAAGAAAAGAACAAAGATACAGAAGGTCAGCTTGGAGGAACCCCCGGGTCGGGAACGTCGGGCACGTCCGCAGGGGGTAGGGAGACGGTTGGAGAAGCAGCAGGCAATGGCGCCGGAGGGGAGTCGAGAAGGGAGATCCCACTCAGATCAATTTCGGGGTACTTAGCCGACACCCTTGCCAGGCCTTCCTCGAAGCCTAAGACAAAGGAGTCGGACCCCGCGTCCGACATGTCACGGACGAACTCGTCGGACTGACGATAGGCCTGTACCGCCTCCGACATATCACGGGTGAACTCGGCGGACTGACGATAAGCCTGTACCGCCTGACGCCCGATCTCCGCACTCTTCTCGGCCAGCGCCGCCTCTGCCCGCTCCATAATCTGAGCCTTCGCCTCCAAGACCTTCGCCACAATCCGGTCATCCGCCTCGGAGGAGACCCTCAGCAGATCAGCCTGAGCCTCCTTGTGCTTCGCCTCGGCAGCAATGCGAGCAGCCTCAGCCTCCTCCAGGCGCGAATGAAGCTCCTGGTCGCTCGCGCGGGACTTCTCCAAGGCCGACTCCAATTCGCCCAGCTTGGCTTCAAGAGACCGGGTTCGGTTGCGGGCGTTGTCGGCTGACCGCTGGGCCTTCTCCCACCTCTCCCGGTAGTCGGCAGCCTTCCGGGACTGCTTCTCGGCCCGCTCCTCCGCCTTCTTGATCTCGCCCTCGAGACCCGAGGCAACCTTGAGTTGCTCCTGAGCCTCCAACAGTTGCTTCTCGAGGGTGGCGAAGCCGAGTGCCCGCTCTTCGGCCACCTGGAGCCTCGTCTCGAGGTCCCTGGTCGTCCTCCCCGCCGCAGCCTGACCTCCCTCCTCTACTGCCTTCAGTTGGCTCTCGGCCCTCGCCAGAAGCCTCGCCTGTTCCTCGTAGCACTCCTCCAGGCGGATCATGTACTGGGCGAGCTAAGAGATAGGAAAAATGAGGGCGTCAGGCGGGGATCAACAGAGCCTATAAATGATGAAAGTGACCAAAAGAGCACTCACCGACATGAGACAGACGCAGCTGGCAGCCCCGACGTCAGGGACCCTCATCTCCCGGACCCGCCTGCGGTCCTTCTCCAGCAGCACCGTCTCGATGAGGTTTCGGGCGCCGGCGAAAGTGAAGGCCGACCCCGACTTCTCCCCGGAGTCGGACGGTGGTTCTGCAGCCTTACCCTTACCCATCGCTTGGGGAAGAGTCATGCTGACCATGCTCGGGGCGGGGACCGCCCCTGGAATTGACAGGGTCCCGCTCGGCCGGGGCCTCAGCGCGCCCCTCCTCGTATCGTCCGGAGCCGACCGAGTCGAAGGCTGGGCTGGGGACCGATCACGTCCGACCCGTCCATCTCGGGCGCACCCGGGTGATGCCTCCGGAGAAACGGTAGTCTCGGCATCGGAGGGCTGATACAGCGTCAACTTCCGGTCCGCGCCCGCGGCGTCCCCCTGATCAGTGGGTCCGGACCCGTCTGTCGGCGTCGGAGTCGCCTGCCGGCGGGACTTCTTCGTCGGTGGGGCCCCGCTCGGAGGAGCTCGTTTCTTCCTCCGGACTGCTTCCAGTAGGGACGTCCTACCAACAGCCGTTGCCTTGTCCGACCGCATGACGTCGTCGATCTCTGCAAAAAGGACGAGGTGGTCGGAGGTTGAGAAACTGAAGGAAAGAACGAGACGAAAGAGGAGAAAAGAGCTAAAAAAGAAATGGTGGCGGGCTCACGGTCAGCGGGGACCGAGCTCAGACCGACGTTCACCAAGGTATCCTCGGAAATAAGGCGAGCCACCGGGGGGAGCCGGCCCTCGGCAACCAACTCCCTCAAGACGGCGACGCCATCGGATTCCTCCCTCGACAACCTCGATAGGCCAATCGGGGACTTCATCGGCGTCTCCCAGGTTGCCCTGATTCCCCAAGAGGGATCTGCGTCAACGAAAAAGAAGCGCCCCTTCCAGCCGTGAATGGAGGTAGGAGCCTCCTTGACGAGGCCGCACCCTCGCCGCGCCGCAAAGCACCACCACCCTTTATCCTGGGGGTGGCCGCTCAGGCCGTAGCATTTCCAAAAGACATTCAGGGTGGCGGGAACCTCGTGCATGCGGCAGAGAACCTGAAAGGCCGTCAGGGCGCGCCATGAGTTCGGCACCAGTTGCGTCGGCGCCACTCTTAAACCCCGAAGCACCTGAACGACTAAGTCCGAGGGGGGAAAGCGGAACCCGGCCTGAAGAATGCCCTCATTGATGGCAACCTTCCCTAGAGGAGGATGGGACATCCTCTCCTCAGGCCCCGGGAGTGTAACATTGCAGGCCTCGGGAAGGTGGTATCGAGCCACGAACCTATCTAGGTCTTCGGCGACCAACTCCGACTTAATATGGTCTGCTCTCACTTCGCCCATCCCTAATGGCCAGTGAATCTACGGTCAGGACAGGATCAAGAAGGGGGAAAGGACCGGAACGACTGGAGTACACTAATACAAAAGGAGAGTATGGAGAGCCCTAAATTGAAGAATGAGGCAACTCACCGGAAGAGAAGGAAGAACGGCTCCGAGAGCGTCAAAGGAGGAGCAAGCGAACAGTCCGACGGCGATGACGGCAGCGCAAAGGAGAAACTCGAAGATGTCTGTAAAGAGAAAGGCGGACGGAGGAGGACCCCCGGTTAAATAGGCGGAAAGGTGGGTGACGCCAGAGGACGCCTGGCTGCCGAAGGGTCGCTCGCGCCCCAAAGGCGAATCGACGCCATTAAGGAAGGATGTCCGCCGAAATCCTCAGACTGCCAGGTCAGCAACAATCGCCATACGCCATAAAGAAGGCGGGGAGCTCGAAGCGCGCGCGCCTTTCCGAGGGATGGCGGCAATCTCGAAGCATCACTTCCTTCACCCGTTCCCCTTCTGGTTCCAGGCTCGGAAGTGGGGGGCTACTGTTACGGGGGAACTCAGCCACCCTGCCCCACGTGACCGGCACGCGCGTCCAAGAAGACTACAGCTGCCCCTTGATCCAGTAACCCGACCCCGAGTCGGATATCTTCGGCTCCGCAGCCCGACCCCGAGTCGGCTGCCCCTTGATCCAGTAACCCGACCCCGAGTCGGATATCTTCGGCTTCGCAGCCCGACCCCGAGTCGGCTGCCCCTTGATCCAGCAGTCCGACCCCGAGTCGGCAATCTCTCGACAACGACAGGCTGTTCCCCTGAAGCACGCCGCGACCCTCTGCTCCACTACTCCCTGCAACGGTCGTATTCGGCGCTGCTCCACGATCTCCTGTAACAGCCGTACAAAGCGGAGCTCCACTACGCCCTGTCATGGCCGTACCCAGCGCTACCCCACGACGCCCTGTAACGGCCATGTCAGTGGCAACTCCATCGTGCCACACGATGACCAACCCCCCAGAAGGACCCCCCAGCCTGGTATATATGCGGCTGGGGGGAGAAGGGGGGGGTAAGCAAGAACTTCCAGTGCATTCTCTTACTTGCTACTATTATCTCTCCTTCTCCTCCAATCTCCTCTGACTTGATCGTCGGAGGGCCCCCACTACCCCAGTGGTGGTGCGAGGCTTGCTTGCAGATTTCTCGGTGGAAAGTGGAGCGCAATCAACACCAACCAAGGCAACCCAAACGGAACTCCGTTCACACCGCTGTGCCAATTGTTCTCGGTTTGGACCACCAGCAACAAAAAGTATTTTCAATGCTTGAAATTAAGCAATGCCAATGTCAATACCATATCGGGTTCATCAAATTTAATTGAAGGTTCTGGAAGAGCATATATTATGTTGCCAAAAGGCACAACATTTTGTATTAACGATGCTCTATTTTCTTCAAAGTCTAGAAGAAATTTATTGAGTTTTAAAGATATACGTCGTAATGGTTATCATATTGAAACCACCGACGAAGGCAACAAAGAACTTCTTCTTATTACTCAAATGAATTCGGGCCAGAAGCTTGTTTTGGAAAAGTTGCCTGCTTTCTCATCTGGGTTGTATTATACACCGATGAAAATGATTGAATCAAATGTTGTAATGCACCAAAAGTGCACTGATCCAAAGATCTTTATGATTTGGCATAATCGCCTTGGACATCCAGGTTCTATAATGATGAGGAGGATTATTGAGAATTCACTCGGGCATCCATTAAAGAACCAGAAGATTCTTTTACCAAGTGATTATCTATGCTCTGCTTGTTCTCAAGGTAAATTGATTGTTAGGCCATCCCCCTCAAAACTTGTTGTTGAATCTCCTTCATTTTTACAAAGAATTCATGGAGATATTTGTGGGCCTATACATCCATCATGTGGACCATTTAGATATTTCATGATTTTGATTGATGCATCAACTAGATGGTCACATGTTTGTCTTCTTTCTACTAGAAATGTTGCATTTGCTAGACTTCTTGCTCAAATAATCAGATTGAGAGCACAATTCCCTGATTATCCAATTAAGACAATCCGATTGGATAATGCAGGTGAATTTACATCTCAAGCTTTCAATAGCTATTGCATGTCAATTGGAATTGATATTGAACATCCTGTTGCTCATACACATACTCAAAATGGTTTAGCTGAATCATTCATCAAAAGACTTCAGTTGATTGCTAAACCTTTGCTTATGAAATCAAAATTACCTGTTTCTGCTTGGGGACATGCTATATTGCATGCAGCATCATTAGTTCGAGTTAGACCGTCTGCTTATCATAAATATTCTCCCTCGCAACTTGCATTTGGTCAACCACCAAATATTGCTCATCTTCGCACTTTTGGTTGTGCTATATATGTTCCAATTGCACCCCCACAACGCACTAAGATGGGTCCTCAACGTAGACTTGGTATATATGTTGGTTTTGATTCTCCATCTATTATTAGATACGTTGAGCCCCTTACAGGGGATTTGTTCAAGGCACGTTTTGAGGATTGTCATTTTGATGAAACAGTCTTTCCATCATTAGGGGGAGAAAAGTCGATGCCTGAAGCACGACGTGAAATCACTTGGAATAATTTGCCCTTATCTCAATTTGATCCTCGTACAAATCAATGTGAACTGGAAGTTCAGAGGATTATACACTTGCAAAATGTTGCAAATCAATTACCGGATGTATTTACTGACACCAGAAGTGTAGTAAAATCTCATATTCCTGCTGTTAATGCTCCAGCAAGGATTGAGGTCCCTGAAGGACAACTTACTAATAAAGCAGCGAATGAGTCTGACGCACGCCTGAAGCGTGGAAGACCTATTGGATCGAAAGATAAGAATTCTCGGAAGAGAAAAGTACAAAGAAAAGAAACTGGAGCTCCTGAAGAGGCCATACCCACAAAACAGACCATAAAATTTGGTGCTTCTGAAGAGACCATAACTCCCATTCTACAATCTCCAGGAATACAACTTCCTGAAAAGGAACCTCCTGAAGAGTTATCCCCTGAAGAGGAACATATACTTGAAAATAATGAGATCTCAATACATTATATAAGTACAGGAGAAATATGGGATAGAAATAAAACTGTTGTCGACAACATATTTTCATTTAAAGTGGCTCTTGACATTACCAGAAGTAATGTTGGCATTACCAAAGGTAATGAGGAAAGTGAGCCAAAGACCATCGAAGAATGCCGACGTAGAAATAATTGGCCAAAATGGAAAGAAGCTATTGAGGCTGAATTAAGCTCATTAGCAAAAAGAAAAGTTTTTGGACTTGTAGTCCAAACACCTGAAGGTATAATACCCGTTGGATATAAGTGGGTATTTGTACGAAAGCGTAATGAAAATAATGAAATTGTGCGATATAAAGCACGACTTGTTACACAAGGTTTCCTGCAGAAACCTGGGGTTGATTATGAAGAAACTTATTCCCCCGTTATGGATGCAATTACATTCAGATTTTTGATTAGCTTGGTAGTTACAGAAAAATTAGATATGCGACTGATGGATGTGGTCACTGCATATTTATATGGATCATTGGATCATGATATATATATATGAAAATCCCTGAAGGATATAAAATGCCTGAAGCATGTAATTCAAGTACATCCCGAAGCATGTATTCTATCAAGCTTCAAAGATCTTTATATGGGTTGAAGCAATCCGGGCGCATGTGGTATAATCGCCTCAACGAATATTTATTGAAGGAGGGATTTGAGAATAACCCTATATGCCCATGATTCATTAAGAAGTCAGAATCCGGATTTGCTATTGTTGCAGTTTATGTTGATGATCTTAATCTTGTTGGAACTCCTGAAGAGCTCACAAGAACCGCTACTTATTTGAAAAATGAGTTTGAAATGAAAGATCTTGGAAAAACAAAATTTTGTCTCGGTCTGCAACTCGAGCATTTTCCAAATGGAATCTTTGTTCATCAGTCAACATATACAGAAAAAGTTCTGAAGCACTTTTATATGGATAAAGCTCATCCTTTGAGTACCCCAATGGTTGTTCGATCACTTGACGTGAAGAAAGACCCATTTCGTCCTCCTGAGGAGGATGAAGAAATTCTGGATCCCGAAGTACCATATTTGAGTGCTATTGGTGCACTAATGTATCTTGCAAATTGCACTCGACCTGATATAGCCTTTGCAGTTAACTTATTAGCAAGATTCAGTTCTACTCCAACCCGAAGACATTGGAATGGGGTCAAGCATATTCTTCGTTACCTCCGTGGAACAACTGATATGGGATTGTTTTATCCTAATGGATCAAACTCATAGTTGATTGGATATGCAGATGCTGGCTATCTATCTGATCCACACAGGGGTCGATCTCAAACAGGATATTTGTTTACTTGTGGAGGTACTGCTATATCATGGAAATCTGTGAAGCAAACATTATCTGCTACTTCTTCGAATCACTCAGAGATTATTGCTATCCATGAGGCAAGTCGGGAATGTGTTTGGTTGAGATCACTAATTCACCATATTCGAAAAAGGTGTGGTCTATCCACAATCAATGATAGTCCAACAATCTTATATGAAGATAATACTGCTTGCATCACCCAGATTAGAGGAGGCTATATTAAAGGTGACAGAACGAAGCATATTTCACCTAAGTTCTTTTATACTCATGAACTCCAGGAGAAAGGTGATATTGACGTCAAACAGATACGGTCAAGTGAAAATCTGGCAGATTTATTCACCAAGGCATTACCAACCGCAACATTTAAGAAGATTGTGTATAACATTGGAATGCGACAACTTAAAGACCTTTGATCATGCATTTTTCAGGGGGAGTCAAGGACCTTGAAGATTTTATGCCGATTATACTCTTTTTCCTTCGCTAAGGTTTTGTCGCACTGGGTTTACCTTTGCAAGGTTTTAATGAGGCAATCCTAAAGCACTTGGTGGTACACAAGAATACTGTACTCTTTTTCCTTCGCCATTGGTTTTTTTCCCACTGGGTTTTTCCTTGGCAAGGTTTTAACGAGGCATATTCTTTGTGTGTGGTCATCCAAGGGGGAGTGTTATGAATCCACCGTATTTGGGTGGATGACCACTTAACCTTCACCTCTTGAGTTTCCCCACCTCTTGGGTTTTCCATCTTTTGTAACTCCTAGATGTGCCCCTTATCCCTTGGGGATGTCTACATTCATCCACCTTTTTACCTTCTCTTGTCCTTTAATTGTCTTGTGATTATGACTATTATATCTCCTCTTTATAACCCTAGGCCTATAAAAGGGTACCTTGAGGAGGATGAAATGTACACAAGTAAAAAAGAAAGAAAGGCATTAGAAAAAAATGGAAAATACTATTAGTTCATGAAGAACTAATTTTCTATAATTTCTGTGTCTTATTTATTTTCTTGTCTCCAATCTCTTTACCTTTTATTTTACAACAGAAAGATTTTTTTTTTTTTTTTTCTGAGGAGAGGGCTTAGTTTAAAAAATGACAAGAGCATACGATCCAGGGATATATATATAATTATATAAAACTTGGAAAGGGGCATGGGTACAAATTCTCTTTCATGACAAGGATTACACGCCTTGGATCCAAACCTGAAATTATTATTTCTATCCTTTTAATGTTAGACTACTCGAGTTCTCGATCAGATGCAATTTTTCAGCGGGAATTGTTCTTCTTTTGTTGCCCTTCCCGCAAAATCGGTTTATAAAAAAATTAATATCATTCTAAAAATATAGTAATTTGTAATCTACCCCTTGGTTAAGATTACTCGGAAGGATGCATACCAGGACCGTAATTAAAACGTCAACTTTCCAAGGAGTCGGTTGTATCCTTCGTGCGAAAGAAGGATACACCTTCCTTCGCACCGCTTGACCGTTAGATCATCCCCATTTGACTGTGAGGGCTGCGCGTACTGATGGTTCGTATTGCTTTGAGATCTATGCAGTGGATGATCCAACGGTCGGAAGGCGCGAAGGAGGGTGATTTTTTTTTTCGTGGGAAGGATGCAACCGTGATGGAAGTTCCAAAGGGGGGAAAAAGAAAAAAATCTGGACTTCCGGGCCACGCTTACCCACGGGACCCCACCTCCAGACTCGAAGTCTCGTCCTTGGAAACACGAGCCTGGAAGAAAACAATCCCTTGACACGACATGGAAGAAAACAATCCTTTAAGAGTGCCCAAAGCTTGTCCGAGAAGCAGCAGGCCATAGTTCAAAAGCGGCAGCAGCCGGCAGCTGATCGCTTCCCGAATCGATCCCAGATGGCCTTCTTCTCCGGCGGCCGGCGAGGCGGCGGCGGCGGCGGCGGCGTCCTCCTCCCTTCCACCTCCAAGCCCAAGCCCCTCCGCAAGCCCTCCTTAGCCGCCGCTCGCCGCCGGAGCCATCTCCGCGACCTCCTGTCCCCCACCTCCACCTTCTTCGCCCTCGGCCTTTCCATCTCCGTCCTCTTCTTCCTCGCCGTCGTCATCGGCTACGGTGTCCCCAACTCCCTCTCCTCCTCCCCCTCCAAGCAGCGCCTCTTCCGCCGCCCCACCTTCCGGAGGTCCGCCGACGCCGGCGGCGCTGGCGGCGTGAAGGGGGGCGAGATCGCGGCCGCCGCCGTGGACATCACCACCAAGGATCTGTACGACCGGATCGAGTTCTCGGACGTGGATGGTGGCGCGTGGAAGCAGGGGTGGAAGGTGACCTACGTTGGGAACGAGTGGGACAAGGAGAAATTGAAGGTGTTTGTGGTGCCCCATTCACATAATGATCCCGGATGGAAGCTGACGGTCGAGGAATATTACAATCGCCAATCTCGGCATATACTGGACACCATCGTGGAGTCGCTTTCCAAGGTGAAAATTTGCAAGAATCTTGTTTTTCCTCCAGATTTTAATTTTTAAATGATGGATGTTATGACTTTCTTATACTTAACTATTTTTGCGTAAAGCGATTCTTCGATTCTTCGAGGAGCTCTAACCCTTTTTTTGCACAGATGTTTCCTTTTGCCGATCGACTGATTAAATCACTCCTTTACTAGTATGATTTGCTCATTTTAGTGTCGCGAGGAAAGGAGTTTGATTAATGTTGCTGGATGGGCTATATGTCTTTGTTGATGTTGGTCACTCGTGGGTTTGGGTGACTTAGGTTTTCTTGTTTTGAGGCTCCTTAAGGGATCTAAGGACTGTGTTGGGGCTTATTTTTTTCAGGACACGAGGCGCAAATTCATCTGGGAGGAGATGTCATATTTGGAAAGATGGTGGAGGGATGCCTCAGAGCTTAAAAGGGAGAGATTCACCAAGTTGGTCAAGAACGGGCAGTTAGAGATTGTAGGAGGAGGTTGGGTGATGAACGATGAGGTAAGCCAAAGGACAATCCAAGTAATTCTCGATGAATGAATATCATGTAATACTTTTGGAGGAAAATGAGTTTTATGTACTTGCATATAATGGTCACACACAAGAAGCCTGAAATTTATCAGAAAAAGGATTTCCTTTTTATTTCTCATGATAAGGTATAATCTTATAAATTCATTCTTGTTTTGTTTAATTTAGATAAATTTGGCCAAATTCCCAGTGAGCACGACCTTATATATATATATATGCTTTCCGTGTCTAGAATGCCTTGCTTAAACTCAAATGTTTTTAGGATATTTGGTTGACAGATGATCAATATTTTTTTCTTTACATGGTTTCTTTATGGCTTATGTTAATTGATGCTTGAGCAGTAGAAGTTTGATTGCACCTGAATTGTAGTATTTTAGGGGAAAATACAACTGAAACCAAAAAATTTAGTCTAACTTCAGTGGATAATTCAACTTTTTCTCGTTGATGTTGTGGTCACGTAGGAACTTAAACTTTGGTTAGACCACCTTGATTTGTTGCCAGCAATCACTAGGTTTCTGCCACATTTCATGAGATAGTGTTCAGGAGCCAGTGAGCTTTACTGGAACTAAATCTGTAGTTTGGCATCTCTTATGAAAATTTATCTGCATAGTCATATGATATGATGCCATATTGGCGGGTTTTTCCCCACATTATTGGATGGTGATGGGTTCAATGTGAATTGTGAAGGTTGGGTGCAAAAGGTACTTTGTTGATCGCCAAGCCTTTTCCATTTTTATTCATTTAGCCATTATTAGGTTGATAACTTTTTGAAAGGTTTTGTGGAACCACATATAGGGGATGTATATGTAGAAGGCCATTCAGGAGATTGGTGGTGGGCCATTAGGATAATGTTAGTGCACTGATTGAAGTTTAATTGTCATTCAGCATCTGGCAGTTGGGGTTCAACACTTCAACTTGTATCACTGGGTGGTTCTCTACAACAGTCATGCTCCTGATCAATCATCTATTGTCGATGATTCACCGCCTTCCAACCGGTGCTTGAATCGAGCTCTTGTATATTACACCCTAGTTCTTCATGTAGAATCTTGATATGATGAAAAAAGTTTTATAAGGCTGTTCCATAATAAACATGATGTTACTCTTTTTCTTTTACAATTGTCCTTGTAAAAGTATTTTTCCTCTAAAGCTGATTCCTTTCTTCTTTGCAGGCCAACTCTCACTATTTTGCTATCATAGAACAGGTATATTCTTTGTCTTTATTCAATTAGTCTCATTAAGGACTAACCGCTGTAGATTTTCAAAAATAAAAAAAAATATTTGCTTTCACATGTGATGATGTGGTTTTTGTCACTGATATGTTTACTTGGTGTGATTTGAACTTGAGAAGCCTCTTTCTTTTGCTTCAAATATGGTTGCAATGTATAATATGAAGATTCTTGGAAAATGCTGGGTGTAATTAAAACGTTTATTTGCTGAGAACATATTGATGTATTTGAGGACATAGTAGAGTTTTTATAGGTATTTATTGATCACATCTATGTCTGTGTGATGCATGAGCATTATGCTTAGGCACGCACACATGCATACTAATATGATGCAAGCAAACCCATCAATATACTCATGCAGTCTGCTATGTTGGAATTAACCTCTAAAGTTTGGTTGTTCATGTGAATATGTTTAGTGGCTGAAAAAGCGGCTTAAAAAGTTGAAAGAAGCAGCCATTGCCTATCACAAGGCCATATTGTTTTGGCGGATTTTAAGCTGTGAAAAACACTTGTTAAGATCATAGTTTCTGAGATGACTAACTGCCAAGAGCCAAGATAAACAAGTTCTGAGATTGGAAATATTACAATTGATTTTGAGAAAAGACTTAAGTGTAGAAAAGAAAAAAAATAAATTTATCTCCAATAAAATTCTAATTTACATGCTAATGTTTATAAGGAAGCTTTTATCAATGACTTTCCTCTGGGATAAAAAACTTTTATTGATGCCTATAACTCTACCTTTCAGGTCTTCACAATTTTGATGCTTTATGATTGAGATAAATACAAAGGCACTTTGAGTTCTTGGGTCTAAACAAATGTGCTCATGATTTTCTTGGGATTTTCAACAGTTTATGGTGGAATGCTTATAGGTTGTCAACCTCTTAATTACATGATGACTAATTTTCCCTTGACTATAAAGAAGCATGACCATTGGGGGACAAAACCAAGGATTTGACATTTAGAAGAACCTCAATATTCCAATTTTGCTAGAATGCCAAGGTTTTCTGACTTCCATAAAAGACTAATGAGAGGGTAGAGCGTTTTGAACTTTAATCTGGAAATTAAAATGTTGAAGTCTAATATAGTACCCTTTAAACTTGTAGCTTGTAAGCGTGTTGTCAAATGTGTTTGCTTGATTTTATATTACATGATCCATAAAATCCTCAAATAACATGATCTTTAGGAAACTGTCGCCAACTTCTTAGGATAATTGAAATTCATGCATCCAAAATTTAGAGAATTAACACATCTTAAAGCATCACTAGTTAAAAAAAAACCCACGCAAATGCATGTTCTTGCTACTAAAGATTTTAGATGTGAGATAAATTTTAGAAAGAAATAATATATCACGTTTTTTCATCTAGATAAGCTTAAGTTTTGCCATGAGCAATAAATCACTTTGAATTTGAATGTTGGAGAACATGGGATGGGAATCTTGTTAAGTTACTATGCTTATAATCACAGAAATCCCAACTCAAGGTGAGTTTCCTTGGATTCCCTGGAGTCTAGCAGTTTTAAGATCCTTTTTTTAATGGAAATTTAATATGGTTTAAAGTTTAAACCTCTAAAGGAGAAATGTAAGAAGGGGCTATTATGGGAATTTAAAGTAGTATGTTTTTAATCTAGATAAGTTTGAGTCTATGACCAACGGTCATTATGAATTTGATTTTTCTTTTTGAGAACATGGGACTCAAATTATGCAAACAATCATAGAAATCCCAACTCGAGGAGAGTTTTCTCTCAGACTCCTCAGAGTCAGTAATGTTAGGATTTTTTGTTGAAATTTAGAATGGTTTAAACCTCTAAAGAAGAATTTTAATAAGGAGTTATTATGGAAACTGAAAAGTTGGGAAATTTAGCCGCTTTGATACGGTGTTAGGATCAGCTGTCGTCAATGGTGTAATCAGCGAACCACTTATTGAGGGCCAGTTAATCATTTTCCAACAATAAGTGGCTGTTGTAATACCATACTTAATCGAAAGGCTTTGTAACCAGACTTCCCTCCTCTTTTTGCTTCTTGGTTGTGGCATATAGTAGTAGTGTAATATAGTGTTGGGAACTGTATTTGAGATTTTTTTTCCCTGTATGGGCCATCTGTCTCTCTCTGTATTTCACTTCTCATATTGCACCAGAAAATCCGTCTCTTTTGCCACACAGCTCACTTTCCTTACTTATATACATTCTTCTTTTAATAAACATGCCATTTCAAGATTGCTCTATAACAAAAATATAAGAGAGAGAGAGAGAGAGAGGACTGCTGCAAAAAAGGAAAGAACTATATACTATGTAGCCAGATCCCATTCCTTCTTTTTGTTTGCTTGATTATGTTACATAATAGGCAGTTAATATTGGCATGGGAAACAATGTTTAATAATTTAGTTTAGCATGGGGCCCATTTGTCTCAGTTTGCATCTTACTTCTCTTGTATAAATAGACTATTTTCTTTTGTGCATAAACATACCTCTCCATATTTACTCTCTAATTAACAACTATGTAAGAGAGATGCACATAAGCTAAAGTGGATCACGTATCTATCTTCAAACTATCATGATTGTTGGAATCAAAATTGAATGCTCCTTCATCTTGAATAAGCTACAAGCATCTCGCATGCCCGAAACTAGCAATGTATAAGTGAAGAGAATCAGAGATAAAGGCTCATACTTGTAACCATTCAATGTTCCTACCTTCTTTTGCTCCTACTATCTTCCTTTCTCAGATGATCTATATCACCTTTTTTCTTCCTTTCTTGTTCATATTCTTGTATTTTGTTTGGAACAGTGCATCCTGGTTTGCTCATCCCAAAGGAGATTGTTAATTTTCTTTTTCAAAACAGTTACAAGGATTTATATCCTAACAGCAATATAGATGAGATTGTTTCCTGTAATCCTGTTTGCTTTATGAGTACTGTTATCATATTCTCTTCATTGAAAATTGGCATGCCTTATGCCTATTGTGCAAGACATTACTACTGTAGCTTTGATCAATGATCATTTTTAGTATAATGGTCAATCATAATTAGTAAGAATAGCATCTTTATATTTGGATGATTTTCACAACAGACTTTCATTTTATTTCACTATCTAGTGCAAGGTTCAAAACTCAATTTTGGTTTTTAGTTTCAGTGGAAACAAAGGAGTTTCTGATTGAGTAGTTCAACAATTTCGGTAATTCCACTTCTGATCTGGCAGCTTCAATCAAAAATTTCAAAAGATAAAAGATAAGAGTCGAATAAAATTAGGAAAAATCCGCTAAAAACAAGACTAAATCAAGATAATAAATTAGGATCAGTTTATAATATGTAATATTGTTTAGGACCTTTGGATGCATCAATTCAGTGATTTCATGCTGAGAGAATCAAAATTTATTTTTTACATATTTTTTTTATAAAAAACCTATATAAGGTAATGTAATACTTTACCTATTTGATGGATATTTAACATGTAAAAGTATGAATTTCTATTTGATTTGATGTACATCAAAAGCTTTACTCTCAGATCTTTCCAAATCTTCTCAAAACCTGCAAATTATAAGTTTATTTGAGAGGAAATAACTACTCCTCATGTTGAAAGAGATGAAAAAGATAACAAAAAACCTAGGTTGCTCATGTATAAAATAAATTTGTCCTGGAAGTTAGTTTTGGTCAAAGCTCTAAAATCAGCTGCAATCAGGGGTGGAAATGAGCGAAACATGAGCCACGAGCCAAGCTAGTGCTCATTCTATAATTGAACTGAGCTTGAGCTTCTCAAGGGCAGCCACTTCAAGAGATCTAGTAAGAGCTTAAGATTATTTGTGGCTTTCATTTTATGCTTGGTGTACATTCTATTTTGCATAACCTATATTAATTTTTATAATAAAAAATTATAAATTAATTATTTGTATAGATGATTATTAAAATATTATAAAATTTATCAATTATTTATATATTCATACTGGAGCTAATTCAAGCCTAGCTCGAGTAAACTAAATCTAGCTGTAGCCTAGCTCATTTCCTCCTAACTGAGCAAGCCAAACTATAGCCAATTGCTGAACGTGCTAGCTCATGAACAGATGGCTCATTTGCCAGCCCTAGCTGTAGATCGATTCTGGAAAGACTTGATAATTTTGGGTTTGGTTTGGAGTTATGGGAGGACTTCAGACCATGGTCTAATGTTTTCCTATGATATTTTTGGTGGACCTTATAATCCTGTTTAATCATATCCATGCTTTATAGGTTGCTTATTTGAGATTATTCATGTTAAAGTGTTTACGACCTTATGCATTTTGCATTCTATTGATTCATGCACCAGGCATATACTTTCAGTCGTAATTTTGATTCTTCTAGTTAGATGTTGAATTGAACATACATTTTCTTCAACATACTACCAAGTCTTCACTGACCTCTTTAAAACTGATTCAGATGACGGAGGGTAACACATGGCTAAACGATACCATTGGTGTTGTTCCAAAAAATTCTTGGGCAATAGATCCATTTGGTTATTCAGCTACTATGGCATATTTGCTCCGCCGTATGGGTTTCCGTAACATGGTTATTCAGAGGACGCACTATGAACTGAAAAAGGAGTTGGCTTTGCAAAGGAACCTTGAATACATATGGAGGCAGAGCTGGGACATGGAAGAAAGGACTGATATATTTGTCCACATGATGCCATTCTATTCTTATGATATTCCACATACCTGTGGACCAGAGCCTGCTATTTGTTGTCAGTTTGACTTTGCTCGGACACGTGGATTTAGCTATGAGTTCTGCCCATGGAGATTGGATCCAATTGAAACTAATCCAAGTAATGTGCAGGAGAGAGCAATAACACTTTTAGACCAATACAGGAAGAAATCAACTTTATACAGAACAAATACACTTCTAGTTCCTTTAGGGGATGATTTCCGTTATGTTAGCATGGATGAAGCAGAAGCCCAATTTAGGAACTATCAAATGCTTTTTAATTATATAAATTCTAGTCCCAATTTGAATGCTGAAGTGAAGTTTGGCACTCTTGAAGATTACTTCTGTACCCTTCGGGAGGAAGCAGAAAGAATAAATTTTTCCCATCCTGGTGAGATTGGATCTGGAGAACTAGAAGGTTTCCCATCTCTTTCAGGTGATTTCTTTACATATGCTGACAGGAATCAGGACTATTGGAGTGGTTACTACGTTTCAAGACCATTTTTTAAAGCAGTTGATCGGGTACTAGAACAGACACTTCGTGCATCCGAGATGTTGGCTGCATTAGTTTTGGGATATTGTCAGAAGTCTCAATGTGCTAAATTACCAGTCAGCTTCTCCCACAAATTGACGGCTGCGAGGAGGAACCTAGCTCTTTTCCAGCATCATGATGGGGTAACTGGTACTGCTAAGGATCATGTAGTAAAAGATTATGGTACACGAATGCATACTTCTTTGCAGGACTTGCAGATATTTATGTCTAGAGCTGTGGAAGTTCTTCTAGGTGATTTCCGTGATAAATCAGATCCTACCTTATTATCACAGTTTGAGCCAGAGCAGACAAGGTCAAAGTATGATGTTCATCCAACACATAAGGTCCTTGATGTGCATGAAAATCATGCACATTCTGTGGTATTCTTTAATCCGTTGGAGCAAACAAGGGATGAGGTTGTAATGGTGGTTGTAACTAAGCCTGACATATTTGTACAGGATTCCAATGGGTCATGTGTGAAGAGCCAAATTTCTCCTGAGTGGCAGCATGATAGCAAGGGAAAAATTTCTACTGGGCGGCATCGTCTTTATTGGAGAGCTTCTGTTCCCGCCATGGGGTTGGAGACCTACTTTATTTCCCGTGGACATAAAGAATGTGAAAAAGCTATACATGCTGAGCTGAAAATGTTTCCAGAATCAGATTCATCATCTTGCCCTCCTCCTTATGTCTGTTCAAAACTAGAAGGGGAAAAGGCAGAGATCCATGGTCTTCATCACACTCTCACATTTGATTTAAAACATGGTCTCCTGCAGAAGATAAGCCATAGGGATGGCAAACAAACTGTTGTTGGGGAAGAAATAGGCATTTACAGGAGCTCGGGAAGTGGGGCTTATTTGTTTAAACCAAATGGAGAAGCTCAACCCATTACTGAAAAGGGTGGGTCCCTGATTATATCTGAAGGTCCTTTGGTGCAAGAATCTTACTCTATTCCAAAGACCATGTGGGAGAAAACTCCAATCTCTCATAGCACACGGATTTATAGTGGAGAGAATACCGTACAAGAATTGCTTATTGAGAAGGAATACCATGTTGAACTCCTTGGTTCTGATTTCAGTGACAGAGAACTGATAGCTAGATTCAAGACAAATATCGACAATGAGAGGGTTTTTTACTCTGATCTAAATGGCTTTCAGATGATCAGGAGACAGACTTATGATAAAATCCCTTTGCAGGGAAATTACTACCCTATACCTTCACTTGCATTCTTGCAGGATTCGTTAGGCCGCCGCTTCTCAGTCCATTCTAAGCAGCCATTGGGGGCTGCAAGCCTTAAAAATGGGTGGCTTGAAATTATGTTGGATCGCCGTTTGGTCTATGATGATGGCCGTGGTCTGGGTCAAGGGGTAATGGATAACCGTCCTGTGAATGTGCTCTTTCATATCCTCACAGAGCACAACGTCTCTGCATTGCCTTCTGCACATGCATTGTTGAATCTCCAGCCATCTCTTCTCTCCCATCGAGTAGGTGCCCACTTCAACTACCCAATGCATGCATTTGTAAGCAGGAAACCGCTGGAAAACTCCTTGAAGACATACTACAAATCATTCACACCATTGGCTGCACCCTTACCATGTGACTTACATATTGTAAATTTCAAAGTCCCACAGCCCCTAAAGTTTCCCCAGGTACAGCCTTCAGATTCTAGATTTGTTATTCTGTTGCGCAGGAGGGGGTGGGATGCTTCATATTGCAGAAGGGGTGGACTTCAGTGTTCGAATATAGGGGATGAGCCTGTCAATCTGTTCTACATGTTCAAAGATCTAGTTGTCTCTAATGTGAAGGCGACTTCCTTGAATCTCCTACATGATGATACGGAGATGCCAGGGTACATCGAGCAGTTGGGAGATGTAGCTCAAGAAGGTAATGTGCTAATATCTCCCATGGGAATACAAGCGTACAAATTTGAGCTGCAGTCACAGTTGGAAGTATAAGCAGGACGCAAGCTTTACATTCTTTCCAGGCTATCCCCTGGAAGGTGATTGACTAAGCTTGACTGAGGTCTGCTACTCGCCAATCATACCTGGTATCACTAACTGGGACGAGATTTTGGAAGGTGCTGCACAATTTGTTTGAAATTTGTGAAGTTGGGTCACCTGCGTATGTCCTTGTAACGATATTGTGCTTTTGCGAAAGACTAAAAGAATAAAATCAATAGAGAAGCAACTTTTACAGGTTTCTGAATCTTAGATTGGCGATGCAGCATGTGGAGCTCTGTTGGGATGCCGATTGCTGGTTAACTTTAAATCATCTTCGGAGCAGCTTCTTTGGAGTTTTTTTTAGAATTTCTTTAGAAAAATTAGGTGCTCTTGCAACTTATATGCTAAGTGAACTGTTTGGAATTGCTTTACAAAATCTGCTCTTACATAGTTACATGATGAAGAGGTGCTGATGATGAGATTCTGGCAAGTTCTGCATTCAATTTGCTGTTCTTAACACATTATAAAGTTTTGCACATGCCGTTTACCCAGTGGCCACCAATCTCGAGCAGATTTACGGAAACCACAAGTTTTTCTGTTTGCAGGCAAGGGGTCGGGCATCATGGATACACCATGACCAAGGGTTGGGCTCTGAAGCGGGTCGCAGTCCTTTCTTTTTCTCCAACCTCATTTCATCAGAGGTAAAGCCTCCCTCAACCTCCTCCTTACTCCACCTAGCCATAAAACAAAAAGAAAGAAAGAAAGAAAGAAAAAAAAGGTTTTCTGATTCTTATGGCATTTTTTTTTTTGTAATATAAAAATTTTCATATCATTCTGGTACAAGCACATCCAACAAAATAAAAAAAAAAAGAAAAGGATAAAGAGGAGAAGGTGAGGATTCAATACTATTCTAAAGCGAAACGCCAAAGTGCCGAGCGGTGCACGCAATTTGTCTCTTGATATATATATGTGACTCGGGCGTACAAACCTACACAAGACCATGAGTAACCCTACAAAAGAGAGTGCTTGACACCAATCTTAGCATGGCTTTGGATCCAATGGATGGCAATCACCAAATCTTCTTCGAGAGATGCTCTTTCATGCTGCCCTCGTCTCCGCCTCAGCCCCACCCTGTGGCAGATTTTCGGACACCAGAAAATTTGGGCTGTCGTCCTTCTCTTGGGTGAGCGATATAGAGAGAATGGTGAACGCGCGAGTCCATCATCTCCTCCTATGCTCCTTGTCTGCCTCCTCTGTTCTCCTGCTACATTTCTTTCTCTTCACCACCCCTTGGATCTCCCTGCTCTGCCTCTTTGTATCTGTCACCTACCGGCGAAATACAAAAGAATCCAAGAGAACATAACCAAAAAAACAGAAACAGTGCCTGATTCGCGTTACACGCGTAAAAAAGCAACTGCATGTTTCGCCAGGTATGGGGCTGGAGAGAGTTCTAACGGGAAGAAAGTAAACTGCACAATTCAAGATGGCAGTCACCAGTTAATTTGAAGGTTGCAAGGTTACGTTAAAATGGAAAGAACGAAATTGGAAAAAGGGTGTTTTTGATTAGCAGAAAGAAGTTTGTGCTACTTTTTGAAACTTCCACCCATTTTTCCCCTCTTATTTTTTTTTCGCATCAGCATGATGTTGTTTTTTTGTTGGTGGGGAAGAAAAAAAAATCATATTGAAGCTTCCTGTTCTGCTTAAGTATGCAATTGTTCCTTCAGGATCTATCTAAGCTTCCTGGAATAGAGAGGGACCTAATATGTCTTTGGTATGCTACCTACCATGACTTGCTGAAATTGCTTTCACAGAGGAACAAGATTGTGCATTCCTCACTTATAATTTTGCAGAATGGAATTTGGAAGAAGCAAACAACAGATATCTAGATGTAGATATTAACTTCAATAGAATAATGCTCTCATGAATAATGGGTCAAATTGTAAATAATGTCTCGAAATTCAATCCTGAAAGGAAATTTATTCAAGTCCGGCTCAAGCGTACCAAGTTGTTTGAAAGATGCTTATTGTGTCAGCACTCATGATTAGGCTCCATCAAGCTAGACCATTTATTAAGACAATACTTTTAAGTGCAACAAAAACTACATCCACCAGAGCATGTGTCTAGCAAAATTTCAAGTGCAACATGCTTCTTCGGGCATTTATTTCAGCTGCAATTGATCTTACGTTCACACTATGCTCAAAGATTACAATGGATGTCCAAACTTTGATGATGTTTGATGACACTGATTCCCTGCTTTTTTTTTTTTTGGTTGAAACGGATGATTCATATAGTTTTAGTACAGATATATCCAATAAGATTAGAAATCAACAAGTTCCAAAGTGCTTTAGGCAACTTCATCTTCTCAATCTACAGGATACCATCAGAGTGACTAGCCACATACGTGATCACCCAGTTCGTGGTCCCATTGGCTGCTTAGCCTGGAAGGCCACGTCACCACTGATCATAGTTCGGATGTCCCAAAGCAAAGAGTGTCATCCTCTTCTACCACCGGTGTCGCCTTGAATCCAACCGAATCACCCTCCAGTATAACTGCACTAGCCTGCGACACGCACCAAGCGTAGCCTAGAATGGCCTATGCCGCCCTCAGCTTGGCCCCGAGAACACTGGTCCTATGCTTCAAGCAGGTATCATGTCTACAGCTTGGAGGGAGATGGATACCATTCCCAAGGTCCATATGAGATGTAGACAGTCTTTTTTTGATGATAGAGATGTACACAGCCACTTGCTTCACACTGACGTAGTTCGTGGGCGCTCTATGGTGAAAGAAGGATAAAAGAGATGACGACGTAGTTCTCGGGCACTCTCTGGTGAAAGAAGGATAAAAGAGATGATGTCAAGATACGGTCCTATTGAAAAAGCTCAGTTATCCAAGATTTAGAGGACCCACTGTTCCCCAAGTTCACGACCAAAACCACTGCGCTCGGTCCCTCCCCAAGGAGCTTGACAGAAGCTGGGAGCTGTTTATCCATACAATTCCAGCTTGAATTGCCCACAGAGCAACAACAAAACCCCTCCTAATATCAATTAATTATGATTTTTTATTTTATTTCCCATTTTTTTCGTGGGAATATTTTGTTGCCCATGTTGAGTTATGAGGCTAATGCTGGATGAAAATGATGAAGATAACAGAGTAATTACTTGGGAAAGCAGTCATAGGTCTCTTGTCCCTGCCTGCACTCATGTAGCCTGTCAACTTTTCCTTTTTGGTCGGCACTGGCTGAAATATGTTTGATAACTTGTACAGTGCATGCTATTCTCTCTCACAATTGTTCTATTTTATAATAGTCTTCAGCAGAACAGTATCTTGTTTGGCTTAATGACTTTATCGCTAGTGCAACAAAATGGAAAACAACATATCACTAAATGCATTGCATATGAGTACAATTCATATATCAAGCTTCAGCTTCTTGCCATTATTTCATCTACAAGCTTGATGGAGTGCTCAAAAGTGCTCCTCAGTTGCATGAGTTCAAGGTTGCATGGCAGGCCTCTCTCTTAGCTTTTAGTTGCCAGGATCAAGTAGTCGAACATTGTTTGGTAGGCCAATACCAGCTTGAGCGGCGGCCATAGTATGGTTTCAGATTATGAGGAATTAATCATTTGATTCATTAAGCTGTTATTATTGTTAGATAAGATGAACTATATCTTTATTGGATAGAGAGTGATTAAGACATTTTTTTCTTGAAGAAATGCCCTTCAATTGAGAAATTGCCTACTGATATCAGCTTTGAGTTTCTGTAGATGAATTCTAATACAACAAACATAGGTATAATTGCTCCGCTCAAACTGCCACCAGATTATGTATGCGCAAAATTGTTCCACCTCAACCATGCAGATCTGAAGATTAAATTAAAATGTTAAACAAATTTTACTAGTCATCAAACAAAAAACAGAAAAAAATAAGATGTTATAGAAAAAAGTATATAGAGATAACTTAAAAGCGGGTTAACTCTTTAAACCAGCTGATCTGGTTTGCCTCACCACCTTGCCAAAGTAGCCTCATTGTGACTTAAGCTGCTATGCATGGTTACCATCGCTTTTTCCTCCCTAGTCTAGTACAAAATGATTCTCAGGGTGAACGCCCACACATAACAGAAGAACTTCACAGGATCTTGACAAATCCTAAGACAAAGGGAGTATTAAGTGTGAACAAAATGAGAAATCAATTATTTACCTTGTGTTCTGCGAAACCTCATCTTGCTTCTTGCCATTTTGTTATGTCATTTCCAGCATCATGAATTGCACTCTTTTAGCATGTTTGTGAAGCAACCTCCATACTCCCTCCTGACTGAGGGTTATTATCTGCTAATGAGTTGACAATAAATCCACCCTGATGTCCAAACCGGTGCTTATCCCGCTTATAATGCCCCCCTGCCTCCTTCTCAGCTAGGTTCTGCATTCCAGAAATGGATAACCTAGAGGAATATCTGCCTTCACTTCTCCAAAAATTTGAGCTTAGGAATCCTGCATCAGGTAATTTGCAGCATGTATTCACTGCAGGACCATTGTTTGATATCCTTCCAGAACATAGTGCTAGATCATGAGAAATCACATGTAATGCCATCTCTAGGCCATGCACTTCAGTCTCCAAAGAATGTATGCCATTCTGAGATCTCCCAATGAACCTCTATAAAACCCAAAGGAAAGTAGTAGTGTGAATTTAGAAAATGCATTTGCAATTCGCGGTCAAGAAAATTAAGGAATACAACGAAGTTTAGACTTTTTTACCTCTGCAGAATATCAGAATGAGAGGCAAAACCAACCAACCAAGCAACAATTCCAGATATAAGGAAAACAAAAGTATAAAGCTTGAAAAGGAGAACTATAGCTGACTAAGAAAAAAGGAAGCAATGCTCCAATACCTACCGTATATACCATTTATAGTTCTGTGTCTTTATAACTATAGTGGTACATATTCTAATGAAGCAATTATCATGAACTGCACCGAGTGACCCAGCAAACAATCAGAAGGCGAAGGTCCATCAAATGGCAATTGGCAAAAGAAGCAAATATTTTCCTTGATGTGATTTCCTGTTAACTGGCATGGAGAACAAAATATTTGGCCCTGTCCCAAATGCAACAAATTTCACATTTGCTTCTTCTCCATGTTGTCACTGTATAAGACCCTACCCTCCCCAAAATAGCTTTTCAGTATAGACAGCGATTAGCTCCAGAATATCTTAGGTACAGAATCAAAAAGTTTAATCAGAATCATAACAAGCCTTATACTGCATTCTAGATTCACATTTTTGCTTTGTCTTTTGGATGGGTATTATTAACAAATAGCAGAGCGCTATCTGCTTCTTGTATAAACAGGCTACAAGCTATGATGACCATGGCATTTCACGGAAATTGGATCGAACCCTCCTGGTGGAAGTTTCTTGGTTCCAGAAAAAGGGCATTGTATCCTTGGAGTTGCAAATGATAACATTCTAATCAAATAGGAAAGTTGTTTCATATTCTGATTTGTATAATTTGATTATATTAGAAAATTAATTAGGAAATGTTCCCCAAATCATAACAGAATAACAGGAGACTCTGGAAACTGTTCTGGTAGTTCTTTTACTGTACTTGTGGACTACTTGCAGCTTCATACCAGGAGTTATTACATCCCATATATTTTCTCTTCATTAGACATTCATGTTTTTATGAGTGTTTGCTGGGATCATCTCCAAAAAGTAGATCTTTCTATTAGTATAAAGTCTAACAGCCAGATACTAAATCTTTGCTACAAGCTGAAGCATACTGTCTCTGCAAGAATCTCTTATCCAACCCAGTAAAACTAGATCTGTACTATCAGCACAAGCTCTCTTATGCTGTTTTAACCACCCCCACCCCCCCAATGTTGCAATGTAACCATTAGCTTGCCAGTACATCAGTTCCTGCTGCCAAAGAAATGTTTTCCAAATTTTCTTACAGACTTCACCACTGCAGCTTGTTGCTGGTTTAAACAGCATCCTAAGAGAACAGAACATCCTAAAGCCCTGCCTTGAAATGACAACATTATGAATTCTTTCATGCGAGTGCATGTTAATTGACATGTTTAAATCAAGTATATTTGGATTGTTATTTTAAGAAAGGTATAGCCTTAAGTTGCATTTCACTTATGTATAACAGCATCTTTTATCTAGTTACACCATCCAATAATGGAAAATTTGGATTGAGTGGATTATGATCAAGAGTGCTCTCTCTCTCTCTCTCTTCTTTGCGTGTTGGAAGGGGGGATATGTTATAAACTCAAAAAAATTGAGAAAACTACTCAAAAAATATTACGTGCTGAATATTTCTGAAGTAGTATACATAAACATATACTCCATACTAAACAATGATACTACAGGGTTAAACCATGAAAGAAAATTGTTTTCTAAGCACATTTTGTGCATCAAGCTTTGAAGTTAAATGAATCCAAAGTCAAAACCGATGTCTTAGAATGACATTCCAGGTCTTTTTATGCTTGTAAGTTTCATATGTTTATCTAAGTATTCTAGAATTTAGAAGCAATGGAGCAAACAAAGTTTGGATTCTCTAAGATCTGGTTCATAAGATTCTTGGTTTCTTCAAAGTTAACGAGCAATAATATGAATGTGGTAGAAGCAGGACTTTTTGATTTCAGAAACTGTGGCAGATCAACAGCATCACCTGAAATGTGTCTCATGCCAATCAAGATCACCAAAATTCAACTTTCAACCGGGCAGATACAAAATTCTGTACTGCCAAAGTGATTTCAGCAGCAACCCAAGATATGATTACATACTCAGTTCGGATAATGTTAATATGGAACAAGATGCTTGTAACTAGTCAAAAGAGGCCAAAAATGCTGGAAAGTACATAAATAAAGTTTGCATCTCAAAGACATAACAACCTCAAAACTATCTGGCTGCATATACATCAGAAAAGACAGAATTAAGTACTCACTAGCAGTTAAAATCAATGTGATAAATAAAAACAACAATAGAGAAAGAGATTTATGTCACTATGTCATATTTAAAATCATATACTTAAGTAGACAATTATGGAAAACATGCAATAACCATAATTTTACAGCATTTCCAGTGATATGCAAAACTTTTAAATAGCAACCAAGAAAATCTAACGCTAGTTGGCAGGAAAACCATTTGGCATGTCAGAGAAGTTACCTCGAGAAGTTCTAACAGACTAGACTGCTGGTTCTCAATCTGAACCAACTGCCTGTGAATCAAAGACAGGTCACCATCCTTGTGTGCTGCATTAAGATCATCAGTAGTATCGTCAGCCACTGCAGTTGATTCCAAGCTCCCAGTATCTTGAAATGGAACCATGCGCGGTGCATACTTTAACCCAGCCAATTTGTTTCCCTTATCTTCACCATTCTTTTCAAAGAGCATTCTTCTTGCTTCTAACTTGGATCTGATTATGCCCTCTATCCGTTGTTGTTCCTGAACTTTCAAAATCATGTCTTCACTTACAACTTTAACCGAATGCATGTTGGGAACAGCAATTTCACCATCCTTGTGTGCTGCATTAAGATCATCAGTAGTATCGTCAGCCACTGCAGTTGATTCCAAGCTCCCAGTACCTTGAAATGGAACCATGCGCGGTGCATACTTTAACCCAGCCAATTTGTTTCCCTTATCTTCACCATTCTTTTCAAAGAGCATTCTTCTTGCTTCTAACTTGGATCTGATTTTGCCCTCTATCCGTTGTTGTTCCTGAACTTTCAAAATCATGTCTTCACTTACAACTTTAACCGAATGCATGTTGGGAACAGCAATTTCAACTCGCCAATCAGAGTTTTGCTTATGGTCTGTTTTACGGAATGAAGGAGGGGACAATTTCTTATTCCTGATCGGAGGAGTGTTCTTTCTGGTGGTAGGAATTGGTGAGGCAGCAGGCGGAGGCGATCGGCTGGATAAGCATCCACTCCTCCTTGTAATTGAAGGGGAAGCAGATTGGACAGGACTCGAACTTACTGAAGCCATTGGGTATCTCCCAGCACTTGCACTTCCTGCCCCATCCAAACTCACAAGCAGAGAAGAATTATTCAGAAATCCATTATTCAATATCCAAAATTCATTTATTTCATATAATTAGTTTACAAAACTTGCACATGGAATAAGAGTAAAGTTAAGGGCTCATGCATTCATTTGATCTAGAATATTTACATATCAGATGCAATCAAATTTCTCGACATTATCATGGTAACAGAACTGACTACTATTTTCAAAATTCGTATAAATTAAGAGGAAAAATTGAGAATCATCGCACTCATTTGATCCAGAATATATATATATCAGATGCAGCAAAACTTCTCAAGGATTAAAATTGTCAAGGAAGCAGTTAATCTTTAAGTGCCATACCTGGAAAAGATGAGAATAGACTTAAAAGAGATAGAGAAGTTATAATACGCACATATATACATATATAGTTATATACGCACACACATATATACATGTATATACACACACGTATACGTACACAAATACATACATGTAGATATACGGAGACAGATGCATACCTAAATACATGAATACACATGCATAGATACATGTATGTATATAGAGTATATGACTCATTCATCACCTCCAGGAGAAGGATTGGACGGTGGCTGGGATGCCGGCAGGGCATCAGACTCAGTATCGAGAGCCGTTGGAATATCCCTCCACACCTCCAGCATCCGATTCATCGATTCACGAACGATCTTCACCTGCACCGTCAAAATGAGATGAGAATGTAAAGAACACCAAATGGATATACAGATCCAGCAGAAGTTTAGGTATCGATTGGCGAAATCTTGGAGGAGAGCAAACCTTATCGAACCTCCGGTTCTCGAAGGAGGAGAGGCAAGACGACTTGAATCCAGATAACCGATCCTTCTCGGAGACGGCGAGGAGGGAAAGAGCATCGGCGGCGGCCTTCCGCGCGGCCCAGTCCTCGCTGGAGAGGAATTCGACGAGACAGGAGACGAGGAGACCGAGGAGGGCCGGGGTTGAGGCCCCGCCAGCGCCGGCGACGCTGCCGAGGAGGGAGAGCAGGGCGGGCTTGGCCTTGAAGGCGTTGCTCCGGAGGAGCTTCACGAGGCGGGGGAGCAGGCGCTGGAGGTGGTGGGCGAGATCCCGGTCGGTGGAGGCGGCGTCGACGGCGGCGGCGAGGCAGAGGGCGGAGGCGATCTGGGCGCAGCGGTCCTGCTCGTGGAGGAGGGCGTCGGCGAGGGGGCGGAGGAGGCCGGGGGCGACGGCGGCGGGGTGGGAGGCAGCCATTGAGCGGACGGCGTCGACGCAGGCGGCGCGGACGGAGGAGTCCGGGTCGCGGAGGCGGCGGAGGGCAGCGGTCAGCATGCGGGGGAGGTGCGGCGCGAGCGACGAAGCCGGGTGAGAATGAGAAAGAAGCGATATGAGGCGGAGGGAGTGGCGGCGGAGCGAAGTCTTGTCGGTAGGCCGAGTGTCAGCAATGGCGGAGAGAAAGGGCGAGAAAGAATCCGACGTTAGAGACTTCGCAATAGCGTCGAGCTCGGAGGCGGCCATGGCCTCGGTGTCGCGGTCCGACAGCTTGGTGAGGCAGCGGTTCACCCTCTGCCTCATGCCTTCGCCGCAGGCTTTGGGGTGTAGTTTGGACGCCATGAGGACTCCAGTCCAGGAGCGGTGCTTTGCTTCGGAGGATAGAAGAAAAGCTAGAAAGCCAGAGCTTTCTTTGTTTTTTCCTCTCTGTCTTCCTTTCTTCGTTGCCTACCGGTGATACATTGGCGCCACCTGGTTTTCTTCACGTCGTCCTTCGTAGTACATAGAGAACATGATGACGACGGTGGGAGGGGGGACGAGGGCGAGGCATTCGCGGCGCTGTTCGGGTGGCTGCTAGTGCCGGGGTTGCCGTAGCTGGCGAGCTCTGCTTCAAGTACTAAATAGGTTATTAGTTATATATATATATATATAAAAGATGGAGCACATGGGAAGGCATGTGAGGAGAATGTTAGATTATAAAATAAAGGGAATTGATGATTTACGTCTACGTTGCTTGGAAGGTGAATAAGCCGTAAGGGTGTATGAAATATAGTTTGCTTAAAAACTATTGTTTTTTCTACTGTAGACGCAATTTCTATGGTTGATAGACACATTACATGCTAGATTGGAGATGTTTGATCAAATGTGTGCAGATTAATCGGTTGTTGGGCTGGTCAGGTGGAATGAGATTGATGTCTCAAAATAACAAAAAAAAAGGACTTGGTAATTTTTAATAAAAATATTTGCTAGACAAATTCATAAAAAAAAGAAAAAATTTATAGCCTCATGAGATAGAGTTTGCTCAAAAAAGTGCACGAGTTTTTTTCTTAAAATAAATTATTAGCATAATTTTAGAGATTACGCAACAACTTACATCGACCATAATGTTGTTAGCATGGTCTTGTTAGAGTGATTTTAGAAATCACATAACAACTTATATCGGTCAGTAATATTTTTTTATTGTTAGGCTGATATTATTTTTTTATAAAAAAATGAAATTATTATTATTATTTTTTAAAATATTTTAATAAAAATTAAGTTAGAAAAAATTTGCACGAAATACAAGTTAGATTCATGAATTTTTCTTTAGAGCTATGAAGTCAGAATAAAATTTGCAACATAAATATAGCGAATCAAAAAATAGAAAATTGCTTTAGTACATGTGTCACACCAATCTCTATTTTGAAAAAGAGGCATCGTGTAGGTAAATAGCTTTAGGTCCCACTTAATAGTGGTGACATTAGCTTCCATTCTGCAGCGTCTAAGAATGGAAAGTTATGGAGACAACCCTTGGGCTCCATAGATTGCGATGCCCCATCTTGCTAGTTGCTTGTGACAATTCGGATGAGAAAACCGCCATTTGAATCAAATTGGTTCGTCCACTTGGTAGCTAGAGTACTTTGAGGGGGTAAACTGGGACCCTCTACGAACATGCAATAATAAGCTTTGTATACCATCAGTGTTCATCCCAACTTATAGTCCTGCATAAAAGAAAATTATTGTAGCCAAAGATAGCAAAGTAAATTATGGAGTTATCATACTTTGTGCTTGTTTGGTTCACAGAAAAAAAGAGGGGAAAAAGTATGGTCAACGGAACAGTAAAGAGATGCTTCTTGTTTGATTGAAGTTTTCAGGAGAAAGAAACGGAAAAGTTATATTCCCGTAGAAATATGATTTCCACGTTTCATGAAAAAGTTACTTTTCCGTGAGCCGGTAATTAAAATATTTTTATTTTTTTCAGAAAAATATACATAATTTTTTCAGAAAAGTGGATGGTCAACCAAACATAAACACTCTAAAAATCTGTCACTTTCCCATGGTCAACCAAACACGCCAAAAGTATTTCTTTAGGCATCATCTTTACATGAATCTGCTTTCCAAAAATCATATTTCTATAAGAGAAAATGCTTCTCGCGAACCAAACGGGCCCTTTACATTTTTTGCCCTTCAATGTTTGATAAATAACAGCTAGGTTATGGCTCAACAGCTTTCTCATATCTAGTTGGAAAAAATAAAGGATGTAAGTCTCCAGCTGGTAATCTTTGAGTTTACAACAGCTTCTATATGCATGTCCGATTTTTCTCGAATTAGTCTCTTTTTTATTTTATATTTTTATCCATCATATTAGGTAAGATAGGGCATGGACTCTGATATTGCACCATAAAGTGCTGTGCTACTACCAATTAAATTTGCATGTATTATTTTGGATCCAAGGATTCTGATAAAATCAATCACTTAAAGCATATAACGGCATCATCTTAGCCCATCTCAGCTCTTTCATTATAATGCTCATATTTGATTATTATGTGAAAGTAAAATTATTCTATTGAAAATTTAAAAGAATAATAATAGCTTCTCTTTTATTTCATATTTTGATCCATCATGTGAGAGTATGACGCGGCTGCAACTACGGTTGGTAAACCGCCGGTGAGCTGAAGGCAACAGCCCAAGGTGGTCTTTCCGAGTCCCAAAGGCTTCTCAACCAATGCATCTATCCCTTATCTTGGAGGGCGATTCGGCCATAGTGATCAGCTGGATCCAGCAGGGCACTCGCAGTGATGGAGGAGTTCATCCTTTGCTCCGTGACATATGGTTGATAGTGAGAGAGGAGATTACCTTTCGGGCTATGCATGTATATCGTGAGACTAACGGGGCGGCAGACTGGATGGCGGCGTATGTTGCAAGCCACTCAGGAGGCACCCTATTGGTTGGTGAGGATGATTTGCCCGGTGCATTTCGGGACCTTTTGGTTGCAGATTCTATTGGATGTATTCATACCCGTATTATATGAAATGCCCGTTTTAGCCAAAAAAAAAAACTCATACTCCCGTAGTTTCTACTTTGTAGACGTATCCCAATTCCTTCACAAAGTCTCGTTTTAAGTTGCCCTGTCAACCTTCTGAGACCAGAGAGAATGGAGGAGCCTATGCATAGAAAGTGACCCTACTTTATTTAGCATAATATTTAAGGTGTGGATGCATGCTATCTAATTGTATACCAAGAACGTCTCTCTTTTTTTTTTGATAGAACAGATAAATCAAAATTTTAAAGTAAATATAAATATATTCATAAAAATTAGAAAATAAAATATTTTAAAAAGTTGTGGAAGATATTTAGAAAAATTCCATAACGTAAGTTCAGTATAGTTTGTCGTATAGCTCGCCATCTAACTGTAGTTGTAAAAAATCTCAATAAATGACAAAGCATGCATCATTCTTTAGCAATGATGTAAAAATGGATGGACATCGGCATCATCAGAAGGTAGATTAGAAAGTCATATGACAGCTGCCAGTAAATCTTTCTCTAAATAAATATTACCAAGAACATCCCTTCACCTTGAAACAATATGGCATATTTCACTAAGTAGAAACCCTGACTCCATTCAATGTCATTAAGCTCTGCTGTAAATGAGGTCTCCTGTGGCTTCATTTCATTCTGCTTCCTTTCTTCCACTAGGGCCTACGCATTAAAAACAAGGCAGGCTTGTCCAAGAGCTGTAGGAGCAGTTGTCTCCTCTAAACCCAGAGGGTAATATTTCTAGGTCTCACTCTTTATATATGTATATATTTCTAATTCAAACAGAAGGTACATTTGACATGCATAGCTTTAAATCAACAACATAATAGATCAATTGGACATTGTTCTGCAGTTTGGTAAATTGGCGTGCATGGCTTTGAAACAAAGCTATAATAGATCAATTGGATATTATTCTGCACTTTGGTCCCTTCCAAGATCCATGGCCAGGGTACCATGGTTTGGATCATCATGATATGCATTAGGACTACATATAATATTCAAGATCAAGAATTAGAATGGAACTCTAAAATGTTGGTTCGGTTAGCGATAGCCACATGAGTTCCTATGCATTTATCAAGGAAATGTTGGAAGTTCAAGATGATCAAGAGCTCTGCCTAAATACGATGTCATGAGTAGCTAGGTGACCACCTCTTTGGCTAGCCAGTAGGACACACCCCCTTCTTCTGAAGATGTTCTTCATTGTTGATACGCCACATAGGCCTCTTTTGTTTAATTTTCTCTTTTTATTCTAACCTCCTTGTCTCAAGGATTTTAGGCTGAGAGATCTTGGTCATTTGGATGGGGGGTTGACATCAACATGGACTGAAATGTTAAGCTATTGACTGAGATATCGATATCCATCATTAGTTGTCAATTTAAGCTATCGACTTCAAAAGTTAATAATCAATATATTATATTGTACAAGAATGATTAACAAAAATTGGCCAAATATATTGATATTGAATTTGTCACTATATATATATATATTGGTTTATATTAGCCATGAGCAAGGGATTATGATTTTAGACAAGCAAGCGACCCATATTGTAAAAAAACTGATAACTTCAGCCAACATATAGGCTAGAATAAAAACCTTACTCTATCTACAATCCCCTTTACAAAGAAATCGAAAACAAAGAGCACCTAAATTGCATGTTGGATCCACTAATCGATCACTAGCTACTCAAACTAAAATGTTGCCCCCTCGACGGCGCATTGTACGTAATTGGAAAGCTAACGCGATGCACAATAATTGTGGACCCTCCAAAAGTTACATTGTGATCCCTAAAAGGTGGAGCAGGATAAAAATGTTGCTTAGAAATTAAAAGTCTCAATATTTTTTAATGATGGGAATTAGACGGGCTCAATATCAGGCATTGGAGATGTTGAAACACATGCCAAAGTCTGTAAGTAACCAAGATGCACATGCACCTCTAAACTTCTCATGGCCATCAGATTCCTATGGCACATGGCATGCTGCTGCCACCTAAGCTTTATCCTTAGAGATGTCTGTGCCGTCGGAACAAGAAACTAATAATAAGCTATACTTCAGGAATTTCTTGTCGCTATATATTGCAGCCTAGCTAAATATCACCCTCCGGTATAGCTATATGCGCGTAGTATATGTATATCCCTTCCGGTGCCTTCCCATTCCCCATGCTCGCACGTGACTCCGCCCGTGGCGCTGTTAGGGCCCGGACCAGAACAAAAACTAGGCCGCGCCCACGATTTTGTCTCGTGTCGGCCCATTACTCAGGCACGTGCTCCCCACATGCGAGCACGGGGAATGTTTTATCTACCTTTGCGGGCTCCGACCCATGCACAAAGTGGGCCCCATCTTCTTTGTCCGGACACCTGTCCTGCAGGCCCCACCAGGGTATGTACCTCTTGTGGTGTCTTCACTTCGAAGCTCGCCGGCCGGATGGCATGGCGATTGACATGAGATGGAAAGATGGAGTCGCTTAGTTTGGGCACCAAGCTCTTAAGGGTTCATCAGAAGCCATTAAATATTGAAGAAATAACACCAGCAAGCATACAATGACAGAGAATTTTTTTAAAAGAATTGAACATAATAGCAGATTAGCAGTCACGAAACACATGGCATCAGCAAATCTTGATATAAGCAGAAAGATTAGGGCATCATAGTAATAAAGAAGCTATAGTTAACCATATGAAGAACAGGTACATTAATATCAGCCAGTCCAGAGAGTTTAAAGGAAAGGGAGTTCCATGCGCATAAAATGGGAGATGGGAAGGTAATTGATTTATTCCAAGTTCTTTCATTGATTTTGAAGATGTAACAAATATTGGATGCGGTTTTTGATTGGTCTATTTGAGATAAAGACTAACATGTATCTAGCCTCGTATGATGATGTGTAATTTTTTTTCGCTCTCATACTCAAGAACTACCCTAGACTGGAAGGGAGTGAAATATTGGCTATAATTAATATGAAATATTGGACATATAATGCAAAAACCCCAGGTAATTAAAGCTTGTATAGTCTCTAAGTAGGGTTTGGAAGTTCAATGGAAATTCTAAACCAAAATATGTCGTACTGCGCCAGGCAATGTGAAATGTACTATACCATATCAGTTCGATACCTAGTACAAATGATGTACCAAATATCGATACGTCAAAAAAAATTTATATCATATTATACTAACACTGTACTGGTATCGAGACGACGAAACTTATCCCGTACAATTGAGACGCCGCCCCTCCAAATGATTCAAATCTTTCTTCTTCTTTTGCTTTTTCTTGAGAATAGGAGATGCTCTCTAAATTATGCACCAGAATATCCGTTCCACTGCCCAGTCCAAGGCTGGATCTCTCTGACAAAAATAGCAGCTGGCTTAAACAGGCCCAGAATTTTTTGCACCAGTCTGCATGCATATGAGGTGATCGACTTTTTCTCTCTTCCGGCAGTTTGCGATCGATTTATTCAGCCAGGCTCCCGAAGATATCGAGAACGGCGCCCCTCGTTTCTCTGAGCAAAGTGGACTCTTGGAATACGCTCTAGAGACCGGAAAGACCAAAATCCACCGGTTATTGGCTGGTGCTGTGCCATTGATCCACACAAGCCATCATTTCATCCCACATCTAAATACAGAACCTGTCGTACTCTCTACTTGGAACTAACGAACAATTGTAATCCAAAACAGATTTTCTTCGAAATTTATTGTACACCATATCTACAAAAAATATGCAACGTAGTACTACGATAAAATGATGTAAATAATTGTCAGGTGAGCTTCAGGGGCAATAATAAAGTGCACTTCGTCATCCCACAACACCATGGCCAGCTACTAGCACGGAAGAACCTGAGAGAAAAATATGTGAGCTAGCTCCACGTCCTCACCCAGTGAATGGGCCACCCTCCTGGCATCAAGTTGTACACATAGCACAGCAGGTGCTGAATAACTGAACCTGTAAATGTAATACATCTCGTACAAATTATTCACATAATATTTTACAAGTAACAGAAAAGGGATGGAAATTGTTATATTTCCAATCAGCTACAGGTATTTTAATCCAGAAAAAATAGAAAACTGAACTGAATGATCACCTATGAGTTTACAGGTTTGCCATTCAATCTGGGAAAGGGATCTTGTTTGCTGAGGACAACAACTTTGCTTTTGTGAGCAAAGTAACCTTTAATTAGATTCTTATAAATAAGAATGGCCATAATACACTCCACCTGAAATAGTGAAAGAAGTAAGCAAACAGATTATCTTCGTTGAAAACAAAGGTCTGAGCAAAAGATTAAGGGAGACATCGCAATCAACAAAATTACCTCATCGACGTCCATGTCCATTTCGAGCCATTTCAATGCTTTTACTATTACTTCCAACTTCACTTGATGTGCTTTGCTCGGGTCCTTTTGTTTTTGAATGATGTAGCTGGTGAAAAGAAATCATAAGCAGCTAGTATTTCTAGAGATTTGAACAAGGCTGGCAGAAAACTTGACAATTTGGTATGTCTGATAAAACTTACATCTTTTTAACCAATCTTTGGTAAACTTGGAGCTCCAGCTTTTCCAAAACAAGGTAAACGCCTGACCTCAAGAATCTAATGGTCCAGAACTATCAGAAACAGAGGTCTTAAATTATGTTCTATGTGTAGTGATGACTGATGAGGGAACATACCGGTCTTCATAATCTCGCAAGGCTCCTCTAAGAAGTCTGAGATCTCCCCTTTTAAGCGCATTTACAACATCCATATACTGAAAAAGACAAAAATATCGCATATAAGAATCTAAGACTTTATTAAATAACAAAACTTATAAACACTGAAAATCATTGTCCCAATTACAAGATCATTGTCTGCCATGCGGAGAGCTCATGCCTTTCTGGCAGGCCGAGTAGGAGACTTCAAGCTCATTTATATTCAATATCCCTATCAATAATCCACACTAGTCCGCATGGCAACATGGTTCGTTTTGGCTCTTATATATGGAGATGTGCAGTTTTACATAAAACCCAGTTATTCGTTTAAATTCAGCATTTTAAAAAAAATCTACTAAACATATTGTGATCCTCATCCATTTTTCACTCTCCCAGCAATCCATTGGTCTTTAGGCAGAACCCTATTATCCAACTGAACACATAACGACACAAAAACAGTAACCGTGCAGGAAATAGGAATAAAAGGAAATCACTAAATCTGTATTCCCAGAACCATGAATAGCTGAGGAAAAAAACAAAAGCACTAACCGTCAGTAAGGCTGTAAACCTGCTTCTCAAAAGACATAGCTATTGCAGAACCTAGACAATTACTGACATCATCAAACTTGTACAAACTAACATAAATGCCTATGTTTCGATGGTGGTTGGAAACAAAAATTAAAATAGGATTTAACTTGAGTGAGCTCCTCTATGAGTGGTACATGCACAAAGCATCATATCAAATCCAACTGTATACGCAAGGAATGGTGAAATTATTGTTTGTGGGTCATTCTACAAATCATCATAATCCAACTAAACTGAAATTCAAACCTTGGTCTAAAAGGAAATTACTAAGTGAAAAGTAGTAAATGCTGGAAATTGTTGCTTTCAGAAACTTAAATTACACAGACAAACCTGCTACCAAAATCCAACTTGGCAAATGCCTTCGTATGATAGAATAGAGCTAGGAGTATGCATGCTTCATATGGGATTTTCTGAGTACCGGGATCCTAAAAAGTCATTTGTAAAATTCAGTAGAATATTATGCAACTAAAACTATCCTTGGGAAAGGAGAAGTTCTGCTTCAAAGAGCTTGGTAAACAGGAAGAGGAAAAGAGAAGCATGTTTTATTTAGATTTTCTGAGATTTGGAATACTGGAAAATGGAAGGAACAAAAGGACCCTGATCTCCCTCTTCCATGAGGCCATTGATTTTACTCTTTTTTTTCAAAGGATTTCGACAGAAAACAAAAGGTTTGGGTTTCCAATCATCTGGAACAAGGTTTTTGGATTTTAGAATTTTGTTGAACTAAATTAATGGTATGCTGGGTTTTCTGGGGAGCATATTCTTCTGTTTTTCTTCCTTACAACCAGCTAAACCCTTAGAGCATGTATAATAAATTTTTGGTTCTGAGCAAGAAGGTGAACATAAGAAGCAGGGCCGGTGGTTATAATGCACAAGTGACATGAATGGTGACCTGAGCCCAAAAAAAAAAAAAAAACTAACAAGTTCTGTGATAAGCTGTACAACTAGTAGCATATGGTTAGATGTGTCCTTAAGTTTACAACTTAATTCTGATTCATTTTTTATTTGCTGATTGATCTCAGCTATAGTTTTCAGGGATCATAACTTTAGATCCATTTTTGTTTCTTCCATATAGTATATGATCTGGGTTTTCTCAGTAGGATGCATCTTTAGGGCTTATTAAATACAATAATTCGGTCATTCTTAACTATGTGCTTATGGACTGATTGCTAAATGGAATCAAGGTTGCATTCTTTTTTTTTTTTTGGGAGGGGGGAGGGGCAGTCATCAGTGTAGTTGAAGGTCTAAGAGAGAGCAGGCTTTGGTGCAATGGTGAGACTGCTCGACTGTGAACAGGGTGTCACAAGTTTGAAATACAGAAACAGTCTCTCTGCAAGGACAAAGTTGTTTACATTTGACCCTTCTCAGACCTGCAGTGGCAGGAGCTTCATGCACTAGAACATTCTTTTTTTTTTTTATCACGCAACTAAAACTCTGCATAAAATCAAGCACTGAAGCAAGCAAATTCATTAACCGACACTGCCCAAGCAGTTTGCTACCTCTTGGACTGGCAAGAACCTCAGAGTCAAGCCAAGACAAGGCTACCCATTCAGAGTCATCTATCAAGAAAAGACCCCTAGAAAGACCTCATGGAGTATCCACTAGGTAGGTTGGGCATGAATATCTGGATGGAGTCTAGGAAAATTTAGAGAAGGAATTGCTGATTGGCTCTAGTCTGACTGGCAGCAAGATGCTATCACAGTTACACAGTCCAGGCAGGCCTAACAGTCCTTTCCAGTTTAATCTAGTAAGAAGGCATCCCAGGGACTCAATATATCGCCCATGAGCAAGCTATCTACGTGTATGTGTGTATATATACATATATACATATATATATATATATATGTATATATATATATATATGTATGTATGTATGTAAATATATGTATAAAAAGCTATTAGCTTTCACTAAGTTTTGACCAAAAAGATCAGTTTCAGCCGAAACCAGCGGAGCTGGCCTGGAATTGGAGCAAAAGTCCCAGAAACTATCAAAACTCGAGCAGTTTCAGGCAGTGAAAGTTCAACCTTGGCTCAATATATCTAGTGAGCTTCTTGACATGTGCCTCAACCTATCACAGAAAAATCAGGATTTTTTATTAACTTAAAGGTCATTGTATCATAGGATATATTCTCATTTTCAGTAACAGTTGAGATTTCAGTTTGCATTCAATCTTATAAAAATCTCACTACATCATCACTGTTTCGGTTCATTATCATTAACCATATTACTTTAGCTAGAATAAGAAGGCCCAATCTGTCACTATCTAGCTTTATGCCTAAAGTGATGCTAAATTGGTTTATTAGCTTAAATCAAACAATTAAGGTGGAAAATTAAATGATACAAGTGTGAGAATAACACGATATTTATCTATACGAACCTTTATAGAAAAGTTTTTAGAGTAGGCTCTCGCATAACTACCTTTGAAACATTAACGTCAAAAAAAAAAATCTCGAACAATAATCAGAAAAGAAATCTAGGATGATTTAAGTCCTTTTCAAACACGACTAAAATGTGGTAAGGAAAAGAAAAACATTTCAAGCTTTCAAGATTCAGTCTTCTCCAGACACAACCAGATACTTCATTTAATAATGCAGAGGGGGCGAAAATTGGAGAAATAAAGATAATACCTCAGGCAGATTATACTTCTCAAGAAGCTCCATTTTAGGCAAGATACCTATTGAAAGCTTTACCGGAATGAGATACTTCAGAATCATCCTATTTCCAAAAAAATATACAAATTAGTTTCTGAATTTCACAAAATAAATATAGGCATTAAAGCTTATTCCTACACAGTCATGGTACCTAGAGATATGTCTGATATTGTTACTTCTCCATAACATTTGCACTTCCTTAAAAATAAATGGTAGATGGCACAAAATATGTGCACCTGGTAATGATAGACATACCTTATGTTATCTTTGCTCCGAGGATTGCAATGCATTAGGGCATACATTAGTTTCTGATCAGCCTGTCCCATCATGAAAAGAGAGGAAAAAAGTCTGTCATATCTTAACCACTTGTTCTGCAGAAGAATTATCTCCAAAGATAATCATGGTGACAAAATCTAGATGTAGCCTAGTCTTTGACAGAGAACATAGGATGGTCCAGATAGTGCTCTCATTTATTAATAATAAGTTCCTCCTCAAATGTTACATCATGCATGCACCCACAAAAGATATGTACAAATATATATATGTATGTATGTATTTAAAAGTACCTGAAAAGAAAAGAAAGAAGAAGGAAACATTGGATAAACTATAGAAAAAAGACAACTGGTTCCATCATCCCATTGACATGACGAATTGGGATGCCCATGGTTTCTGTTGTTTGGGATCTATCTCTAGTAATTACAACACAAGCTTCTCTTACATGCAATGATCACAGCAATCCACACTTCCAACCACCATTATTCACAGCCAAGCAAGCTTCCTCTCACAAGCATTGCACATGCCAGAAACTACTATAAGTGTACTAAACAGCTAAAAATCTCACTTTAGTTTAAATATCATGCATGCATTTTGATTTAGGGTTAAGGCGAATATATCATTCAGCTTAAACATCTATTCCATGATCTTGGTCTGAAAAGCAATAGAGGAAATTGAATATTAATGAAAGTCAAAAAGTTAAATTTTAAACTTACAGCAAGAAAATTTTCGTTAAAAACTTCCAAGCGGCCTGTATAATACATATAGGTGACCTGTTGAAGTATTGAGAGAAAAGTGGAGTAAGTTGTAAGGCAACAATTGCAAGTCAAAAGCACAGAAGCAGAATGAACTTATCCACGAAACTTGTCTGTCTGACCTTGTCTCTAGTTGGAAATTCCTCAAAATCAAATATTCGAGCAGTTTCAATACTTCTTATGACGCTGCGACAAAGATGCACTGTACCAAGCTGCAAATTTTGACTTTCAAACCTTAGCATGGAGTTAATAGACACGTGCATGCACATGCACACACAAACAATGTCCCAGAAGAATGGAACTGGAATAAGGACACAAATAGAAAGCTAAGTACATATGAGAAACAACCTTGAAGTATATTTTGAATAACTGGCAGGTCACATATAAGGCTCCAACACGTTTGGGGCCTTTACCCTGAAAAATGAAGGCCCACCAAGATGAGTACAGTAAAGGAAGTAAAGGAACATAAAGATCAAATTATGAACAGATAGAAGCTCATGGAGGTAGAAGAGCAAAAAAGCTGAAATTAATTGACATAATTAAAGGAACAAAGAAGGCCATCAAAATCAATCCGTGCATACATCCATCCACACAAGCAACCAAGAAGAATTAAATTAAAAGTAAAGGATCATATGAGATTGAATAATTAACATGTAAGCGTTCATGAAGGCAAAAATAATAAAGGGGCTAGCTGATTAAAGAATATTAAATGTATGAAGACGTCAGTCAAGCCACTTCCCCCCCCACTTCTTTTCAATTCTGATGCTAGTTATTTTCAGACAGAGCTTTGGATATGAAAGGAGTTTGGAAGGAATTAAATCAATATCCATCGTTGGTAGGGTTGTACTTTTCTGAGGGTCATATTTTTGTGAGGAAGGGAAGGGGTGTATTGGTGACACTCAGAACCCTGGATGTGTTTATTAGAACTGGATCTGAATTTTTGCATGCCTAGTTCTGAAATCTTCATATTCTTATTTTTGGTAAACCTTGATGTGTAACAAATTTCTTATCAACAATACCTATGTCATTGTACGCTTCAGTCATTATATCAAGACTGTGTTACCTATGTTAAGCTTTATAAGTGAAAAACAAGGGCAAATGGGATACTTGTTCATGCTAATTCAAAAGAAAACCTACCAATTAAAAGGTCACCATGGGAAATTCACCCAAGGTTATGACATAAAGACCAGTCAAGTGCATTGCCCTGACCAAACCATAATAATTTGCCTCTCACTTTGGGTCACTACTTGGTTTGCCAACCCGAATTACAGTGACACTGAATAGGTATTCTCTTTGTTCTTCCAAATATCATTCCTCATTATCACAATTGCAATCAATTTATGTTCAATTCCTACCTCCCTTCCATAAGAAGATTAGAGTTCACTCTAATCCATTGGTGGTTGGTGGTACCCTTTTAATAGTATGTCATGTCATTCCATTTGAATTCCCACAATGACAAATGAGATGGATTTTCTGACCAACCAACCTATTCAATCACAGTTCTGAAATCATGATACTTCTTCTCTTTTGGACTAGGTGCATCGCATGTGAGATACCTGAAACTTAGAGTATAACTGATGCCTAAAAAAGTTTTGAGAGAGGTGTAGATGAAAGAATTATATAGTCTGAGCTCTCTAGTTTCAGTGGATCTTTAAAAGATTTCAAGTGGGTCGAACCACCTTCTTCATAAAGAAACAGGTAGCAAAACTCCTCCCTGATCTTTCTTATGGAGGGTGTCTCCTGTAATATCAAACTCCTAATTCATGGGATATAAAGAGGGTGCAACAAAAAACTAATAATACATGAGCAACTTGGCAAGAAGCCATGGCCCTATGGTGTTGTTTCCGAAATTTCTTAACAAGATGAATACTCTGAATAACAAAAAATAATATAAAGGTTATAAAGATCTTGCAAAAGGCCATTATGCAAACACAAGTTTCCCTCTGAAAAATCACCAGATATTTAAATCACATGGAACCTTTTCTAGTAATACATATGCAGGGGGGCTAAATAATCAAGAGGACTTCAATAAACATCCTAGAAATTAATACAAAAGAATAAAGAACTAAAAATTTCTTGCCAGTTGCTAACATGCATTCAAAATAACACGACCACATACAATGTAATTGAAGATTGTGATGGCAAAAGCAATTATTTTATCCATGAGACAATAATTATAATGTCAATTCAATATGCGCAACAAAATAGAACCAACTCAAAAACATGATTCAACTTCAAGCATATACCGCAAGAGCCCCGAAGACTTTCATCAGGAACGAGCCGGCTCCCTGCAGCTTCTCCGGATTCTTCCCACTCGACGCCAACTCTCTGTCAGCCTAAAACAAAAGAACCCAAAATCCATGAAGTCAAGAAACCCCAAAAGTAAAAAAAAAAGGCGGAAAACAATCAAAGCACGCACCCTCTCGGCAAGAACCCGTATCTCGAGAGCCACAGTGTGCATCGCTTCCATCGCCCACCCCGTTTCCCAGTTCCGAAACTCCTGAAGAAACGCACTGAAACTCCACTATCAAGCAAATAGTCAAGAAGCAAAAAAATCGGCCTTCAAAACAACATCCAATTTGCAAAAAGTAGGAGAAAAAGTGCGTACTTTGCGGCCTTCTCAAAGGCAACGTAGGCGTCGACGAAGCGCCCGATTCGAATGCTTTGAAGGCAGCGGAAGTAGGGAATGAGGATCTCTCCAAGCTGGGAGTATTTGTCCGTCTGATTCACTAATCGGCTGGAGTCCTGTTGACCGAGAACCAACCTTTTTTAGCCCTTAATTGGAGGAGAGATTTTTCTAGGGCTAAAGGAGGGGTTAAAGAGACGGGGGGCGAGAGAGAACCTGGAAGACGTTGAGGGCGTCGGCGAGTGCGAGGAGGTAGAAGGAGTTGGAGGAGACGAAGATGAGGGACTTGAGGGCGGAGCCGTCCTGCGAGGAGACGGCATCGGAGAAGCGGGCCAGGTACTCGGCGATGCGGCGGTGGGCTTCGCCCATGCTCAGATGCAACGCCATGGTGTCGGATTGGCTTCGTTCGTCAGAGACGCAGTGGGAGAAAAAAAGGACGGAGTCCCAATCGGTTTACCAAGCTTCGTGGGTCACGCGGATTATAAAGGCGCCGCGGTAACGTTGGATCCAGCCATCCAGGGTCCTCCGCGTACGAATTTAGATGGCCGCCACGTCGTCCGGTCCTTGCGGTCCACCGGGACACGGCGGCGAGGATCCAAACTCGGTAATGTTGGGCTCGGGCGAGGAGGGCCAGAGGGGGGCTATCTATAACGGACGGCCGATTATAGTAGGGTGGAAATTGATCGAGTATAGTTAACTTATAAAATAATTGGTTCGAACCTTCAAATAGGAAAGAAAATCAATTTTATATGTTTTGAATGTTTTACACGGTATTAATTGAAGCAGCATGCCTATCACCGCGCGAAAACTTGTAGGTCTATTAAATGCTATGAATCCCCTACTTAAATTTCGTGCAATACTCGACAATGTTAAGGTATGCTCCATTACCGCTTATTGGACATAAATTTGAAATATGAAAATAATCTCCGTGTACAGTGGCATAAGGCCATGTATATCTAACCTCTCGGAAAGCTCTATATACTCATTCTTTTTCTCATAGTTGTAGGAGCTTTATGCACTGAGATGCGCCATATATACATATACTCTGTCGATGACGGAAGCTTTGTGCAATAAGATGCCTTGTATACATAGCCATACACTTATTGTAATATAATCGCTATAACATAAGTATCCTCTCAACTTTTTCTCTCCTCGCTTTCTATTTTCTCCGTCCTTTGCTTTTTTTTTCTCTATAGTTTTCTCTATTCTCTCTACCGTCGTTGCTACCAACTTTGCCGAGATACTTTTGAAGATGAGGAGGGACTTGGGATGAGAGTAAGATGAAAGGATAGAAGAAGAAGGCCCGATTTGGTTTTGGCGAGTGGGACTGGACAGCTAGGTAACATGAGCTAGAAGGTCATAAAACTTTGATCACAAAAAAGTTTTTTTATGAAAATATTTTGATTATAAAAATATTCAAGCATCCTTCCAAATGTCAATAATAACAATTTCTTTGTTATCTGCTGAAAATTTGCTCCATAGATGACTTCTTAAAACATGCCGATGAAAATTTAATTTAAGGATGTGTTTACAATTCCATCTTCCATTACACAAAAGCAAGTTCTTATATTGATTGCAGGGACTTGAGTTTGATTTACCATCGTACTTGTAAAAGCACCATTATATTAACCCCTTAAGAAATCAGTATATGGTACATATACAAGAGATCCACCATCCAAGTCAAGAAAGAGGATAAGAAAAAGAAAAGAAAAGAGAGATCACGTGCAATGCACGCGAGGGCACATGAGCATGCACACGTACGGAAATCATGGACGCCATGGCTCCATCATGAGGGCATGTCCACGATGCCTCCAAGGCAATCCCGCTGATGCCTCGCAATCATCATGGAGCGTAAGGATGTAGCAGCCGATGGACGGGCGGATGGATACCCAGCGCAAATGCATGCGAAAGCAAAGCTACTCCGTAGTCCCATTTCCATCACGGTAAATCCCAACCCGATCTCAACCCAACCGATCCCTCTGCCGGAATCCTCTCTCTCTCTCTCTCTCGCTCTCGGCTCACCCTAGGGTTTGCGTTTCCCTCGCCACGGTCCTCACCTCTCTCTCTTTCTGTCTCTTGCCCTCGGAAACAACTCCATTCGTCCTCCCGAGACCCATCCCCTCAGTCAGATATCCCGGAGAGAACGGAATCGAAAGCATCTACTTAGCCATTAATACTACCGACGTCTATCTCGCCCATTCCCTCTATTTCTTTCTTTCCAAAAACTTCACTCACCACACTACTTCACAGAGATAGGGATACAGAGAGGTTGGTTGGTGATGGCGAAGACCAAGCCCGGCAAGAAGGACCTCGATTCCTACAGCATCAAAGGCACCAACAAGGTCGTCAAAGGTATCTCACCATCGCCGCATTCCATCGACTCCTCTGACGAATTTTTGTTATTCCTTCGATGTGGGACTAAAACATTTGTGGGTGAAACGCAGTGGGGGACTGCGTGCTAATGAGGTCGTCGGACTCGGAGAAGCCGCCGTACGTGGCTCGGGTGGAGAAGATAGAGGCGGACCACCGGAACAACGTGAGGGTGCGGGTGAGGTGGTACTACCGGCCGGAGGAGTCGATCGGCGGGCGGCGTCAGTTCCACGGGGCGAAGGAGCTCTTCCTCTCCGACCACTACGACGTCCAGAGCGCCCATACCATTGAAGGAAAGTGCACCGTCCACTCCTTCAAGAATTACACCAAGCTCGAGAATGTCGGCGCCGAGGACTACTTCTGCCGCTTCGAGTACAAGGCCGCCACTGGGGGCTTCACCCCCGACCGCGTGGCAGTGTATGCTCCCCAACTCTCTTTTACTTGTGACGATGATCATGGTTCTTCGAATTAGATTAATCTTGGCGAATTGTTCCTCTTTAAATTCTGAAGGTACTGCAAGTGCGAGATGCCTTACAACCCCGACGACCTCATGGTCCAGTGCGAGGGATGCAAGGACTGGTAAGCCATCTTACTCACTTTTGCTCTTTTTTTTCTTGGTTTTGTTTCTGTGGTTGCTGAGTTTACCCTTTTTTCCCCTAGAAGTGATCCCTGTTTTTGTTCACTCATGAAGCCAACTAAAAAATAAAGGAATTGATAGAGTCAGTGATAGGCATTAGCATGCGCATTCTGTTGCTTGCTCCTTAAAAGAGGAGGGAAGTGCATTAGCTGAGCATTTTGATCCTTTTTTTTTGCGTTTCCTGTTCACCACTGTCTTGGCAATGGAATTGCTATGGCGCTGGATTTGTTTTCTTTGTGCTTCTCTTTTGCTTGCTGGAAGAAATACACATTTGTTTCAGAACTATTTTGTGGTTTTCCTTTCTCTGTGCTAAGCACCCTTTCGAAGTGCATTTGGAAATCAGAGTCAGTATAATTTAAGCATTTTGATTTGTGAAGAAGTGGAATTTGTTGGGCCACTGCGTTTGATATTGACATTATCTGTTCTCGTTCAAGACTTTTTTTTTCATACTGAGAGTAACATGGCATGCTTAAGGACACTGCTAATATCCTATATTGGTGTTGTTATATAGATTTGGAATTTGAGCAGGCATTTGTGTTGATTGTGAAGTGGACTAAAAGTTTCTTACTTTTGCCGTGCCTCCGTAGCAGAATATAGATTGCCAACTTGTTCTTTACAGTTCTTTGTAATGCAGAGAGGTCAAATAGAGATCGGAGAACAGGACCCATTGTTCATGTTTATCCTTTTTCCCTCCCTAAGCTCTCTGTATTTTTCTGGATTCCTTGTCCAATATACACAGCCTTTTAACCTTTAGGCTCTTCTGACTTGGACCGACCGTTATATCATGGACTTTATTGTAGGATCTTAAGGATACTGCATTCTTGTGTTTATAGTGGTAAAACTTCCATGAACCACTGGTTTGGTTGCAAAGTTAGATTTTAATTGCACACTGCAATACTGGATCACTATTGCAATTTTTATACCATATCGTGGTGGTTGTCTCATGTCAATAATGTTTTTCCATTAAGTTGCTGTTATGTGACTGAATATTTCCCCATAATTTATGCTCAAAACATTAAAGAGAAAGTTCTGCTATACCATGGAGGTCTTAGCTTTTTCATCTACTGGCTCAGTTCTCATGGTTACTTTTTCTGTTTTTCTTACTCTAGTATGTCTCAAGGAAGTAATTATAACACACTGTGTCCTTTAGAGGAGGCTCATGAACCTTATGATTTGCCTAGTAACCAATAAAAGCCCCAACAGTCAATAAGAGGATTATATTGCCACTCCTGATTGAAAGAAGGTGCATATCTAAATAGTAAAGAAATATGAATTTTGAGGGTATTGTGCATGCCCCGGTTGTAGCACTGTGTAGTGAGATACAGCACTTCAGAATGCTTACATAATGAAGAATCAAGGAAATTTCATTTTTGTGGAGCATGCTGTGCAAGCATCTTGTGTTTATTGAAGGTCATATTTGAGGTCAAGGATGCAAGTTGTGCTTTGATATGCTGCTTGTTGGTCTATATGAGTTCATATGTTTAGAATTTGGCATGCTGAATAATTAGATAAATTTCTTAAGTTGTTATACTAACTCTACTATAACTTCTTTTCTTTACCATTCTATTGTTTAACTAAGTTCTTATTTAGACAATTGAAATTAGTGTCAATTGTAATAGCATCATGAGGAATGCCAACTTGCTGCCTGTATTCCTCACTGTCGGCAGGTGAAGTTACTTTTAGTTAGTATTATGATTGGCTCTATTCAGTAGGTTCATCCCACACTTCTTCTGTTGACAAGAAAATTGCAAACTTGGGCATTAAGAAAATGAATTAGGGTTACTAAATGAAAAAGAAATTTGTCTTTATGTCTTTGTAGTATTTTGCCACCTTTTGTAATCATCCTCTTCTGATTTGAATGGTCACCATTGTTTTTGTGCGTTACATAGATCAGTATCTTAGGGCAATGAATTTCTAGGCTTTGTTAAAGTCTAAGCTACATGAACTGTTGCTTTAGTTCCAAACCAGAAGATAATGATAGATATTGCAGTATAGTTAGTGAGAAGGATCAAGGCTAAACAAAGCTCTTTCCCTTTGGCAGTCTGGTTACTTGAAGAAATTTGCTGTGGAGGTCTCTTTGTCTCACCCCCCCCCCCCCCCCCACACACCCCCCACCCCTGCTTTCCAAATGTTGTTTTTTGTCTTCTCAGTAGCTTCCATAAAGTAGTTATGAATTTGTGCATTACATAGATCAGTATCTTAGGCAATGAATTTCTAGGCTTTGTTAAAGTCTAAGCTACATGAACTGTTGCTTTAGTTCCAAACCAGAAGATAATGTTAGATATTGCAGTATAGTTAGTGAGAAGGATCACAGGCTAAACAAAGCCCCTTCCCTTTGGCAGTCTGGTTACTTGAAGAAATTTGCTGTGGAGGTCTCTTTGTCTCACCCCCCTCCCTCTAAATGTTGTTTCTCGTCTTCTCCGGTAGCTTACATAAAGTAGTTATGAAAGTTAAAAATATTGCATCGTTCTATCACATGCATGAAGAATGTTATATAATTCAATTGGCAATAGTCAAGAAGCATAAGATATTTCCTTCATGTTTGAAAAAATGCATACATCTCAATGTTTTTTGGTCTAGTATTATGGGATTGTTTGAATGTTGATTTCTTGGTAATGTTCATGGTTAAGAAATATTAGCAGTGATCTGCTTTATGGAGATCAAGAAAAGTAGTTCATGTTGTCTGTATATAAGTCTGATGCCATGAACTTCTTGACATCCTAGAACAGTTCTGCTGCTTATTACTTGCATTTTTTACTTCTTTGAGATCATTTGATACCAATGTTCCATATGTTGTCATTATTTTTTATCCAAGAAACTATTTATGTTTGAATGGGTTTGCAAAAGTTGCTAGAACTATCTAGCAGTCTTGAAATTATGGATATTCAAGCTACCATGAAGTGGTTGATAAAATTGAATTACTTGAGCAGTTAATGATAAATGTCCTGGCTATATAGACCTAGTTAAATGATGAAAAGTAAGGGTTGGAGTAGTGCTTACCAATTCCACTGGGAACAACTAGGACAATGAGATGATTGTTGTTTTAAGTGATATGTATCGTCATGGCCAACAAGCCATGTAGGTAGTCTAGCATTACAAACATCTTCAATTCTTTGTTCCATACCCCGAACCTCAATAGCTTCTTGTCCTGTCTTAGAGGTTCTCTCTATGTAATAATGTATATAAGCAAAACAATAAAATTTAATAGACCACAGGTTTGATTATTAGAATGATCACACATTCCTACTGCTTCTATGGAAGTTGTTGTCACTTTGCTGAGAATTATATCTTCTATTGGACACCTTCAATGAACAAAATGCTGGGTCTTTAGCACCTTAGTGTCGGCCCATCTTTTATTCAACTCTTTTTGTTTCTCATCTTACCTTTTCAACTTAGTACCAGTCCACCTTTTCATTAACTCTTTCTGTTTCTCTGTTACCTTTTCATTTGGCAATTATAATGCTGTACTATACTGGTTGCTACTTCTCAATGGAAGGAATTTTCACTTGCTGTATGGTGGATGTGGATATTGTTAGAGAATCAAAAATTTATAGCCAATGAATGATTAGATTCTTGTTTGGATTGATTTTAATAGCTTAAGGCAAATTCCTGATAGGATGATATATGCCCTTTGCTTTTAGTTCTAGTGCACTGGATGTCTGATGTCATGCTTTCTGGATGCTGTGAGTAGTTCTTTCAGAAAATGCATTTGACAATGGTTATATTTTACAGATTGGCTAATGACTTCTTTCTTTATTATTCTTATATTAGCAATTTGTGGCTACTTCTAAAGAGATATCTTATGCTGACTACATACTAGTATGAGTTCCAACACTCGTTGTCAATACTGGTTAGACTCTAGCCCTGGAACTACAATTCAGGAACATAATAGTGTTATCTTTTTACAAAAATGATCAGATATTGATGGACACACATTACTTACCAACTATCCAAATATCTGGGCTGATGCCAATAGAAACAGACTCAGTTAACTCACAAAAGAAGCATGTTTTATAAACAAAATTATTGTATCATATTAGAAAACCATATGACGCTTATTGTTTGCATATAATAACTATTCTTGTACGGTTTATTTCATGTGCTATTTCTTGGACATGTTTTGGTGGTGCTAGAAGAGTTTGCAGCAAAATGAAACAAGGTACTGGATTTTGTTTCGATGTATAAGCTGTAGGCTTTTGTTATTCTTCCCTATACAACTATAATTTTTCATTTAAAAGATCAATGAATAATCCTATAATTCCTGGCTTCAACATGCTTGTAATATCAGAAGCACACTAGTGCTGAATATTGTTCGTAACATAGCATGATATCTATAGCTCCGAAATGGCAAATATATAGATGTTAAGTGCAGCTTGGGGCAACCAAAGTTCCTGCTTTTGTTAGCTATATTTTTAAAATTTCATCCCTAATAAGGATTTCTGAAGTCAATCTCACATGGGTGGAACAACATTGTAGTTTCTGATTGTTGTTATCCTTTATGGCTTTCTAGATGCTTCCAGCTGGTGTGTCATGTATTTGCTGCTGCTGCATCCCGTATTGAAGCAGTTTGAGCAGAAATCTATAGGTGGACCTGTGATATGCCATTGACCAAATCTTAAAACAGTTCTCCTAAGCACCTATGTTGTGTCACTTTTCTCATGCATTTAATGCAGTGGTGAGTGCTATATACAGGTGTTCTGTGATTGACTTGGGAAAAGAGTGCATGGCATAAATATTTCATGAAGCTTTAGATGCTTCTAGACTAGTTATTTTACTTTGTCGATTTAAAAGGCATACTGCTTAATTAATATACATACCATTTGCTTGAAGATATTTGGATAATCTGTAATACGAACTTGAAAACTTGAAAATGATTGCTTATGTTGTTTAATCCATTTTTATGCTTTGGTATTGTCTTGGTTTATTTATTTGATGTATGATGTTTTCTATATGCATCACCGCCCAAGCAGGTTTCACCCGTCTTGTATGGGCATGACTATTGAACAGGCAAAAAAATTAGATCACTTTCTCTGCTCAGATTGTACCTCTGAAGATGACGCTAAGAGATCTGTGAATGGCTATCCTGCTTCACCAATTTCAGAGCCTAAGGTGAATTTGATGTTAGATATTCTTTATACCTATTTAGTTTATTATTTATATTATCCCTTTTCTGTGGGCTCATTATCTGCAAAGTTTTATGTCATGATGTATGAAGTTGATTGTCATGGAAGCCTCTTCAGTCATTTCTAGCATACTTGTTGAACTTTAATATATACCTATGACTGAAAATATTTACATATCATTTGCTTTTCATGCCTGTGATGGGACAGCTTGGTTATGCTGTTTCCATTGGGCTTATGGCATGAAATTATTATCTCACTCATTAAAGTATTAAATCTTTTATGTCTATGTTAGATTAAATTAGACCTTGAAAGATTTTCTAGAAGCACTATTTAATCTTCATTCTTTGAGACATGTCGATTCACATAAAATCTATATGATAGAATACCAATAAGACTTAGAAAGGAATTGATAAAAAGTTTTTGTGAGTGTTTCTGGGTATGTATGTACCATTGAACTTTTTATGTAACTTGTAGTGGAACCATTTTGGGAATGTGATAAACTGAATGTGATTTCACATTAGGGCATATAGGCAAATATATACATTACAAACTAATTATGGCCAATAAGGAAGATGATGCTGTAAAATTTGAATAAATAGAACATATATATGAAGCTGATGGGAGATGCATCACCAATGACAAGCATAGAGAGAGGTAACAGAGTCTTACAACATAGTTTTTGAGGAGATCAAGGTTAGAGAAGGTTAAGGCATTAAAGGTTTCAGCAAATGGTTGTGAAGTTATTTTGGAAGTAGATACATTGGTTTTATGTTGGTTGTGGTTAATTACATGCTTTTTGTTTGGGGTAAGATCCATGAAGGATTACCAAGAAAGATTGGAGTCGTAATAGAGAGCTTAGTAAAGGGAGATATCAAATCAGAGAGGAATAATTTAGTCTTGAAGTCAAACCAGATGACTAACTTAAGCAAGAATATGTAGAGGACCCAAAACCATGTTATAGGAAGCTTGGATCCTAAGCAAGGAAGACATGGAAAGCCAGTGGCGATTTAGGTAACAAAACCAACAGGAGAACAGAAGATGGCGACCTACAAGACCATATGTCTGAGGACATAAAATCAAGGCTTAGAAACTTATGTAAGACGACATTTTATGGAACCAAAAAGCAATATGTTCGAATAAACAGACAAATAGTTGATGCTAAAGCTTATCTAACAATTTATGGATAGAGAGTATGAAGAGACCTAAATTTGAACCCAAGATGTTTGTGAAGCAATAGAAAAGACAAAAAACTGTAGTGGATCAACAGGAAATAATAGTTGAAAGGTCCAACTCTAAAAAAAGGTTCAGATGATAAGTGACCAAAATCTAGTATAAAGGTGGATGAATATTGGTATAAAGAAGCTGTTACTGAAAGGGTTACAATCCAAATTGTGAAATATGAGAGATTCTAAAGGCATCTATTTTTGTAAGCTGTTAATAACATGTGGTATCTGAAGGCACTTCAAAAGAAAGAACAGAGGCCCTAGATCAGCCAACTATCGAGCTATTGAATGGCCTAAAATGAACAGAGATTTCGTGCTCCAAAAAATAGATGAAAATGGGAGTAATTAAGGTTAAATTTGGATCTTGGCTTAAAGAATTTTTTATAATAGAATGATCTAATACATGAATAGAAGATTGGAGAAAGAACTACAATTTAATTATCAAATTAAATTGGAGACAAAAAAATCAGCACCTACAGGAGCTGAAGTCTTATGCAAGTAAGCAAACTACCGTATGGGTTTAAAAGTTGCCATGACGAAATGAGAGCATTATTTCAGTTTGAGCCAATTCAGAAGGAATTGAAACAATCCAATAACTCTGGAAAAAAAAAGTTTATCACTTTGATTACCACGAACAAGAAAGAACATGTAATTTTGACAAACAGGCAAAAGCATTTAGGCTAGATGAAAAAATAGGAGTTTGGTATTTTTTTAGAGGCCTATGTGAATCCTAGCTATTTCATGTGTCCTATGGAAGATGATCTGATTGCATTTTCAAGGATAGTTTCATCTTGATTAGTGTTACTTGAAGTTTTCTTATGAATGGCAAGGGTTCAAGTTATGGAGATTCCCCTCCTCTTAACCATTATTATGAAAGTCTCTTGACTGTTTTGTGGAAGAGATATGAAAGAAAAATGTTGTGAACACTTTATAGGCACTATTCGCTGCCTGATTTTATAAAATGTAAGCTATCAGGGTGGTTGGTTCACCTTTGGAGGCTATAGAGGAAAAAATTTATTTGAGACATTGCAAAAAATAAAAAGTATGGATTGTCTCACTTTTGGCAACTGGCATATGGCCAGTTGTCAAATTCTATTCTATACAACTGATACTGGAGGTCCATCGATATGATGATTTTATCTAATTGCATAGACAGCCGGAACATCTGCCAAGATCATATGGTAAATTTTTGGCATTACTGTGAACTACTTGTTTAGGATAACGTGTGGCCTATGTGTTGCAAAGCTGGAGAGCAAGTGGATTTTGACACATCATAAAGGATTTTGATCCAAAATTTCCTACCTATTTTGGGGGAGGAGATGATATAATATAAAAAATTTAACCTATGACACTCAATATTTTCCCTATGTGGAAAAGAAACCTTGATCATTATATTTGTCTGGTGGTCTCACCTGCTAGGTTCCTTTGGACTGACGAAGTGGGAGGATTAAAATATTTGTCATTAATAGCTGTTGGAGAAATACCTTACAATGCCTGGAGGAACCCTATTACTTGGACTGCTTACTTTTAGTTACTCTGATACCTTTAAGGTCATTGATGGTCTGTTGGTGTGTTTTCTCGTTTTCCAGGTTGAATCCAAAAGGCGGAAGAGGTAACCGTTGAAGCTGTAGGGTCTTGCATGAGGAGGTACGCATTTAATGGCATGGTAGCTCTTCATTGTCGGTAACATGAAAATGTACAGTGCAGGGAACAGATTGCTTGCAGAGTCTAGAGTCAGTTCTTTTGACTTATGTTAAAACTGTTATAAAACTAAATTTGGTATGTTGTGTGTCTTGATGTGGCATGCAAAATCTTGTTCGATCTTGCTTAGAGGAGACCAAAAGGACAAGTTACCCAATGTTGTTGCTTGTAATGTGCTTGCTGTCACTATACATATTTTAGTTAATATCAGCATGTCATGAGTGAAAATGGTGGTATTGCCCATGGAAAGGCAAGAGATGACAGTATGAGCCTACGAACATCAGCTCCAATCCTTATTGAATCCAAAACCAAAATTTTTAACTGCAAATGATCGCAACCCATACGTGGGCGTTCATATGTGTCATAATTTTGAATGCAGAGCATGGTCTACCCATTCCCTTGTTTTCCCTCCATTTGATGCAGATGTAACTTGTTTCTATAAAGTTAAGTATGACAGCATGAGCATAACAGGATTTCCTTTGAAATTCAAAATTTAGGGTCCGCATGCATTTTTTTTTAGTTTTCCAAAATTAATATCAAAAAAATGTTTTGGAAAAAAACTCTAGCTCATATGCAACTACAGTCAGTATTTCTAAATTGAAAGTTCATTAGGGATGTAACTCCACTTAATATTATTTTGCGGATATTAAAATTGATGCTTTTGATGTACAAACTTTGGGAGGTTATTTTTGTATTCTTTTCCCCTTTATTCGTTTCAGGTTGGCAAGATAGTGGTGACAAATTTGGCAGGTTATTTATCCAGCAAATTCGAGACCCAAGAAACCAAGGAAAGGTCATGCACAAGAAAGCATAGGCCCAGGCAAATATTTTTATCTTTTCATGCAGCTTAATCTAGAGAATAAAGCTGTCGAATGCATCTAGAGTCCCTTCAATCAGAATGTTTCATAAGAGGCTGTTGGAATTATCAAACTTTTCATCAGTTTTGTTGCCAAAACGGCTCTTGCTGTTAAGCTTACATAATGTGGACAGGGGCTCGCATTGGAGTGCTTCTGACCGTTTCATCTTTTTCCAACCAAATGCGATACGGTTTGAGGTGGCGAGCTGGTCTTTTTGAGGCCAAGCTTGGTCTATTTGAGGCACATGTTCAATTGTTGAGAACTCAAGATCGCTGATAGGTTTGGTGCTTTTGACTTCTATAGATAACCGGGCACTGGGTCTTGAAAATAAGTGGCGATTAAAAAGCTTTAGAAATTTAGAGTCGGGCCTTTTCCGCTGCTCTAATATAGTACGTTATTACAATGCGGTTGGTATCACTTTTATTTTCTATTTTTTAAAAATAAAATCATAGCACTAAAATAAAAATATTTGATACTACTATTTTACTTAATATATATTTTTAAAAAAATTATTTTATGATTTCTATGCTACTATTACCACAATCTTCCTAACTTTCACGGCCTTCAACAGAACATTGTCACCGTGCTTCAGTCTTCATTACACCAAAATCATCATCGTGGTTGCGATGTTCTTGCTATCGTTGATGTTATCGTTATTATGCCACCTCCGTTGTAGCGGCTACCATCATCGACGCCTTTACCATCTCGTTGTTTGGAGTGTCATCATTTTATAGGCTCCTCCTGTCACGTCTATCCAACACCCTGCGCACTTCTTGGGGTAAAAGCTTAGAGGATATGCTAGATTTAAAAATTTGCTGTAATTTTAAAAATTTTGAATAAATATGATCTTAATTTATAACGAACCAGCATCAGTGATGGTCTATTTATTCAACAAAACAAAACAAAAGAATGTGAAACAGTGGAGGCCTTCGCTCACGACCATTTTGGCGACTCAAAGGCCGGATTCAAGGTGATGATGGTGGATGCGGTGGTGCATGGGGTCAAGAGATCCATGGTTGGCCAACGGGCAGCCTATGGCCGGCGGCGATGGCAACCAGCAGCATCAAACCCATCAAAAAAAAAAAAAAGGTTCCAATCCTTTAACCATGGAACAGAGGCATCCCGACGGCCAGAACCCTGGCTATGGCCATAAACCACCATGGGGAATTGGAAAGAGTCCTCAGTGACAAGCGTTGGCGGCGGAACCCACCGAGAAGAAGAGAAATCATGGTTCAGCCAGTCAAAACAGGGAAAATAGAGCTTTGCCCCTTCTTGGCCAAAATCCAATGATCACCAGCTTGATCAGGGCTCTGAACGACCTAAGAAGAAAGAAAGAAAGGGAAGCTCAAGAGGGTTGGGTCCTTATCTAACTTTCCGACGAGGATTGGCCGCGACAACGATGAGAAGGTGATTGGCACTTAGAATGAAGAATCAAAGAAAATGTTGGCAATGAGCTCTGAGTGAGGCCGGTTCTCTGGTGAGAGTGAGAGAGGACTCAGGAAGGCCCTTTAAATAGGCTTGGGGCGACCGAAATTTGACCTAGAGTGGGATTCCATCTGGTGAGATCGGGAGCAAGAAGACTTCTATTGGAAGTTCTCTTCTTTTCAGGCACGTGCACGACACGTGCTATTTTTTTTTTAATTATTTTGGGCCAAATTCGACAAGGCTGAACAAATGGACCAAGCCCAATTCACTAAAGGGCAGGTTATCACACCTTCAGCTACCAAGCATGCAACTCTCGAAGAGGGTATGTTCCTCATCCATCGCAGCTTTACTTGGATGCCGAGAACAGTTCCAAAGCTGAGAGTGATAATTGTTTCATTATAAACGGCAACAGACGTCCGATTGCTCCAAAGAAAATATCTGTGCAACTTAACAGATTTCATAGACTTTGATACTTTACTAGTTAGGAGGGAAGGAGCGGGATGAAGAAGATAGAGAAATAATTTGCTTCCATTATCTATAAATCTAAACCATCACAAATATTTTAAAACGTAAAACTTGGATGATGGATTGGAATGATATATCTATGCGATAGCAAACCAAACATTCCTCACAACCCCCATTCTTTCCGGATGTTACGTGTGGAGACTAAGGCCCTGTTTGGGGGAGCTTTTGGAGGGCCAGAAAGCACTTTCTGGCCCTCCAAAAGTACTTTTAGATGAAAAACTATGTTTGGTAAATTTTTCAAAAAGCTGTTTCAGCTTTTGCGGGGAGCTGAAAACAGCTTTTGGGAGGAAGCTCCAATTTGGAGCTTTTGGGAGGAAGCTGTTTCAGCTTTTTCGGAAAGCTATATTTTTGACAAAAATGCCCATATTAAAATAACATAATTACATAGTTTATCCCTGTATAAACCTAAAAATCTGCTGGAGCCAAGAACCCAAGCCGTCAGACTCCCTTCCGTAAGAAAAGGTATTTTTCTTTTCAATTTTTGTATGCATCTCTTGAACCACATTTTAGAAGAAAAAAAATTTTAATCCTTTTCTATACTTTCCAAAATCAATTTATTGTTTTTTTTTATCATCAACCTCGCGGCCCACGTTGAGGTCCTCCTCGAGCGTGGACCATGAAGAAGAGCCCCTGGACCGCGGAAAATTATTTTATGAAAAATTATTATGGAAAATTATTTTATACTAATAATTATAATATTTTATATCTTTATTTTTGTATTATACTATAAATATAATATCATATTATATTATATCATAATACATTAATATGTTATGTTAAATAATTTAATATTATATTATATTATGAAAAATTAATTTATACTAATAATTATAATATTTTATACCTTTATTTTTTATTATACTATAAATATAATATCATATTATATTATATCATAATACATTAATATGTTATGTTAAATAATTTAATATTATGTTATATTATGGAAAATTAATTTATACTAATAATTATAATATTTTATACCTTTATTATTGTATTATACTATAAATATTGTATTATATTACATTACATTATAATACATTAATATGTTATTTTAAATAATTTAATATTATGGTATATTATGGAAAATTAATTTATAATATTAATTATAATATTTTATACCTTTATTTTTGTATTAAACTATAAATATAATATCATATTATATTATATCATAATACATTAATATGTTATGTTAAATAATTTAATATTATGTTATATTATGAAAAATTAATTTATACTAATAATTATAATATTTTATACCTTTATTTTTGTATTATACCATAAATATAATATCATATTATATTATATCATAATACATTAATATGGTATGTTAAATAATTTAATATTATGTTATATTATGGAAAATTAATTTATACTAATAATTATAATATTTTATACCTTTATTATTGTATTATACTATAAATATTGTATTATATTACATTACATTATAATACATTAATATGTTATTTTAAATAATTTAATATTATGTTATATTATGAGAAATTAATTTATACTAATAATTATAATATTTTATACTTTTATTATTGTATTATATTATAAATATAATATATATTACATTATATCATAATACATTAATATGTTATGTTAAATAATTTAATATTATGTTATATTATCAAATATCAATTTACTCTAATAATTATATTACTATTATGCTATATTAACATAATATTATTTTATATTACAATAATATTATACTATATCGTATATTTATGTATTAATTTATGTTATGTTTTATTATGTTGTGTTGTATAATACTATGCAATGTCCTTTATGGTAATTTTGTCATATAAAAGTACTTTCTCAGTTTGTTTACCAAACACAAAACAAAGTACCACAGCACTTTACGAATGTAGTTACCAAACAGCAAACAGCTTTTTATAACAGCTCTACTTCAGACAGCTCTACTTCCAACAGCTCTACTTCCAACAGCTCTACTGCCAACAGCTCCCCCAAACAGGGCCTAATATTCCTTACAAATCACAATACTTGCAATAGGAACTCGGGGTAGACCATACTCCACCAAAGTGCGACTCTTCATTTCCTTTCTACTCATTTCGCTTCACGGTCGCAAAACATAGATATCAAATAAAACTAACATCAAATCACAAGATTTTACAACTAGCCGCACATATCTACATTTTCCATGTTAAGTTTTCCTTTTCGAGGAATATAAATCTATACAAATAGCATCCAACAAATTTTTCTGTTTCTAGAGTTGAGCTTAAAGCCACTTGAGAGAGCATTACCTATGCGTGGCTCACATTGAGGGCGGACCGAAATCATCTGAAAGAGGATTCGGTGATAGTGACCGAGTGGATCTAGGGCCATGCTAGAATTGACGACGCGTACCTATTATTGTAGGACATTCGTAACCTATTGAGAAAATGTGTGGCTACCTGTCATCCACATATATCGCGAGGTGAATGGAACTACTAATTGGCTTGCATCGTTTGTTGCATAACATTCCGGTGTCTGGAGTTGTAATGGCTATGAGACTTTACTGCCCTCTCCGCTGCCTCCTTATTTCTGACTTTCTTGAATATATCTATATTATGACGGTGTGGTATATCTGCTTTACCAGAAAAAAAAAGAAAAGAAAAGGGTAAGGTGCATTATTTGGATTTTCTTATGCCTCTGTGCCGCAAATTTGTATGGATGGCTGGCCGATTCGGCATTAACGCCATAACTAGCAATTGTAATTAACCGTTTTCCTAATAAAAAAAGATTTTATCATAATTCTGCATTTGTCTTCATGATGATTACTTCAAAACAAACATTTAAATCACTTGCCTCCTAGCATAAATTAGTTTATCCTATTCAATTGATCATCACATTCTTTGTTGTCCTCACGTACTGATCTTGCATCACATTTTCTTGAACTTCATCATCAGATAAAAGGGACGAAAAAAATCAAATCTAAAGCAGAAAAGAAATAAGAGGCATCATCTAAATTTAGCATTATATTAAATTATATCATCTCTTTTTTCCCGTTCCAGGCTTCTTGCGATGCTAACTCTAATGATTCTTGCACCAAAATATAATAATAAAAACGCCAACGCTCCATTAATTCCAACCGTTATCCAAAAAACGCCTCCAGGCCTGAGACATGTAGATGGCCTGGGAATGGCCCTCCTAAGGACACGATGGTGTATAACTGCTGAGGAATGCGAGTCCACCACTGGAGGAAGAGGAATTGCTTGCAAAAACTGAAGCCAAGGCTGTGTTCTTGGCAGAACCACCTCAAGATCTAGGCATCGCAATGCTGCTCCAACTCCAACAGGCCGCGACGGTCCCTGGGCGTCCTTCTTGTCCCTTCTCCCCTCCAAATGGGCTGAGGACGAGGAGAGGAGGAATTCCACGCGGGAAACCATCCACTGCTACTGTTCTGTGTCCACGAGCCGCGCTTCCTTCAAGAACCCAAGTAACATATATATCCCCTTCCTTTCTCTCTCCCCTACGTTTTTCAAGAACCTAAGTATAAATCGTTGTGAGCTTGCGAACGTTTTTCTCAAATTAATCGAATGAAAGAGGGTGAACATGAGTAAGCTAAAAAAACCCGTCCTATATATTTCGTTTCTACTTTCTACGCATTCGGCCATCTTTGGGAAAAGTGTAGCGTAGTTTATCTTTCGTTTTTTGTTTTGTTTTGTTTTTGTTTAGATTTCCAACGATCGTTTATGGCCGACTTATGAGCAACAATTCTTGTACCATCTGTGTTATGTGAATCTTGCTCTCTTGGTAGTTGGTACTGACCCAAGAAAGGTCCAGTCTTGAAATAGGTTATTTCTTTAAATCGTCTCTCGTGGAGTCTATTCATGTTTTCTTTGGTCGTGCGTTTTGTTTTATTTTTTTCCCTGTTCATTGGTGTTTTTCGAAATTTAAGTTTCAGTTTCCAAGCTTGTTTCACGTGGCTTGGGATCCGAAACGTGTTGCCAAAATAAAGCTTTTCTCCTAAAAAGAAAACGGTTCTGACAAGTTGTTGGCTGTTTTCTTGGATTTTGACAAAACCTAAGTTCGATTTGTTCTTGGTTAAATGATGAATAAACCGTACCGAACTTGTCTCACATTCTGATTTGGAAGTGCTGGCACAAATGCTTTGTTCTAATCAAGAGTCAAACCATTACTTGTATCCAATGCCCGGAATCTGAGTAATTAATTGATTTTTTCTGACCTATTTTAAAGGAGCAGGAAATGGCACATCAAACACCCAACAGGCAAATTGGGAACCCTAACTTTGAGGGCTGCCAATGGGGTCACTGTTAAGACTAGTGATAGCAATCTAGCCTGCTTTTGATTTAAAGGATTACGTTCTGTTGTTTGAATTCTATTACATGTAGATGATTAGTAGCTTCGCGGTGGAAGAGGAGCCCAGCATTCAACTTTCTATTTAGTATAGAGAGGAAATTAGCTTTTCAGTCGAATATCGCACGAGACAAATCCAATCTTATTCTTCCTCTTCTCATATGTGCTCTTATATTCCTCTTTTTCTAATCTCAACATTTTTGTCAGAAACAATGATTTATGGGAAGGATCCTTGGAGAGAAAGGAGTAAATCCAAGCTATCCAATACTATTGCTATAATGTTCTTCTGTTTAACTTGCAAATTTTTGCATAGGGTACTTATTTGGTTTTAGAATTCAGAATGGTGAAAAAACTCTAGGTTGATAATTTTATGTCCATTGTTAAAAATTGTATCGACATTTTGTCTTAGCCTTGACTTCAAGAAATGTATGTAAAGTAGTTTAATCATACCAATTTTCTACTTGTGAGGTTTGTATCTCGATCTAATTTGTGTTTTTAATCATACCAATTTTCTTTTACTATTTTCAAGTTCTCTTGTTTTCTTTTTATTTCCCAGTGTTTAATATGAGGTTGAAACTAAAATAAACATGTAACCAACTTGCAGAGGATAATGGAAAAGATTTCTTCGAATGATGATGTAGGTGGAGCTGGGGGAGCTAGCTCATACAATGCTTTGAAGAGATTGGATCAATTATGGTCAAGTATTTGTGCTGCTCCACTAGGTAAGATTGGAATTTGCTATATCAGTATTGCCAATGTTGTTGTTTCAAGTGCTATACGTTATAATATGTGTGCATGTATTAAACTGAAGATATGTACATTTGCAATTAGAGAAATGATCCATCACTTCATGATTTTAACTACTGAGGATGTGTGCCATAGTTATGAGCATTATAAGTTTTCCATCATGTAAAACCAGCCTGGAAAAGTTCTTAAGTTTGTTTAACTTCTAATTAAATTTTTTAATGGACCAAGGATGTCATAAATGATCTCCTAAGGGATCATGAGATGTGGCACCATCTGTAATATGACTGACATTCTGCTTTTGCACTCTTGTTGCAGAAAAAAAAAAGTAAAAATACGTATATAAGTGTAGATACAGAAAGTCAGTTTTTTTCAGGAGATATCTAACAATCAGTTTCATATGAACTTGTCTGTTGCAGACACAGGAGAAGTTCCTGAAGTTGTATCTCGAATTTTTAGTTCATCCAGGCAATTTGATGAGGATAACAGCCTTAACTGTGGGTTTGATGTATTGGTTTGTGGTGGCACTTTAGGTATCTTTGTTGCCACAACACTCATTTCCAAAGGCTTGCGAGTTGGGATTGTCGAAAGGAACCTGCTCAAGGGGGTGCTTTTATACTCCTTATGCTATTTAGTGACTTGTTAATCTGATATCATCTCTCTTATCAAATATTAATATGGTTTCCTTTTCTCTCAATAGAGAGAACAGGAGTGGAACATCTCGAGAAAAGAGCTTATGGAACTTGTTCAAGTTGGCATTCTGTCAGAAGAAGAAATTGAAGAGATTATTGCAATTACATTCAACCCTGTAGGTTTCTAAAATCATTAGTGGCTTTATGCTGACTGGTCCGTTCTCTGATGTGATCAGCTCTTATCTTCATTTAGTGATATTGTTGTTCCTCTTTTTGCTCGCTGTGCAGAATAGATGTGGATTTGAGAAGAAAGGTGATATCTGGGTGAAGGATATTCTTAATCTTGGAGTTTCGTAAGTTAATATACTGTTGACTTTGTTATTTCATGTTTCTCATTTCTTAAAGTGATTTTATTACATCCAAGGATCAACATACAATTGTTGCAGGATTTAAAATTCTATTATACATAAAACATGCCCTTATTGCCCCCGCTTCTTCTTTTCAGAAAACTATTAGAATTAGTAATAAGATGTCTGAAGAGAGGAATTAGCCTATATGGAAATTGTGAGCTAAGATTTGAAAATTCAAATCTTTTCAGAGGACATATATTTTCCAGAACTCTAATGACTTACAGATTGGATAAGGCTTGGTGTGGTCTTGGTTGATAAACAAAGTAGATAATAAACTTTCATATATATAATTATATAATCTGAGTAAAGAAACAAACTTAAAACTGCATAATGTAATACAACAAGCATTTCAAAATTATTAGTGCAAAGTCTTAATTCAATATAATACGTCAAGTTTGTAGGGGCAGGCAATTACCAAAGCTATGAACTGTATCATGTGGTTTTGGTTCCAAATCACTTCAAGATTATAAGATCGATGGCTGAAACCGTGAGCATGAAGTACATATATTTTGGTAGAGGAAAAGTTTACAATGAGCACCTTTTCATCTTGGTTGGCACTCTGAAGTTGAAATTTTGAAGGTTCTTGAAAGGATGATATCAACTTTTGTGGTTTATTTAGTGACTTTTCCTTATAACTAAATGTGTGAATGCTATTTAAATATTGCATGCATTTAATTATGTAATGCATCCACCTGTTTTCTGAAATGGTACCCATAATGTAAAAGTAAAGGCTCTCTTTCTGAGATTTGTTAAAGATTTTATATGTTAAGTACAATAGAAAAGAGAAATAGATAAATAGAAGATATGAACACAGGGTAATCATGCCATGTGATTTCCACTCTATGGGTGCAGGCCAGCTAAGCTTTTGGAGATTATGAAGAAACGTTTTGTTTCCTTAGGTGGAATAGTTTTTGAGGGCAAATGTTTGTCTAGTATACGCATTTATAATGATGCAGCGGTAAGTCAACCATTTCCCATGCATTTCAATTGTAATAATATATTTTTGATCCATCAATATTTGAATTTTTACTATTTAAAGCAGCACGGCTATAATTTTGATTGCCACTATTTGCAGTACTTTCTTCATGTGATTTTGAACTTTGTATACAATATTTCTAGATTTTAAAAATGTCAATTTTGCTCATTGCCACGTATGTGGGTTCTCTTATTCTTGATGCACATTATTTATCTCTACAACAGGACTCAACCTTTAGACCATATCGTTGTTACTAATCTCTCCATACTTCTATTTGATTTATGAAATAATGAAATAAATTTTGTCATGATATCTTATGGCCATCAACCTTCAATACATTTAATTTCCATTTACATTCTGTTTTTCTTTTACTAATTTTCCCCCTTATCTTACAAGGCTTACTTCTGTAGTCCCATGTAATCACTAGCTTAAGTAGCATTTGCAGCTTCGATCTCCTTCGATGATCCATGGTAGAGTCAAGTGAGCAAATGCAACTCTCAGAGCTATGAAGATTGGGAAAATGCTAAATAGTGATGTAGCAAATAGAGCACGGGGAATTAGTAAAGTAGCACAAGAGGGTATTAGATGTACAAGGTCGTACAGGATGTGGTTAGGTGTATAAAATCAACCGCAAGTTGGTGATACTTAGTAGTGGCCAACCATAAAACGGATGAACCAAGGTTTGCCATTTCGATACCAGACCCCATGCTGGTAGCATCCTATTACAATATTAGTACGCCTGGTGTGATATCCAATTTGGTGTACCGAGTGTTGGTATGCTTTCTGTACCATGTACTAGTTCGGTACTGGTATGGTACGGTACGATCAATACGCACCGATATCGATTGGCACGGCAAACCTTGGGATGAAGTTCCACTGATGTACCAACATGTGGTATTGATGAAGCAAGCATGATTAATTTATTCAAGGTGCAATGTTATTCTGCATATATCCCTTAAGGAAGAAAAAAGAATACTATGTAAGTAACCAAGGTTTTATCACAAGTTGATGATGAAGATGTCTTATATGTGCAAAATCGGACGCATCATAACCAATTATAATCTTTTGTTAGTATAAAACACTAATACTGTGATGTCACTAGAGGAGCACTTTATGTAAGTATGAGCACTTAACTACACAAAGTAATCCTACTTAGCCTATGATAGCTTGGTTGGTTGACAAAACACAATTGTAAGAGCATAGAAGGCTGAACGCTGAGTGACAGGCTGCATGTAGATCTAATATGGTGAAGCTATGCATACTCCATGTCCAATTTATCAGGGTGAACTACAAAATCAACAACAACAACAATTATTGTCTGGTGTGGTCATCTGCATTTCAGGGTTTATAATTGATAATGTGTTTTTGGTGAAATTTTCTCCAACTAGATAAGCTTTGCAGCATTACATAGACCATGTAAATATTGTTGTATATATAGAAATGCTTGCTGCCAATAGAGAATTTCTTTATAGGAAGAGTGACAAGATCCCTACTATGTGTCTAATGATGGGTGTTCAGTTTCTCAACCAAAACTACTTGACTCTTGAGGTGCTACATTGCCTCAATATAGGTACTAGACCCTTGAAGGATATGAATGACTATCCAGAGAGCATAAAACTATGGAGAGCAAGAACCAAGGCTTAAATAAGAAAATAAACTGGGTACCATGTATGCGTTGGGATAATGTGGAACAGGCTTATCATCCTTCTGAGATAAAACAAGTGGCTGGGGGGGGGGGGGATGCATTAGAAAAACATAGTATAACTCTCATTAGGAACACTCAGTGTATTATAGAAGTCTTCCTATGCCTGCAGGTAATGATGATAAGTGTGCATGATTGTAGGTCATTTAGGAGGGTCACCCTAAAGCAAGAGGAGAAGGATTGAAGGAAGCTGGAGGAGTGTTATAGGGTGAGAAGAAAGAAGAAAGGCCCCAAGTGGATTCATGGTGTCATGCCCCAAATCCGGGACATAACACGGCCATGCTACCAAGAGGTACAACTTACAATAACACAAAGCCAACAATCATAATCTCAAATAAAATAACAGTCCAAATCCATGAATCAGGCCTTCACACATCGAGTAGAATAACAATGGAATAATGATCAGTCAGATTAGTAAATGAGAAAATAAATCTTGAGAAAAGGCAGAATAGTAGGGCACTTCCTCAATAAGGTTCCATGCCTTGAGATTCATGATAGGCAAGCAGTTTGACCATGACGAAGGGGGAGAGCTTTTCTATGTTCTTTATCTTAAGAATTATACCCAGTGGCGATCTATATGTTGAAATAATAACTGTTATGCTCATGCTTATACATTTCCAAATTTTGAATGTTAATTTGTTGCATTAATTTCCTGTATCCTGCCTATTCTCGAATTTCTCTACTTAATTAACTCTCATGCCTTTTAAAACATTTTATAAGTATCTTTTACTTCATCAGATAGTAATATGTTGATTATAATCCTCAGGTTTTGCAGTTTGCTGACGGCGATGTTTTGTCATCACGTCTGGTTGTTGATTCAATGGGTAATTTCTCTCCTGTGGTGAAACAGGTGAATTTTTTCAGATGCTTACATCTTGATGGAATTATGAATGTCAATTTCCAACCTTCGTAAGATGACATGTCACCATAAAATTTTGTACATGGCAATCAGTTCTTATATTCATAGAGAAGATTTCGAGTTCTTAGATTTAAATTCTTTATATTTGTTTTTACTTTAGGCGTAACCTTTCCATGCAATTATTTGTTGCAGTGGGCCACATTGCAGAAGTGGCTTGTTTTGAAAGTATATAGAAGCTTGTAGGACTTGACTGTTTCAAATCTTGTAGTGCATGGGAGCTTACTCTTAGGAAGGACTGATCCATGTGCTATCAAAGCCTAAAAATCTAAGGACACGGAAGCTAAGTTTTCAGGAAGCACTCAGAGGTTTCTTATGTGATAGTTGTGACATTGTCTGTTTTTGGCAACTAGGATTTTCTCCTCATAATTAACCCTTGATGAATGTAGATTGGTCTTGGGTGTTGAATTCTCTTGGTATGACCTTCAGATGCCAAAACCCTAGACACCTCATTGCAAGAATCGCTGAACCGGTACCGATAGGCGTACCGTTCGGCCACTAGACCGGTTCGGCCGGTACCAAACTGGCTAAAAAGGTCACAACGCGCATGGCGTGGCTGTGGCATTTGCGCTATGGTAGATCGAATCGGACTTGGTGTGGGTTCGCACCGAGTCCTGGCCGAACTGGACGGAACCGGTCTGGTTCCATCCGGTTCGCTCTTGTACTGGCCAGTTCCGGCTTGTTAGGGGCGGAAATCGTTTTCTATGCCCGAACCAACCCGGTCAGAGATTAGACTGGTTCGGTACAGGATGAATCGGTCGGTACGAGCTAGTTCAACATTCTTTACCTCATTGTATATTTTCTCATACAATAGGCCTGAAATTTTCTAGATTTCTGTACCATAAGTGGCATATATACTCATTGCGATTAGTTTATGAACATTCAAGCAACCATGCCTCTATTGCCTTGAAATTACTCAATTATTCAAAAAGTTGTTTTCATGGACTATCGATCAAGTGTCTTATTTATCCAAGAAAAATAATTTCGAGATAATACATTCTACGTCCTTTGAAACTCAGATAATCATCTTTAATTTGTTTGAATTGGATGAGTCAGATACTGAAAAGACTAGTCTTGCTGCTTCTTGGAGGAATAGAAAGTCTCCAATTTTAGCCTTGTTTTCTAGAATCTAAATATGTAGCCTTGCAACAACAAGATTCCTTAAAGGATAGACAATAACACAATAAATAAAAGAAAATAAAAATGAGTTGTAGAGAAGATAGAAGATGAGAAAATAAGAAAATGTAGTGAGAATTGGGGACGTAATGAGTTTCACTCAAGATTTGTTGGAACGGTATTGGAGCTTGTACTGGCCGGCAATTGGTTTGGTACAGTACAGGTTCGTACTGTACTGTGTTGGAGCGTATTGAAACAGCTGTACCGTGTTGGAACGTACTGAAACATGGGGAGACGGAGAAGGAGAGGGAGGAAGAGAGAGGGAGAGAGGGGGGAGAGGAAGAAGGGGAGGGAGGGAGAGAAGGGGGGAAGCTGAGGCCTCCAAGCTCATCTAAGATTGAGAGGGAGACCAAGGCTGAGGTGTTCGACGACAGCTTCGCAAGGGGGAAGAGGCCGAAGGAGGCGGGAGAGAGAGAGAGAGGAAGTGAGGGCTTTGCAAGAGCTCAATGCAGCTTCGAGTCATCTGGATCCTGTGATGGGGACCGAGAGAAGGAGGGAGGGGGAGGCTTACCTTAGCGATCATCCAGTGGAGGCTTCGAGCATCTGGTGGAGAGAGTTCTCACGAGGTGAAGTGAGCGGGAGAAAGAGAGCCCTCGAAGGCTCTCAAAGCTTTGGTTCGAATCGGGGAGAGGCGATGAATTTTATAACCCGAAGTCCAGGTTTGGCATTGGTTTGGTTCGGTATGGTCCGAACCACATAGTTTAGGTTGGTTCGGCATTTCTTGTTTTTACTAGGTCATGTACACTTTATCAAAGGCTAGATTTCACCACGTATAATGCATGTGAGAGGAAGGTAGTGGGTGTGATCCTTCCATCTTTAGAGATTTTTTACTACTCTAATTGAAGACAAAGAGTTGGATGACATTTCGGTTTGTTGACAAGGTTGCACGCGCGCATGCACACACATCTGCGCTGCAACCATGTTTGAGGTGTGGATCGACCATGATGGTTAGCCAACTGACTACATTGCTCAGAAATGGCTAGTCGTTTATAACAGCCAGTATGCAAATTTCAGCCTGTATATGAGTCTGGAAGAGGCGTAAAAACTCTTTTTCATGGGAAATGACCTCACTGATTGCTAGTAAGCAGTAATACTTGAATAACAGGTAACATAAATCTCCTGTCCTCTGATTATGCATAAATTTGGAAGCAACCAGGTCTGAAATAATACTGAATTAATTGTGACTTTGAAGGGGTTTGGCTAATTCTGCAGTTTGATTTTTGAACTTCACTTTTCACTTCTAACTTCTTCAATAAAATAATATTTGTCATATACGTGTATGTTCCTCTCATGTTAGACATGATTGTTCACTATCTGCTATTTTCCTTGATTATTTTGATGTAGCTTACCTAGACCTTGGTCTAGATATTTCATCTCAGCAAAGAGTTACATTGGCAATTCCTATTCTCAAAGGTTGCCACTCCACTTGACATTGAAATAATAGTTTGTTCCTTTTTCTTCCAAGTTACGATATATACTATGCTCTCAGAGAAAAATGCGTGGATCTTAGTTGTTTTTTTTTATCAAGCAGAGATACTACTTTATTTGCATCAGAAAACAATTGGGTTACAGATGGCTATTATTCTTATAAGCTACCCCGTTTGAGGCGCCAATTGGAGATCTTGCATTAACAACAAAGATAAGCCTTGATAGAAATGATAGGTGAATAAGGATTCATGAAACCAACCCCACATGTTTGGGAAAAGACTTGTTGATTATGGTTGTGGTTTATATCTTTCCATGTACATGATAGAGATATATTTACAGTGTAAAATTGTATTTATTTCCTGACTCTGTTCTTTATTTATTAATTTTTTTCTTTTTATTGGTTTGTAGATAAGATCTGGCAGAAAGCCGGATGGGGTGTGCCTTGTTGTTGGCACTTGCTCTCGTGGTTTCAGTGAGAACTCATCAAGTGATATTATTTTCAGTAGTTCATCCGCGAAGAAGGTTCGAGATTCAGAAGTACAATACTTTTGGGAGGTAATTTCAGATTTAGTTTTAAAATAAACTTTATATAATAACCAGGGGAAGAAAGACATGTTTTTGTCTATATTCTTTCATGTTTGTCACTAAATGCTGATCCTAAATGTGATCCTGACTACTGGATGATTTTGCAAAAGAAAAAAAGGGGGTCATCTTGAAGTATATTTCTTCCTTGTTCCTATGTATTATGCTGATTTAACAAGGATGCATTTCTTCATATGTAAATTAGGGTGTCACTTCACCAATTTTATTAAGAAAGAATGATGCTTTATTTGATAGCTTCTTGTTCTACTTTGGTTGGTCCAGATGTTTCACAGTCTGATTTAGATAATTTTACAGGCTTTTCCTTCTGGTTCTGGTCCTACAGATCGGACAACTTACTTGTTCACTTATACTGATGCACATCTAGGGGCACCAAAGTTGGAAGAGCTACTAGAGGACTATTGGGATCTTTTACCAGCTTATCAGGTTAGTGCTCAATACTTTGCTCGATTCATTTAGTATGCTTATCCTTGTACGGTGTGGAGGAGACCTTAAGGTCTCCCATATTCTTTGAAGTCTTGTGATGTTCCTTTTCAATATAACCTGTGTCTAAAGTCTTTAAAGTTTGTTCTGGGTAGGTGTTTTCAGGCTCACATATAATTTATTTCATCTTTGAGTGTGTGTATATATATATATGATTTTGCGATCTGGCAATACAAATATACATGGTGAAGTACATCTGTCTGATCTCATGGTATTGAGGAGCAAATATAATTTTTCTGTGGCTTTACATGCAATTTAAAGTTAAAAAATTGATAGGTGGCTATTTGATGGACCGGCAAAAGACTGAGTTTGCATAAGCTGCTGAACTTGTCACAAGCGATGTAATGGTACATGCTTTCAAGGCATTTAGCAGAAGGCAATGACAACGGTTCAAGAATTTTAAGCAGCAAAGTTTTGCTATTATTTTATTCCAAAAAACCGAGTCGATGGCTTGACTGGGCAAATAATGGCCAATATTTCTGTTATATGGTACACCATGGTTTTGAGGAGGTTCCATAATTATGGAATATTGGTGTTTACATCTTGTGACCGAAGCATTGTGGACTTGAAAGTCAGTCCCTTTTCTAACGGCTATAGGTTTAATAGTATCATCATACCAATGATCTGGAGGAAGGTCATTTTCAGTAATGTAACTCAACAGTCAATTTATTACACTTTGACAATGAAGAAAGAATATGAGTCGCATATTAACATAAAGTCAATTTGTCATCATTTTTGGTTTCCAAATTAGCTTTATCTTTGTGAATTCGAATAATGCATTTTGTTTCCCTTCTATTCTTTCTATCCTGCCATTGACGTACATATATTATAATTTTCTCCAATAGGGTGTATCTCTTGACCAGTTGGAAATATTAAGAGTCATCTTTGGTATCTTCCCTACTTATCGAGACAGGTAAAGAACCAGATAGCTAGCATATTGGAACGGACATTATTGTTTTGATATTCTTAGTGTATAAGATATTCTTACACATTCATATATAGTTTATACATTGTTTTTGCTCGTATTGTCTGGACATACCGTGCATGAGGGCTTGTGCCTGTTATAACCATATAGGACAATTTTCACTATAATAGTAAAGAAATAAAGCATCGTGCATCTAATTTCTCAAATTTTATAAAATTCATGTCCAGGACACTTAGCCTGAGCTTCAAAATTTAGTTTCTTTCTGAAGCAAATCCCACCATTGGATTTGATTATTGCATCAAACATAACAAATTCTTACCCTTCTCTCCATCTATACTTTCTCACAGAAATTCTATTTACTGTCATCAGCAGATCATCACCAGAGATCCCAGATCCCAATTAAATCTTAGGGATTTGCATCAGATCTCCATGATTCCTCTGGTGATATCGGATTCATTGAAGTAACCACCCCTTCATTCTTCAAGTGGTTGACAGTAGTCAATGGTCTATTGCATTCATCTGAGCTTTTCTACTTCATGTTGGATTTGCCTTGGAAGGTTACTAATGGACTTTCATCTCTTTCAATGAAACTTCGGATCCTAGATTTACTTTAGTAAGAACAACCCTTTTCTTTGGGACTAATGTCATTCAGGGAACTAAAATTATCTCTCTTGCCCTGTTTTGCTTCCAGAGCTGATTGCTTATCTTTGCTTCCTAAGAGGACTAAATATGTAAGTGTGCATGCAAGGACACATGTATCTATGCACATATGTTAGGCTACTTGTTATTTGTGTATAAAGAAGGCAAACCTGAATTGAATTACCTAAAATACATCTAGTCTTTGTATCCTCTTCCATCTTACCTTTGCTTCTAGTGTTTTCACATCTATCCGACCCTTCATTAGAATTGCATAAACTCTTGCTCTTAAGATTAGGTTTCAGAGTTCTTCTCTGTCATTCATTTCAACCAAACCTTTTGAAATCCTTCTTACTACCTTCATCAATAGTATTAGGCATGCACCACTGCCTTCTCCCTTGTTGTACTCATGTTCCTCTCTATGCACATGCCATTTTAATCTGTTGAAATTTACCAATCCATTTCTCTCTATTTCAAAAATACATTCTCTGCTTGTGCTATTTCCAGACTTCCCAAACTTCCTTAATCAGTGAGAAGTTTTATGCCTTAGTACCCTCATCTTGGTATGCTCATCTTTTGCCTATTTACTTATTTTTCAAATAGTCTTGTTTGTGCAGCTTTCAGCTATAATTGTTATCTTGTATAGTTTTGCCTTGTCTCTCTCAATGTGACTGGCTATCACACAACACCATGGTAGCGCCTTTTACTTAATTTAACATCAATTAATTCTCAAACCGCTATTGGCCAGTTTGAATTGTTTGAATCTTCTTCAATAAAAAATAATTACATTTTTTTTGAAGATGGAAAATTGATTGTTATACCCACAATGGATAACCAATATTAGCTTAGTCTATCTGTACTAGCTTTGCTGGAGCTTGCATGCTACTCTTAGTGATCATAACAGGTTGATTATCTAGGAAAAAAAATATTCTGATTGTTATCCGATTGTTATTCGGCATTAGGTACAGCACAACATGTGCCTGGTCACTCCATCTTGGGTGAAATTAGCATTGCATGGACACAGATTCGAGACCCGGATTTGGACACATCCAACTATCTGACTTAGCAAGAGGGAAAAAGAGACATGGAAATTCATAGGATAAAATAAAATTTTAACTAAATTATATATTTATACTTTTAAATATTAAATATTAAAAGATATTGTTTGTTAAGATTGTCAATTTACATGTTTTTAATTCAAATGTCCTAATTAAGTGATTAACTTAAGAATTTAAGGAAAATAATATTTTACCTAGTCTCTAAAAGCAACAAATATTGACTCCCAATTTCAAATAGAGGTTCAAACTCATCGTTAGAGGAGATCAACTCTCTTCCAACCTATAAAATTGGCTGACAAAGTACTTCATTAGTATCCAAGTGTTTGATACATATCCGACTTGGATATGTATCCGGCATATTTTATTGGAGCTGAATGCAAGTGTCTAGGTAACACAGTCAAATCCTATTCTTATCACTCGGCCATCCTATTGTCTTATCACTTCTCTAGCACCCTATCTATTTTATGCCCTCTGATGCCACTACCTCATGTATGTGGAGTTAAAGTTTTCTACTAGGACTATGTACTAGCCCCTGCAATCCATTTAAAAAGCACAAGAACCATATAACACCTACATAGAGATTTTGCATGCTTAACTGACATATGTAGTGTGTGCACAATTTATATATCCACTTGTAGTTTGACATTGAAAAACATATTACCCCTACACAAGGATGTTGCTGAGTACCTGACATAGCTTGTAATGCACAGATTACATGTCCACGTGTAGCCTGACATTGCTGCAAACATATGACCAACTTGTTTAGCGCTTTCTCCTTTCATGTTTTCAGCATGCGGTGTTTGCAGACCCATGCATATAAGGGAGGTCATAGTATATTCAAGACATCATTTTGAATAAAAACCTTAAGTATTTATGCTGAGTTAATAGTGTAATTTGAGATGCAATCTGTAAGAAGCACATACTTAGCCTGTCATTGTGTATGAGACATCTGAATTCAGTGTTTCATTCATTGTACAACTTTTTCACTTTTTAAATTTATATTTCTTGCATCTTGATTCGTTGTGTATGTTCATCATAAGTCATGCCATGATCTTAGCTTAATAAGCTCCTAAATGAGAAACTATTGTGAATTCATTTTCTCTGAGATCTCCCTTGTTAATTGGTTACAGCCCACTGCCTGCAGCATTTGATCGTATCATACAGGTATTTTACATCATCCATAGTGAAACTTTCATCCTCTGTGGCTTTTCACTAATAGTTCAATGAAGGTTGGTGATGCCAGTGGTATCCAATCACCTGTTTCTTTTGGAGGTTTTGGGAGCATGACAAGACACCTAAGTCGGCTGTCGACAGGTATGCATGGCTAATGCTTACTATAGAAGCAGCACGTTTTCTAAATAAATGAATTTGTTCAATGAATAATAAAAGTTATGTGAGTCTGGATTTTTCAGTCAATTTTACAATCAGGAAAATAGGTATATATCTGCATCACCACAATTGGTGCGTACCCTTTTTTAATATAAACTGTGCAGTCTTTTTTAGAATGGCTTAGGATAGGTTATATTTGTAATTCGTTAATCGAGCTCCGTATGTTACCATGAAATAGAGCAAAGATTGTAAGTGTGATGAAGGTCAACAGAGTTATATGTTTTAGGCTCTATTAGATGCAGGCGCAGTTTTCATGCTATACAAAGTGTATTACAAAGACTGCACTCTGATGTTATTTCCATTCTTTTGGTTTGTTGGAGGTTAAGGTATATACGAAGCGGTCATGGGAAATTTCCTTGATGCTTATTCCTTGGGCTTGCTAAACCCTTATATGGTTTGTATTATATGGCTCAGTCCATTTACGTAAGTTCTGATGGATAGACCTCAGGTGAAGAATTTGATTTGCAGCCAAATTTAAGTGCATCATGGTTGTTTCAAAGAGCAATGTCAGCCAAGTCAGATACTGACGTATCATCAACTTTTATTAATGAGCTTCTTTATGTAAACTTCCAAGCTATGCAGGTAATGTTTCCACACACGATTCCTTATGACATTGTTTCTGCTTGTGTCTTTGTGATTAAAATTCTCTATTGGTATCTTAATTATATTTCGGCAGAGGCTTGGGGATTCAGTGCTTCGGCCATTTCTCCAGGTTCGAATCATAATCTTAGACTTGGTTGATCCATTGCTTGCTAGAAACTTTTGAGGTTCCCTTACTTCTGTAAGAGTATTAAAAAAGGTTATCATGTCAGTTCACTGCCTTAAATTTGAATAGGTACCATTGTTTATGGTAGCACTCGCTTGTGTTTTAAATTAATTGTTTTTTGAGGAATGTATTTATATGATGCCATAATAGGATGTGATACAATTTGGGCCTCTTGTGAAGACCTTGGGTTCAGTGATGTTAAACCAACCACAAATTTTGCCTTCAATATTCAAACAGGTGAACATATTTCATTTTTTAAAAACTAAATTTATCTTTTCCTAAATTTTCTCTTCTTTTGTTATTGAGTATTTTATTATCTTTTTAGCAACTGTAACTTTTTTTAAATTAAACTCCACATCATTTATTTTTATAAAATTGTGATTATTTGTATATGCTACTTGACATTATCACAGATGCTAGAGTTACAGCAGGAGATAAATTTGGTTCTCATTGATGGAGGTGCTTTTGCTATATGAATTATGTCTGCCTACTTTGTGATATAGGCAGTGTGCTGATCCCTTAATTACAGTAATAGGGAAGCCAAAGGATGTTCTTTCCTGTTGTTTCTCTTTTAACATTGATATACCAACTCCAAACTTCTGAGCAGGGCCGGCCCAACCTTTAGGCGACTTAGGCGGTCGCCTAAGGCCCCGGCCCAAATATGGCCCACCGCAGGAAAGGCCTCAAAGATAAATGAAAAGAAAAAAGGTCCCCATGTTAGTTCGTCTTAGGCCGGCCTACTGCAGGGAAGGCCTCAAAGACAAAACAGCCTTAGGCCCCCAAATACATTGGGCCGTTCCTGCTTCTGAGCATCACCAATGGTCTTGTCGCTGACCTGTAGAGCTGGTTCAGGGTTAACAATTTCCTGTCTGATGAATTACATTCTGTAACCCTCATTTCCTTCCCTCATACATTAACGGGTCCTAATGTGTCACATACATCAGTGCATATGCAATCAGTAACCCTCCACTGGTCATGTATTATTATACCACTGCTCGGCTTTAGCGTTTTATCCATTTCAAAATCTCCTTGTAAATGAATCCTTACATTACCTCATACACAATGCAAATGCAATCGGTAACCATCGACCAGTCATCTATTATAATACCACTGCTCAGCTGTTTATCATTTACCTATTTTAAAAGTTCTACCTTCTGAAAGTGATGCGTTCTGTATATCAGGAAAAATTTAGATGCAAAGTGGATAGTTCAGCCACTGAACTGAACCTAATCATTTAACTCTTTGAAGCATGTCTGTTCTCTCTTCTGTAGTCATTTGTACAGAGGAAACCTCCATGAATGATGTTCCCCAAGAACTTCACATTTGATGACATCAAAAAGTTCCCATAATTTCCTTACATCAATTGGGATTACTGAGCCAACTACCAAAAATCTGTCACCTGGCCAAAGATGACCATCCTAATCGCAAGCAGCAGGAGTGTCACTTGCACCCTTATCTATAGTTTCTGGAAAACAGTCTCCAATTAGCTGTTGATTCCAGTCAGGTTTGGGGACATTAACTAAAACATAATTTCTAGGGGAAAAAGAAACTAACATTGTGCTTCAAAGCAGTTAATGTTAAGGATAGAACTCCCTCAGTTGGTTCACCTGATAGTTTGTGATGTTTACTGTCAACTGGTCACCATCTATGCATTCATGAGATTTTTTTTATTTTAATTTTTTAAATAGAACGATGCTGCTAATCATGGACTGACAAAAGGGGATTCTATGCTTCCTCTGGTCCTTAATCACTGTGTGGGGAAGAATTTAACCCAGAGGTTTAGCATTGAGCGTCAAACAGAGATTATCTCACGAGGTTGCAGGTCAACAATGTTTGCTGTTATCCACTTGGAGGACATGACCTCAGTGGCGGCGGCAGACTCATTGCATGTGAGGTAATTTTTAAAGGACTCTCTGCTGTTCAAAGGATTAGAGGAGTCAGATGTATGTACATGTTTTGAAATTCTTTCAGATTGGCCTAACGCACAGGGCGATCCAGAACAAAGGCCTTTGCATCAAAGGGACACTGGTAGGCTGTTGAGGGGTAAAATGGTAGGAGCATTTAGTGAGCCCTTTCCATATAGCGATATGTGGTTGTTCATCATTGGGTATCAAGGCTGGTGCATAGGAGTAGCATGTTGACCTTGGTGAAATAAAAATATTGAACTCGTGCAAGTTTACACGGTCATACATGATAGAGCTAGTGAATGAGGTCAGCAGTGGAAGCTAGGTTCATTCATCTTCGGTTTCTTGAGTTTTATGACCAATTATCAACTCATTATCTATGAAGTGGCTATAGTAGGAAATTATGTATAATGAATTTTATCTGTTATTTAGAGAACGGTGATTTGCTTACGACCTTCTTCCCTTTCTTTGACATGGTTTCCATGATTGCATCTGTTTTCATATGTCAACAAATGGTTGCTTGGTTGTAACTTACGCTAGTGATATGTTTCTTTCTCCCGTATTTTCTTCAGGTTGGAGTTGGCGTTATTCTTGGCTGGTCTGTGCATTTTGTAATGCTCGGTCACTACACATTTCTTTCATGCTATGTTGGTCCTGTTATTAGGTAAAGTATCATGTATGGCAAGTTGCTAGCAGCTGCTACTTTTTGGTGTTCTTTACCCATAAAAAACGTACCTGCTATATTTTTGCTGACATACAAACGCTTTCTTGTCGAAGACCATGGATGGAATTTCTTCCACAAAAGAAGAAATATGAATGGAATCGGCATTTGGAAGCATGGAAGTATGGAGCTGGCTTAGATTACAAAGAAATGAAGTAAACAGCTTAAAGCAGAGAATTTTTATATGATATTCATAGTTAATCACTTAACTCCGGATCATATGTTTCTGTAGACATTGTTTTCTTAGCCCACATTTGGGCAATGAATACTCCACACCATGTCATAACCGATCTGTGATAGAGAATATCTTCAATCTATTTAGCACGTTGACCAATATGTCATGTAATATGGCATTTGAAATTGTAGCCTTTGTTGTTTTTAATAAAGAATAAGCGATCAGAATAAGTGTGCGTTTTCTTGATCCGTAAATATTCCAGAACTTTCACATTGACCCGGTTTTAAGTCATGCAACTAAATTTTTCTCAGTTTAGATTTGGTCAAGTTTAAAAAACTATGGGCATGTTGGATTGCATCATATCAAGTTGATTTATTTTTTTTGCTTTTTTACTTCGGAAAGTACAATAAATATTCATCACGACCTGGATTTAGAACCCAGAAACGAAGGCACCGACTGATATTCTTTCACTGTAGAGGCCAGATGTTGAATCATGCGATCGAGAGTAGGATGGGTCGGCCTATGTTGGGCCAGATCAAATTTGATTGGGTCAAGCCACGAAACTTGTCTCGCGAGTCCATCTCCTCCCGCCCACAACCCGACCCAAGCCAAATGATTTGGTTCGCAACTTGACAGAACCAAAATTATGTCCTACTATAGAGTGGTAACATTTAATCACCGTAAAGTCACTTCACTTCGTCATTGTGAAAGCATGCTTCAAGAGAAAAATTGCATTGGAAAACAAAGGTTAAAGACAGTCATCATAGATGACCATCAATTACAAAAAACTAACTTTTACAAGCTTTTCACAACTATGGCCTCATTCCATATTTCCACTGAAGTTTTGTAGAAGCAGATACGCTAACTGGGGATGAATTTGTAGGAAAGACTCCCTTGCTTTGTAGTTCTCCCTTTGTTGACCACAATGGGTCAAGCAAGTTTACTTACCATTTTAATATTTTTCTTTACCAATTATACAGAAAAAAAGAACAATAATGCTCAACGCAAATAATAATTTCCTCATGCAAGTGCTAAGGGCTTCCATGGGGACCTGGAACTTCTTTCCACGGTAGCTGACAAAGCTTCTCGCCGCTGCTCGGCACACTTAATATACTCTTCGATAGGTGGAAGATTTATTCCGCCCTCAACATCTTTCAATGCTTGGCCTCTTATTACCTATCGCAAGCATGCAATCTCATACACAAACCATGGCAAAAGAAATGATACGAAAAAAACACAAAATTCAAAGTCATACCTTTGAAGCCCAATGCCTTTCAGCTTGTTGGCACACATCCCTGATATCTCTCCCAGACATTCTAAAACACAACATGCAATCTATGGTCATTCACAGACAGGGGATCATACCAATAAAGCATAATCTAAATTTGCTTACAAAAAGAATAATATGTAGGTCAGAAAAGTTGGTGCTGGCTCTCTTTAACAAACTACAACATTTCATGCACCAAGAATATACCAAATTATATAACAAGCTGAAATTACGTATCCAACCGACATCTACTTCATGAACAATCACATCCCTGCAAATGCCATAATTACAACAAATAGTAAAGCATAAATAACAATGGTATTAAGTCAAGAAATCTTCAAATCTTGCAGCTCTGGAGGGCATAATGAAAATCATAAGACTTCTCAACATTTCCTGCTAATGAAGGATTTCAAAACAAGGCCTGTGTTTTGCCCCTTATCTTGAGTTTTACCTTTTCTGTGCATAATCTTCAAAAGGGATTCATTGCGATGATTGCAAAATTTTTAGCTTTTCTGATATGCCGTTAGCTGGTTTATATGGGAAAAGAATCATCGCAGTTCTCATACAATCAAATATCAAATATTGACATTACTGAACCAAGATGACACAAGGGCACATTGTCACCTCGCTACTTCTTCCATCATATAATGTGATCATGGTTCAAGGCGCACAAACATAATATGCTAGTGCTTGCTTTTGAAAGTTTAGTGCTCAAGAGTGAACTGTTTCTTAAACAGAAACAAGTGTGCCAAAACGTATCTGCATTTGCAAGTCATGCAAGTCATGAGGCATGATGATTGCTGGCACCTCCCCAGAGATGTTGCCTTTTGTAAAACTGAATAGGGAATCCGATGACATCTAAACCACGAGTAACTAAACAAATGAACTTCAGAGTCTTAGGAATTGCTGAAACATTGAACCCGAGCTTTTCCATTGACAAAGGGGATAATGAGTTTTAGCACAACAACTTCATATAGTCCATAACTTTGTAATTCATAAAGATTTCTTGAATCAGTCCAGAATAAATCATAGAATCTGTAAATAATTTAGTATTAAACAAATCTTTAACTGACTTGTTATAGGAAGCAGTTCAGAAAATCATTCAGCGAAGGACAAATTAAGAATAATTCAAAGGTTTTTAACAATTCAGAAAATTTTAACAATTCAGAGAGCATTGCTTGGATGCTGAGTAGTTAACCACCGCCTGGACAATAACATTGGTATTCAGCCCTTAACCAACCAGAAAACAAAGTTATTCGCTGTTTCTTGGTACTCATTTAACCCACCATTCATGCCATAATATAATATAATCTATTATTAGATTAGATTCTAATCTGTTATATTATATTATGTTGCCATATTATATTACAATATTATTATATTATATTATATTACATATTATGTTATAATTATAATAAAATTATATAATATTGTAGTAATATTGTATTATTAATAATACATTACTATATCATATCATATTATGCTATATTATTATTATACTATAGTATTCAATATTATATTACACTATATTATAATAATATTGTACAAAATAATAATATTTTAATATGTAATAATATGTAATATTTTATTATATTATACTCCAATATGCATTAGTATGTAAAATATCCTTTATTGTCATTTTATCGTATCAAAAGTATTTTCTCATTTTGGTTACCAAACATATATTAAAGTTTCACAACACTTTAGAAATGTAGTTACCAAACAACAAATAGTTTTTTTATAAAAACTCTACTTCCAAAAGTTCTACTTTCCAAATGCTCTACTTCTAAAAGTCCTAAAAGCTCTACTGCCAACAGCAATCCCAAACAAGGCCTAAGCCTTAACAAATGCTAATTATAGAGATGATGCTATAGAACAATGCAAGATAATGAAACTAGAAAAAAAAAGTGATGACTTTAGGCCAGACAACTAATGTGTGAAACCCATGTTTCAAAACTTGGTTCTGGTTTCGGTCAGGCCAGACAGTAGTTCTTTATGTTTCAGCAGTTTCAGCTTGAAGAGTAGATGGCTAAAATACCCCAAGGAAACCTATTATGATCTTTAGGTTCATGGTTTTGCTATTTTGAGGCTCAAAGCTTGAATGGATGAGGAATTAATCTTTGAAAACTAATGAAAATCTTACAGAACTACTGTTTTTTTTTATACATAAAGAACTACTGTTTAACAAACTTACTCTTAAACAACTAATATTGTAAATATTTATAATAGCAGAATATGATTATACAGAACCAGTTTATGAATATAAAACTTGATATAATGACAACCTTCATGCTAGGTACCAAACCAACATATAACTAATAATTCAGTAGGTATGAGAAAAGATCAACAACTGTGATGGATCAACAAATGTCACATATGGTTACTGTGTCCATGTCACCCGTACCATTAAGGCCCTGTTTGGACACTAGAGCATCTTATCCGGCAATAGGATTTGCTTTAATCTATACACAGCCAGAAAATTAGGAGTTTGAGGAGAAATTATTCAATAGACAGTGAGCAAAAACCATGATGGGAAATTCTGGTTCATAGCAGCCCACATAAGAAAATCACCTCTCAAATAGAACAGAATCCCAATTTTTCAGGAATTAAGGGCTCTGGGTGGTTTCTGTTCCATTAATCATTTCTCTCCTAAAGTTCCTCCCCTTTTCACTTTAAACTCTATTTGGGTCTTATCCAATGAATAACATACCCAGCCATCCAGAAAGGCCCTAAAAAAGTTCAACTCCAATCTACTAGTATCAAGACAACCTTCTAAAGTCTAAACATCTCACGACCTTGTTCTGCAACAAACAAGTTCAGAGAAAGAGACTTGAAGATCTTGCTTTATTGAGATAAACATGTCTAAAGCCAGCCATTAATTAGACTTCAGAAAAGGATGGAAGGAAAAATAGCCAACAAATTATATGCAGTTGGTTAACTATCTTGAGTAATGGAAGCACTTACTCTTCTGTAGCTGAGGCAAACTGGACTAATTCAGACTTTTTTAGGTGCTTTGCATACTGAGCAGCTATTTCTTCACGAGTTTGTTGATCAGGTAGACCAAATGAAATCATTGAATCAAAGCGGCTGGAAGAAAAGATGCACATGCAAAAATTGATTGCTCTTATCAATCAATAGCATGTATAGCATACAGAAAGAACCATGACAGATTCAGCAACGTCCACTAACTCCACACAGGAAAAAAACATCATAGAAGTTCACCTGATGAGAGCAGGATCAAGGTCTTGCTTTCTATTGGTTGCAGCTATAACCACTACTCGCTTTTCTTGCTCAAATCCATCAATCTGCAAAAAAGCAGACCGTGCATTAATGGCTTGATATAAATCACACAAGTGTAACAACACTATCACCAGTTCAACCCCATAAAAAAGAGGAAGAAAATATAGAACTTTCAATCAGTGAAGCTGGTATTAAAACCTGAATCAAAAATCTCCTCAAACATCAACCATTCCGGCATATCCATAGGAAGAAGCATAGGCGAACAAATCGAACACTTATATCACGTATTATTTTGAGAGAAAATTATATCACTACTTAAGTTCTGGATTTTGATAAATGCAATACCCTTTTTTTGGAAATACACACTTAGTCAGATTAACTCTATTGACCATGTTTGAGAAAATGAAATGATGGTACACAGTAACATGAGTCTATCACTGATAACTAATCTTTTAGAACAAATTTATCACATGCAATGCAGGTGCCTGAAATACAGCACTTGTAATTTATAATCTATAATCACATTAAGACTTAGTCAACTTAAAAAACCATAACCTTTTAATAGTATGTATTAGATGCAATGTACAAAAAGAGTTGCCACACCCTTTTTTCACCAATTCTCAAGTGAATTCAGGAGGAAATCAGAATGTAACTTGACAATGAATTCCGAACTCCTAATCCTGACTTAATGCTTAAGTATGAAGCAGCAGCTAAGATGATCCTTCAACTTTACCATTTTATTCTAAACATGACATTGCCATCTGAAGGAGTAATTGATCTAGTGACACATCAGGTTTGTTTGCAGAACAAACAAGCCGGAACATCATTATTAAAATTGTGCTTATGTAAAGTACTCAATTAATTACAGATGCATCATTATACTTTCAAATTAGCAATCTAATCAAATTTATGCTTTGCAAGCATAGAAAAACATTTTGTTCAATTTATACATTTGAATTTCCACTTTTCTTTTTCTTTTTTATGTCCTAAATCCTATTATGTGAAGAGTTAAGCAATTTGAACCTAAGCTGGAAAACATAATGAGCAAGGCCCAGATCTGCTCGAACAAACTAACCCACTAGTGTTTCTAACCAGAAGGTCCAGAACAACTAAAGTATCACGAATTTTTCTAGTGCCTATCTTAACTTCTAACTTCAAGTTAAATTCTATTGATACACAATCTCTATAGTCTATACTATGGTGTTTAGCTCAAACATGACTATAGGTGTGAACATCAGCAGGTGTGAGAGAGTATGATTTGGCAAGAGAAAGAAGAGAACCTTCTATACAAAATATGTTTTATCAATAATAAATGAATATGGTTTCTATGTCTCTTATCTGCTCTAGAACTTCATCTTCATTATTCTTTATATTTCTATCAGTTTAAAAATATCAAAATTTTACATTGCCAATCCAATTATCTAGATCAATCTACCATCATCATAATGCATGAATGAAACTAAAACACAGTTTGGAGATAGGGTGCACGGCCTAAAATGATAAAATTATTGATATGGAGTAACAATAAAATAAAAGTAAAAATAACCCCACCTGTCGTAATATTACTGACAAAATCCTACGCGTAGCTTCATGCATTTCACTATCTCGAGCAACTGCAAAAGAATCAACCTATACAAATAGAAGAAAGCTGTGAAGAGATCCATATCACTCCACATATGAATACAAGCCACTCTCTCTCTCTCTCGCTCACTCACTATGTGTGCCTGCGTGTGTGACGGGTGTCCATACATACATACATACATATTAAAGGATAACATAGCAAAAAAGCCACAGCATTTCTATGCCTGGATTTGTACATCATACTTTGTCTCTCTCAACTAAGGTAATACATTCATTTCTGAAATTATGGCACATAAATACACCAAGGATTTAGAAGCTGCTCATACTGGACCTACACAATCTGGTACATAGAGTTAAAGGCCAGGAGCCGGTAGGGGAAAGACCAATATGCTCTGGAATCAGCCAAACTGGGCCCAAACCGCCCATATCGACCAATACGAGGCAGATCGGCCCCAGGCTAACCTGCACCAGGGGCCAACCGAGCAATACCACTCAAGATGGGTTTCTTGTGCTTTTTAGAGCCTGTTCTCTGCCATTTAAAGGTTGGAACGGGCAGAGGAAGAAGCCAGCAACTATTAAAAGGTAAGTTTCATGGGAATAAAGCAAGGATAATGGAGTTTTTGGTCCAGAAGAGCATTCTAGTTTGGTAAATCTGTCTCCACCCCTTCCCATTTTTTAATTTCTTGAAAAATCCAAGAACTATGTAGTATTTAATTTGAAAAAATAATGAGAATTTTGTTCTTTATGGATCTAATGATGTTTTAATCCCCATATTCATGCCTAGATCCCATGGAATTTCAATTGATACAACCCTAAACCCAATTGCACTTCAATTGATAATTCTAATGCATCTATATTCTAAATGTATCTTTAATTTGAAGTTATATGATGTTATGTCATCAACATACAACACAAAAATTTCAGCACATACCAAGAAACATGACTGGAGCACTTAAATCGATACTTTTACCATATTTCTTGCAAAAACATAGCGATAAGGAAATAAAACATAAGAAAAAGGAAAACAAAACATGGAGACCAAAATAGGCCAATACCAAGGGTGTGCGAGTTGTGTCAAAGTGTCTCAATCAATACCCTTTGTAGATACTGAGCACAACATGGCATATGCGATATAGGTTCAATACTTCGTATTTTGAACGTCACTTTACATGTATATGAAAATCTTATCTAGAATCAGCATTTGAAGTTTTAGTTTGAGGAATCCAATACCTCACACTAATTTACATAATTATAAGCATAACCATATATGTATCAAGTACAAAATCACATCTACGAATTCCCATACCACCCAATATGGGGCGTACCGTACCACATCGGATGGGAACCGGTATGAAATTCAAATTCGGATAAGTACAGAACTATAGATCCTGTATTGCCTTGTATCATCCCGTACCAAGACGTACCAAGGTAATGTACCACCCCTTACCAAGGCGTATCGAGATAGAAAGTAAAAAAAAATGGTTGGAGGGCTATTTCAGTACAAGATGCATACCGCACCATACCGACCCGTATTATACCAAACCAATAAGGTACCAATACAGTACCCGGTACCGAGATTGCGGACCTTGATCATATCAATGATAGTTTTAACTTTGCTTGTACAAGAATATATAATAAAAGTGGCCCCAAATACCTCATCTAGAAAAATGATAGCTCCATTAGGAAGCTCATTAGCAAGAGAAAAAACATTCCCTAGCAACCGCTCACTTTCACCATAATATTTTGACATGATGACCTCCAATGGCACATAAAGCAATGGAACACCCTGCAACAACAAGACCATGCGAACATAATAGTAAATGACAATACATGATGTATTTGTAAAAATAAAATATAGTAAATCATATTTTTCAAAAAACACTTGGATAACACCAGTTGTGCAGTGACAATTTTCCACGGAATATATTTTTTGTGTGATTAGCAAGTTATATTGTGAAAGTGAAGAAAGTTATGTCTCATAAATATTAATAACAGAAATAAACAACACTACCCCTGTACTACTTGCTTGAGCTGAGGTTCATAGTCTATACTCTTCATGATAATTGGTGATTCAACATCCACCAAATGCTTAAAGGGAATCCCTTCTATACTAAAGTACGACACTTAAAACCATTATCATCTTAATAGACTTTGAACAAAATATCGCATGTTGTATTCAATTAATAGCATAAGTAGAATTTGCTTCCTTCAGGGGAGAACTTAAAGCAGTTAATAGCTTGAACACAAAAAAGTACATCCAAGAAACTGTACCGTTTGGATAACAAAAATAGCATACTCAACAACATGAACAGGAAATCTCTTTGACAATGCAGCAAAGGAGAAAGTGAACAACAGATTAAGAACAGATATAGATGCCATACCGCTTGCTTAGCAATTACACGAGCAGAAGATGTCTTCCCAGTCCCTAAAATTCACAGTTGTAGAAAAAATAAGTCCAATACAATAATGACCCTATCCTAGCAGGTTAAATAAAAGACCAACAGAGAATTTGAAAAAATCAAAAAAGAGCATATGAAGTGTTTTTCTTCCCTTGGAATCAAGTTATCTTTCTCAGTGGGCAAGTACGTGTTTAGCATTACTGAACATTAAAAATAATCAATCATAGGCAACAACTGACTTAATGATTAACTATATGTACTTTTAACCTATGGATTCACAAGTAATTTATACTGTTAAAACACACAACAAAAAGAGAACTACAGATAAATATCTTCTCTCACTGAAAGAAATTTCTATTTAGATCCAGTACATGATTATGTAATGCCTAAAAAATAGCTTTTCTCCGAAATGATGTCATGGTTATAAACTATCATATACTCTGCTTTCAATATATCCTTGTTAGGGCACAAGACATCTTTCAATATTTGAGCTTAGGCATCTTGTTCCAAACCTAGCAAACCTACCCACAAAATCAAGGTAAATTTCGAGACTCCGGTGAACCAAATCACAATTGTCAATCAATTTTTCTAATAGGAATTGGCTGCTGAGTGCTTTACAAAGATAAGAGACCTGATACATATATATAGATACACACAAGGACGGTGGAACAGGTATTGGGCACCGTACCGATTGCTCGGCAGAATGAGTCGATACGGGTCCACGCCGTGCTGTAACATGCCGGGCCGGGCCCATATCGACACATCTTCTACGGCGGGGGAGAGGGAGAACGAAAGAGGAAAAGAGAGAGAGAGCGGAGGAGGGAGAGAGAGGGAGATGAGGGAAGAGAGAGGCCAGGGCCTGCTAGCAAAAGTCGGAGAGCCTCCGCACGTAGGAGCAGGAGCGGCCCAATATATTTAGAAGCCTAAGGCCGTTTTATCTTTGAGGCTTTCCTTGCAGTGGGCCGGCCTAAAGCAAACTCATAGAAGGGCCTTTTTCCTTTCCATTTTGTCATTGAGGCCTTTCCTGCGGTAGGCCTTCTTTGGGTCGGGGCCTTAGGCAATCGCTTAAGTCGCTTAACGATTGGGCCGGCCTTGCGTAGGAGGTGGAGGCTGGAGAGACGTGGAGGCAGGACTCCACCTCCGGGCCCCTTTTATTTTTGGATTTTTTAAGTTGAAGTCGGCAAACCTATTGCCGACTTCACTTAATGGGTTTGCCGACTTCAACTTAAAAAACCTAAAAATAAAAGGCCCCCCTCCGGGCCCCGCCTCCGCGTCTTCCCAGCCTTCGCCTCCTTCGCACGGAGGCTCTTCGGCTTCCGCCAGCCGACCCTGGCCTCTCTCTTCCCTCCTCTCCCTCTTCCTCCATCCCCCGCTCTCTCTTTCTCTTTTCCTCTCTCGTTCTCCCTCTCCCCCACCGTAGATATGTCGGTATGGGCACGGCACGGCACGACATGACGTAGGCCCGTACAGACTTGTCCCGTTGGGCAACCGGTACAATGCCCGGTACTGGTTAGGCCGTTCTTGTGTGTATCTATATATATATGTATTAGATCTCTTATCTTTGCAAAGCACTCAACAACCAGTTCCTATTAGATAATTAGAAAAATTATACCAGAAGACAAATTGATTGACAATTGTGTTTTGGTTCACTGGAGAAAATTTACCTTGATTTTGCGGGTAGGTTCTTAAGGTTTGGAACAAGGTTCATTAGAGGCTCCCCGGCCGGCCCGAACCACTCTCTTCCTTCCTCTCTCTCTCCCTCCCTTCCCCGCTCTCTTTTTTTCTTCTACTTCTTCCCCTCCGACTAGTCCTCTCAGTTTCAATGGCGGAACCGTCCTGGTCTGCCGTCGGTACGACCCGAGATGCTTTGAACCGGGCTATTTGGGACCGTTCCGCAAACCTTGGATACACATACATATGGTGCTAAATAAAGATTATTCTTTTAAAGAGACAATTGTGCATGTATACAACAATTACTGGATTGAACTAATTTATAATAATGCACACTATTTCTAACTAAATGAGCCATAATCACGAAACCTTCTCCCAATTAACTGGGATCGGTTTCATTTTAATCCTCATTTGCCAATCCTATGATGTTAAATGCCTTAGCATTCGTGAACATATTGTTGGACATGCTGTTTAACAATCAGTTCTCAACCAAACATCCACCCTTCACCTTACCATCCAGGTCTGGAACCAACAATGACAGTATTCATTGCTAACTATATAGTACATCCAAATGAAAAGGCATGCCCTAATTCTACAAGTGCAAATAGTTCCAACGAGATCTATCATTTAAAAAGCTTAAAGCATAAAAACATATATTTCTCTTGGGGCACAAAAGAAAAGATAGAGATAGAATCTTGAAATGCTTAAAATGCTATATGCTTTCTCCATTCAACAGAGAGAGAAGCAGGGTGAATCCAACAATATGTAACTAGTTTTCCCTTCAATGCATGAACAACAGCATAACCTCTGAGTCTGAGTAAAATTTTAAATCATAATCAACTAACCTGGTGGACCTTCAAAAAGGACAGCGCGAGGTCGATTACTCTCAAATTTAGAACGGGTTCCACGAGCAATATCATCATACACTTCAGGGCATTGTAATGCCAAAAGTATGGTGTCCTCTATTTCCCTATGAATTTCAATCATAATAATGCCATAATTTGCATAGGAAGACAAAAGACAACTTTAGAAAAAACTGGAGAAGAAAGCATGAAGTTAGAGAATATCTTAACAATCTTGTTTAGCAGAAAATGTCCTAGAAGTTATCCTGTCAAATAAACGTCACTAGCCTTTCCCCTTTCATTTCAAAGCATAAAGCCTGTGAGTTTTCTTCTTAATTCAAAAGATTATTGAACATAGAACCAACTAGTGGCTGTAGCTCGCACATATGATAGAGGGCACTCAAAACATGAAAAATGCCGAAGAAAACTAACAGTCAAAATCTAAACTTTCTCCACCCAACATCTCTCCTCGCCACTTCATTCTCAATCCTCTCATCTCTCCTCATCAACTCATTCTCAGTCTTCTCATCTCTCCTCTTCTTTCCCTCTCCTATTTCTTGCATCCTTGTCCACCTCTCCACTCTCCTCACACTCCTTCCCTCTTCCAATCCTCATTCCCAGCCTCTCCTCCAAAGTCCTCACATTCTGCAGTCTCCTCAAACCTTCCATGTTGTAGCATCAAACACATCACAGTATGACATAGCTTTACCTTACGCCTGTTAACATTTTGACCCCTCTCAGACATCAGTTAACCCCAGCTTCCTTGGCCACAGCAGACCTGCAGCCTATGCTGACACCTAAACCCTCAACCACAATCTAAAATCTACATGTTCACTAGGCTAGGTTCTTCCTACAGACTTCAGATCAGGCAACGACTAGGCATGAATCAAGATAATAATCCAGGGCTGACACAAGGCATGGGCATTCACCATAAAGGTCAGATTGCATCCAGGCAAGCCCGGTCACTAACAGTTATATGTATGCAGTATGTGGAATCACCATTTGTCGAAACAAACATACTATCCCTTGATAATAACTAATTTGCATTAATGAAAAAGGGGTATACCAAGCTCACCTTCCTACATCCAATTACCTAGGTGTTCAAATAACGAAAAACCCATCATGACATAAGCATGAACAGCAGAAAATTGGGGGTATAGAAGACTACGCAAGTCTAATGATGACCTGTGAGGCTCCTTCTTTGCTGCAGGCGGGTACACTCATTTTAATTTTTCCTCTTTTTTTTTATGGAAAAGGAGGCTTAGCCACCTTTTTTTTAAATTTAGACATAAAAACCAGATGTGCAACATTCAACTAGAACCAAAGTGTCGTATAATCTACAGTCTCCAATGATGCAAAAGATATATATAGCCATCAAAAAGCATAATTCAAACATATAAAAAATATAAAATGCTTCATTAGGTTCTCTCTACGATTCATTGTCGCACAATACTGATGTCAGGGAGAAAAGAATTGAATAGCTATTTACCAGATTTGGGCATTCACCTTGTATTTAAATATCCATTACCTTTGTATTGGCGCTTATACAAAGGTTTGTGCATGATGCAAAATTTTAAAAAAAAAAAATTCAGATGCACGTAGTCTACAAGACAACTATCAAATAATAAATGGTTAAAAGGAAAATTATTCATTATCATATTTATACCGTTTCTGCTGATCATATCCTGCAATGTTATCCCATGATATCATCCCGTCCATGGGAGCACCACAAGTTCCATCAAATCCATAGACTCTTACACCCATGGCCTCTAAAGCAGACACTGCTTTTTCCACAGAAGACGTTTGTGCACCACCATGATTATTGTCTCTTTTGAACTCACGCCCCTTTGGGCTCTTTCCTACTGATTTTTTGACATCCTTTCTACCAGCTAGTTTTAGTGCGCTCACCAAGGCATCAAGTTCTTTGAAGCTAAAGCTTCCCTGTTTTATGAACTCAATCTCCTGAAGAACAGCTTGGTTAGAAACTTCTGAAAATGACTGGTTTAATTAAATTCAATATACAACCTAACGGACAAAGATTATAATGGCAGAAAGCACAATGCTAATGACTTAATTAGCCAAAAGAAAAGGAAGAAAAGAAGAACTAACACAATACTCAGAACCAACAAGGGACTCAAATAGCAAAATGCAGAAACTGCCCCCATGTTTTTCTCCATTGTCATCCTTCACGTTTTCTGGAGAGTTAAGAGTTATCTGCCATGCAGCTGCACTGAAACAGAAGTGCTGTAATTATACCAGTAAAACAGATAGTGAATATTTATAAAGATCTAACATCCATGGTTTGATTGATTACCCAGATATAATATCCATAATTTGAGTGATTACCAACTTTCTATGAAAGCATAGACATAACATATAAATACTGCGCGAGAATAACTAATAAAATTACTCCAGAATATCTAAGGAGAAAGTAATAAGTTAATAACATCCAATGAAATGACCAACACAACAAGCTCGTAGAATAGTTCATAACTATAATGGTAAAACAAAAAAGCAATTGCAATCATAGAAAAAACAATAACCAAAATTGCCAATATGGCTGGACACAAGAGCTAAATAGCATTGATAGGGTAGAAAACTAGCAATATTTACAAAAAGAAGGAAAGCCATGGGAGAATGTTATATAATAATGGACACTCATGAAGATGTAATGATTCAAATGTCCTTTTAGTCTTCGTTTTTTTTCTAAAAATACTATTGTAACTATTATTTGAACAATTAATTGGGGAAAAAAATTGTAATGATGAGAAACTATGGATCAGGAGCTGCAAAGGTTGGTTATGTGCTACTGAACAAGGCAAACATGTTTCTGTGAACAGCCATTCAGATCTTACATAATGGATTATAAACCACAGCTTCCTTTCTAGCAGTAATAGAACAGTGATAAAAGAACAACCAGGGGAGTTTAGCTTGATAACAAATACAGATGATATGAATCAAGCCTTTGCAGAGGTCTTTGTCACCAGAAAAAGGGCAGGTTGTGGTAATCACCAGCCAAGAACAGTGAGGAAAAAGCATCTCGAGGGAAAAATACATAAACAGATTGTGCTTAAAGAGGAGAGGACAAAGAGATCCATACAAAAATTACTAAAAAAGGTTCTCAGGAGTTCTGATAATAAAGAAAGAACTAGAAGTCTAACCACAATCAAAAAACTATCAACATCTTGCTCAAACCCTTTACACGACTGTTTATTGCTCCTGGGACACTGCTATGTTTCCCCAATAACCTTCCCAGAATGTGTAGACCCGGTTTTTTCAGCATCATACAAGCAGGGGTTGGTCATTAATTGGGGCCAAAATGCCAACTGTAAGCCTGTAATCTTGACAGTTAGAATAAAACCATGAGCTGAACAAGTTTCAGGAAAGTTTTGGGGAAGAGGAAGCAATTTTCATTGCTCTTGATACCAAACTAACCTAAAAACTAATCTAAGCCATTGCACTGAAGCTGCATCACGTAAGAGTACAATGAATGTGAACGACGCGTGAGCCAATCTAATGTTCATTTTGGAAGTTAGATGCCCAACAACAGTGCTTGACAGTTGAAAAAGCTTTGAAAAATGGTTTGTTTTGCAAAAACAACTACCTTCTTGGAGCACCATAGATAGACTATTTTACCTACCGTCATGCCTTAAATAACAACCCATGGCAAACTAGATACTATCATGCACGCATTACTATCTGCATACTTAATATATTGTGTCTAATCTACATGTTTATCTCAAGTATCATATTGCCTTCATCTCTACATTGTTTACATCTTCTCATGATTGACTAATTCATAGGATCAATTTCCATATACAAAATGTTGCACCAAAGCATATGCTATTTGTAACAACCTGGGACCTCACCTAAAAAGGCTAGCTAGAAGATATTATTTGAGTGTCTCTATATAAGTATACAAAATCTGCCCAATGCATAGCTAATTTGGGACTAAACACACATTTGTACCGGTCCTCACAAACTCCCTTTGTTTAAGCCATGGCGTTCTCGTCAAGATAAAGGTCCAAATCCATTCAAATCCAATCACAAACACCATCATTAGCTTGTAGTCAGTCCAAATGGGCTTATGTTGCAGCGTACCCTAGACCATATGAGCCATGGGCCGGATTCGCTTTAATACCATTTGTAACAATCCAAGACCTCACCCGAAAAGGCAAGCTAGAAGTTATTATTTGAATTCCTTGGCCTTGTATAAGTACCCAAAGTTTACTCAGTGCATAGCCAATATGGAACTAAACAAACCCCCGCACGGGTCCTCACATAACAAAGTTGTTTCTTGAAGAATCAAACCTATATCATTGCGTTTGTTAGTCCAAGCCTTATACGATTGTAGCAAGCAATGAACTCTTTTGTAATAACCCAGAGCCTCACCTAAAAAGGCTAGTCAGAAGGTATTAGTTGAGTTCTTTGATTCTATATAAGTAACTAAGATCTACTTAGTACAAAGCTGATGTACGACGAAGCATATGCCCGCACAGGTCCTCATCCTTTATGTATGCATTAAAGTACAAGCAGAAAATACAATTAATTAAGAAATTTAATCACAAATTATTCTCTGTCCTAAAGCCCAAAAATGAAAATCTTATGCTATGAATGAGAGAAGAAATATCAAACTACAATAACAATACAAATAAGAATGGTGTTAATTCTTTAAATTATAGAAGAAACATGTTATAAACATGCAACATAGTAGATGCCTTCGAAATTTGAGAAAGAATATCATTTTTTTTTACATATAAGAGGAAATTTCATCAGACATCAAAATCCTAAGCATACAGATCTGCTAAGTACATGTCGTAGTCACATGCTTTCAACATGCTTTCTCAATAATCAGCTCTAAATTCAACATCTTCATAATAAATTGGATACATAAGCTGGTTAAGGCCACTCTGAACAAGGGAGAAGCTTGCCACCATCAACCTTAACCAGTTAGTAAGTAGGGAAACCAAGCTTACTAGTTACACAATCTAATCAGCTCAAGTCAGGTAGAATCCATCTGACTTTTTGGGTCAGATGGTAAGTTTTTGTTAAAAACCTCATCAAGTTTTTGTTGACAACAACACATTTGTTTATGAAATTCATGGAGGGTCAGATTAGATAGACAAGAACGTATTTGATTACTTTCAGGTCGGGTCAGGCGGTCTCATATGATCCATAACAGATCTACATGTCAAACATCTCAGTCATTTTAATCTAAGTCTAACTTGAATGATCCATCAAAATGGAATAGACACGGTGATTTTCAGGTTGGTGACAAACCGGATAACGGTCAATATAAACCACGTTCAACCCATCCAGTAAATGCTCTAATGCCCAACCCTCTAAAAGCATTCTAATGATTTATGGTGGTTTTGCACGTGTGCAAATGTGACCGGAAGAGTTTCTAACTTGCTCCATGAGTTTTCAGCAGAAACTCTACTAAGCCAACAGAACATTCTATGCAGAGTTCCGGACATCAAAAATCATATGTACTTCATTAGTTATGACATTGTTCGCTCTGGTGTGGAAATCACTCAGTACTCTATGATATATTTCTTGAACATGACTCATTTTATCTGTGCTATGATTTACTATGTGTTTCAGAAGTGATAACTTAGTAACATAAACCCCCTTTTATAATGTTAATCCATTAATATGGTAGTATTTATCTTTATGAGTTCCTTGTACAAACAACACTCAAGACATAAAAAGTATTATCCCTATGTATTCTCCAATCACCGGCTCCTTACAAACTTCTTCTTATGTATCGTTTTATCTATATATATATATATCATTCATCAATCAGTTACGCAAACAAATCAATTTTTATTGACAAACAATATGCCTAACCACTGATACACTTCACAATTTTCACCTATGAGCACAGGTTCAACCAAACACATAGGGGTACTTGGTCTTTCCTTCAGATGGCAGGCCACCCTTGCACAGATCCCATCAGGTTGCCTCCAACACAGTGTGAAACTTTGATTATGATAAATCTGACTTGTTGCTAAACACCTTACAAACATCTTAAATATTAGTTGTTTGATTTACCATATTGGTAACATCCTCTACTTAGTGGTCTTAGATAGTCTTTTTACTTCTTCGATGATGATCATAACCCCTTAATCCATGGTCAACCAGCCCCAATCATCTCATCTTATAATCTGATCCATCTAACAACTTATCATATAGTCTTTCTCACATTCATTGCTAATGGTTGCCCTAAATGTCTTATCTTGGCCCTTCAGTCTTGTCACCAAGACTTGCTCTAAGTCCATTTTGAGTTTGCCTAAAGAGAAAGAAAGAGGACCAAGTGAGAATTTAGGTTCCACTCATGAATGCAAAAACGCACACACCATGCACATTCCCCAACACCTAACACTAACTCACCCACCCATGCAGATCCATACTTTTTTCTGTTTTCATTTTTTTTAATCTGCTATAAGGGTGAGCTCGCAGCTTCATTTGATTCACTTTGAAGAAAGAATTTAAGAACAGGAAAACAAAAAACAAAATAGTTAGCCAGAAGTATAGAGATGTGTATATAGAATGAAGATGGCAAAATAAAGCCGTAAGTTAAATCAACATTGTTTCATACTTTCATCCATAACTGCAGTAAAATTCAGAAGTTTCTCACCACAAGATTTCTAACCATCAAAGAAAGGTACAGAATTCCAGAAATGCTTCAGAACTCAAATGAATGGGGATCAAAATTTAAATGGTTATTTTAACAAGAAGAAATAAAAAGAATTGTATATGGTAGAGCACAAATATTAAATAATTGAAAACTATAAGAATTATTGCTTGTACAAACCTGTCCCAAGCACGTAATAACATTTCTGAACCACTGCCATGCTGTTCAGCCTTAAGTCCAAGATGTGTTACAAGATCCACAATAAGATGCGATATCTCACATGTAGAAGGAATCTTGAATTTGACAATGACCTAGTATTCATGAAGTTATTCAATAGAATAAAGTCAATAAACTGCGGAATAAAGTTACTGATAACATTGCATATGTGCAAATCTAATATCAAGGTCCATACAAGTAGCCTGCACATCAAAAGATCAGACAGCTAAAAGTCAAGCTATCTTTTGGATACATATATCCTATTATGTGTGTCGATATCAACCAATGTTGTACTATCTCTAAGGGCCTTTTCAGGTAATCCAAGAGGACTCAAGCTGGATTTCCTGTTGGATTACCCAAACAAGCCCTAAGTTGATTCAAGCCACTCAACTTTTTTAGAAATTGAATGTCTAGTCTACTGTTTTAAACCTCAAAAGGTGACACAAAGACATGCTTATATTTGCAAAATCCAGTTTATATTTATGAAGGATCTCACCATGTTGTCAAAAATGGTTAGACAGTCATTAAAAAAACACGAAAAGCATTTAACTAGTTTAAACATCTGAATGGACTATGAAACAATCGAGGAACTACAAAAAATATGTACATTATTAACATAAGCTACTCTCTGTAAAGTAATAAAACATTGACATGAATAACTCAATCAACTAGAAACTAGTTTTGCAATCAATATGAGGCATAACACTATTATCAATTCCACAAAATAAAGAAAGAAAATAAATAAGTGAGAATATGAAATAGAAGCACATTCGGAAAAAATTTAGATGATTTAAGGTGAAAAAATGAAAAAAAAAGAGATAAAGATAAATTAAGAGGGCAAAAGAGGTGCACTCCATTCAGTTGCACTATTTGAGAAAGGACATAGGCCTTCCTTCACCAATAAGAGTACTAGAATAAGTTGCTTACCATTAGAATAAAGGATAAAATTTGGTTCAGATTAAAAAAAAAAAACACTCTTAACTTCTTTTGTTAAACATATTTGGTTGGTATTTACATAAAGCCTAAGCCATGGAACACTGTGAAACAAAGCAATAGCAAATAAAATACAATCCAGTGTATTATTGTATCATGTTGTATAGTATACAGAAATTATATTTTTATAGCATCAAGTCAGTAACAGAGTACTAGTAAACACTCGACAGACTGAATTTTGAGATGAACTGTGGAAACAACATGCACAAGGTCAAGTGGTCGATATAGTCACTTCGAAAAATAAGTAGGCTTTGAAAGTGAAAAGAAGATATAAGCATTCATGTGACTATATTTAATAACCTCGAATGCTCCTGGTTTAGCTTATAATGGTAACCTTTGGATACTACGTTCAACTTAATATTTTCTGATCCCATTCTTCTCCTTCCTCCAATTCACATTTATAGTTATTTAACTGATTCATCGCCCACTCTGATCCTAAATAAGTTTTAAATCGTATCACCCAAAATCAAATGCTGCAAATGAAAAATTACGGATTTTTTCACCATCAAACACAAAATGATATTTAAACAAGCAGCAACGTGTGGCTTAACATATTGGATAAGATAAATTTGGTACTCTATGAATGAAAATTTCAAATGAGCCAATAAAGATTGAATCTGTGCTTCCTGTATGGGTTCCACGTTGTTCTTTTAGATGACTGGACAATTATAGAGCATGGAATAATTTTCCCAGCCAACCTATGTTCTAGTACTGCATGTGAATTCCACCACCAATGCCACTCAAAGCACAAATAAATTGCCCGTCCTATTACACATAATTTAGCAAAAAAGCAATAGTAAGAGCTCAAATTCTTGTCGGTACTATGCCAACGAAATATAAAGAGCATCGAGTATAAACTTATCGGAAGCAGAGAAAAGAAAAGAAAAGCATGGAAAAAACTTGCAAGCTATTCTAGACCATGGACTGGCAAAAATCATCAAGCACATGAATCCGTGCGGCTACCAGCTTAAGGTATAGTTTCGGAGCAGTCCGACAGTCGCCAAAAAGGAGAAAGGTAAACAAATCACAATAACATAACTCCGAAAAAGAAAAAGAAAAAAGGAAAAAAAAAAGCAGCCTGACAACTAGCCAGCTTCAATTGTACGGTTAACTAAACAAAGGCATCATGGATCATCACAAGAGATCGAGGGAACAGTGCTAATATCGACCTTATGACCCTTGGCCGCAACACTGAAGGGCGGATACGAGCCACGCGGCATTCCCCTGCTTCTGAGCAACTCTTCTATACGCTGCTTTTCTTGACTGACCAAGCTTTCCGTTCCACCGAAACTCGGTACAGAATCCGATGCAGCAAGAGGCTTGGGTCCATCCTGCAAAAAGGCGCAGCAAAAAGAACACAACCAAACCTCGATTCTTGTCACTGTGCTTAGGATATTTCGAAACCAGAAGAGCGACGACATCAAGAAGATGAACAAAAAGAAAGAGTAGGTGCAGCAGAGACCTCGCTGACATCGGCATAAGACCTTTCTAACGATCCAATTCCGAACACGCCGGCCAAGAAAGCGGCCGGAAATAAAGAAGAAAGCCAAAACGGCGACTCGGATGACGACTTGAAACCCGTTCTTGAAAGCGTTTGGCGATGAGACCGGTGTTCGAACAGAGGCCCTGCAGTGGAACTAGGCCAAGAATAATGGGAGAATAAATCAAGAAAGAAACCCTAGCGACGATAAAGATAAGGGATAAGAGGGCGTACAGAGATGGTGAGGTCGGTGGGCGAGATTTCGGGAAGCGGAATCCAAGAAAGGGGATGGCCTTGCAAGTCGCGTCCTCTTCATCAGCTTCGATACCAAGGTGGCCGCCATTACTCTCATGGTATTCCCGTGGAAATAAGAAAGAGACGGTGGTCTCTTCTTGCTCCCCGACTCCAGGACTGCTCCGGCACCTTGGCCCCTCGCGCAAGAAACGCCTCGCGCGATGGGTTTTCTTCGTGCGGGTAACGTGCGATGCGCGTGCACGCGGCAATGTCGGCGTCGCCTTGTCTTATTTTGCCGTGTCTTGTCAACCCAAGTAAATCTAAATCTAGACTGTTTGGTCTACGGGCTGGATTCAAACCCCATACATCAAGGTCTAGCAACAATTGGAGTATTGGGCCTACGTTTAGGTCTATCATGGGCATGCCCCTGGTCCAGCACGTTAGGTCACTTACTTTCTTAAGGGTTTCCTATGTAATAAATGCTTATACTAAGTTTGAACTAATTCTGTCAGGCCAATTGCCGAGGCTAGTTCAAATCTGGCAACCATGATTATGTATAATCCTTCTGAAATGGATAGTTCATACAGTTCTAGTACGGATTCATTCAATAAAGTCAAAAAACAATAAGTCATAGAGCGTTCTAAGCAACTTTCCTTTCTCGACCCGCAGAGTGCTTCCGAAGTGATTAGCCACATATGAAGCTACTCAGTCTGCGGCTCCGTTTGTCTCTTTGAAAACATGCTTGGCCTTAAAGGTCACACCACCACTCATCATAGCTCAACCATCCCAAAGCAAGGAGTGGCCTCCTCCACCGTTGGTGCCACTCTGAACTAACCAATTATAGTGGCTGAGTCTCCCTCAAGTATGGCCGAGCTGCCCTGCAGCACTTGCCGAGCATGGCCCAAGCCGGGCCATGCTGAAGTCAGCTCTATTTCAGAAACTGAGATGTCGAAAATCTGGCAGCCTCGAGTATCCACAACCTTAAAGTCCAAGCCTATGATGACTAAACTAGCATCTGCAAACCTTTAGCATGATTACTTCAAATCTGAGGCAAGCATTTTACCATGTAACCTCTTATCAAGTATCAATGTAACCAGCCGTCTGTGTTAATGCTTAAACTAACTAACTTCAGATCTAGTCCCTGCAATTGGCTTACTCGAACTTGTTCAAATTCTAAAGTATTATCACATATTGCCCCCTATCAAACATTAAAATATCACCAGATTCGTTGGCGACATGTCTATTTGAGATGGCCTCCGACAAAGCTGACACGTGAGGCCGACCAACGACTCGGCGAAGGAGACGAGACGACGAGCCCCAATCTTCCTCTCGCGATCGCCTCTCTACCACGGGCTCGCTCTCCCCGCCCGGCTCCGTGCCAGCGATGAGCTCCAAGGAAAAGAAGCCGGCCAAGCCCTCGAGCAGCGGCCGCCCCACCATCCGCACCCTCGCCGATCTCAACCGCCCCTCCGGCCCCTCCGACGACAGCGACTCGGACGGGCCCCAGGAGTACTATACCGGCGGCGAGAAGAGGTCCCGTCTCGTTTCTTCTCTTTCGATCTATTTCGTTCTTGATTCCCCGCCTCCGATCGTTCTTTATTCCTCAACCCAATGATTCGATTGTTATTCGTCTTTTTTGCTTTTCTTGTTAATTGAAATTTATGGTGATTGATGAGAATGGATTACTGCAGTGATTAGTGCTTCTTTTCTGGATGAAGAATTAGTGGTACTTGGTTTCTTGGGTCAAGATTAATTTTTCTATGATTTTTTCTACCGAATTTGTGGTTGCTTGACTAATCCGTTTGGAAATTTTTGAAATTTAGTATTAATGGGAAAGCAAGATACTGCTATCATGCAGAAAATGATGGGAAAATTGCCATGGTGAAGATTTTATTCATCTTATCTTGTTTATTCACTATATGCAAGAAGCTTATTTACACCAGGTAAATTTTGGGCTTAAAATATTAATATTTTACATTCAGTTATTTAATCTTTGGACTACATCTAAGCTGGTTCACGAAATCTTGCTCGTCGTAGTTGGATGCCTTCTCCCAAACGTCTCCTCAAAAAAGGAAACAAATTATCCTTAAAAAAATGTCAACAACCCTTTATCGCAAAAATAGAATTAGCGTTGATCTTTAAAGGATCCATGTTCATCGCAAAAATGTCAACAAATCTCCTTATGAGTGAAAGCATAAGGAGAGTATCTCAGAGTATGCAGAACGCATTAGCTATGGGGGATGATATGTACTTCTGTGGTTGTCATTAAAATCAATGCAGCATCAATATTGTTCGCTGAAGTGCAAATTTTCTTCCTTTTATTGGATTGTAGGCCACCTATTTATACCTTTATCCTTACTGTACTTGTTCTTCCTTTTTTTCTTCCATATTTTGCCTCATCTTGTTGTAATGCTACATCAACAATGGATACATCAAAAAATCTTCGATTAAAAAAGAAGCAAGTGAGCAACCCTCCTGCTCAAAAGTGAAAGAGCATATACTGTTTATAGTGAAATGAGCGCACTCTTCCTTTGATATTCTTCTTTCTGTTTATAGTGAAAGAACCCCCCCCCCCCCCCCCCCACCCAAAACAAAAATAAAATAAAATAAAATAAAATAAAATAAAAAAATAAAAGGAGTGAGAATGTTATCCAATATTATGAAATTTCATTTTGCATTTCCTTAGATGCATTTAAAGCTAAATTATTTTAATGACTGAGAAAAGACCAACATCATTCTTGAGTACAACGATGAGAAAATTTGTATTGAGTTCATATCAGTTGATAGTTTGTATTGGGTTCATACACTGTGTAGACACTCAGCATGCATGGGCTCAGAGTGTTACTTACTTGACTGTATGGCACACATGTGACATACCAAGAAATGTCGGGAAACCCTTATATACGTGTTTATTTTCGTAGATTTCGATTTACATGAATGTATGCAGGTATGCATTTATGGTTGCAAACATGTGGGCACACAATATAGACGTGTGCGCACTTGCATGCATGCACGCACGCACGCACACTAACTATGCTGTCGAACCTATTCCTGGTTGATGCTTTCATGCTATTAGACACTTACGTTCCCTGTACTACAGTTGTGAGCGACATAAAATTGCTATTCCCTTTATTCAATCTCATTTGCACCCTTGAAATGAATATTACTTATTAATTGGTCTATTTCTGATATCTTTATGTAGGTAGTGGATATGCTTGAATGCTCAAGTGTGAGTATTAATACCCATTGTCATACTAAAGATTTCTGCTAATTTTGATAAATGCGTTTTAAACATGTATGACATATAATTTAAGCTTCAGGCTGGATTAGGGTCAGCCTAGGTCCAGCTTGAAGGTGATTTGAGTCAAGATTTGGGGCTTCGCCTACTCTGCAGTTTGTTTTCCTTCAGCCTATGCCTGGCATGGGCTTGTTAGCAGCCCGAGTAGTCATCTAAATGTTTGGGTACCTGCCTACATGGATTACTCTGTCAATAGGAATCCATATTTTTTTTTGTTGCTTTTCTTTTCACAATGAAAAAAATGATAATGCTACATGGTATGCTAATGAGGGAGTCATTAGATTGGACACTAGAGAAACATAGTATTGCTTTGAAAGATTAAAAATAAATTAAGAGAAAGTACTACTAAGTAACCCCATAAGGTCTTTTAACCGAAGTGCTTGGTGCTTTAGTCTCTGTTTAGTTGGACAACCTAGGAAGCTCAACATTCTCAGCCATTTGCTCTAGGACTCAATATTATACATTGTTGATCATTTCATGTTTATTTATGAATTAGGTACAGATTTTAAAGATGACACGATATGCCGAACATATCCATTTTTGTAAAGCTGTAATCAAACAAAAGACTCCTTGTGTATGCCTCAAGCCATATTACTATTTTAGCTTGTAGAAGATGTTATGAAATCTGATAAAACAAATGAAGCAATTGTATTTTCTATTTAGTTGCTCGAATGGCTGCTTGGATGCTGGTCATTCATTTAGGCAATGAACTAGATCCTGTTGCTTGGGGTTGCCTAGGCTATTTTGCAACTTTACTCTTGCTATTATTTATTTTTTCAATTTGAATTAAGCAACATAAATGTTATTGTTCCCTCCAAAATCTCCTGCTTGCTTCCTCTCCTCTTCTATCTAATTCATTATGACTGTTTTTTTGTATGATTTATATGGAAGTCATGGTTTATATACTTTAGTTTGTTTAAATAGTAATATATAAGTTATTTTTAATGGCTTATGTCTGCTTCTTGTTTAAATGTTGAATCTCTTTCCCTCTCTTCATTCATCTTTGCTCTCATGCTTCATTCCAGTTGGATTGAAGGTGTGATATATTCAGATTTGAACCACCAAATTGTGATCTCCATCAACATCATTTAAATATTTCATTCCCTTTTCAGTTTTTCAGATGTCTTGTGATATGGGCATACATACATCAACCATATCTGGTATAAGCATTGGCATTTTTCCTTGACTCTGAATTTTTTAATGATAATACTCAATTGAAAGGCTTTTTTTGTCTTCGTTATTTGTGCACGTGTTGTACTGCATCTGATATTTGGGCATTTTTTTTTAGTGGTAGTATCATTGAAAAGGCAATCTACGAATTTACGTCATTGAAAAAGCAGTCTAAGAATTTTACCTAATCTCAAAGATCATTGTAAGGTCAGTGCTACAATGTTTCCTTGTATCTATGAAGATCCTATATGGCTGGATTAAAACAGATCAAAGTAGTAGATTTGAAAAGTCATTTTTCTGTTGTATTAACAATTTAGAAGTTCCAAGATTTTTTTTCACCATTTTTTCCTTCTCTCTCTTTTCCTGTGTTGTCCCCCCCCCCCCCCCTCTTTCAGGTTAATTATAACTTAGGCAGGTAAAGTTTAAATGGAGCTGTAGGTTCCTTTAGCATGCTATTAACAGGGATCTAGGTGCCGGCCATGTTGGATGGCATGGGCCTGCACGTGTGAGTCTGTACTGACCTACCATGCCATGCCTGGTGGATGCCGGCCTGTGCTGTGGCATATAGTGTTTTGATCAGTGACCAGCTTGGGCCTGTTCAGTGGCTTTTCAAACCATGGTTATTGAGATGGCCAATCTTCTTTTCATGAGTTAATGAAACTGTTTTTTTTGTTAGGTTACTTTGAAGACCTAAAGATGTCTTGTTCTTGGTCTAACTGAATCCTCATATCATAGTGCATAGAAATATAACTTGTAAAACATTTTCTTTTTTGTACTGCAGTTGCTCAAATGTTATGATGCTCATTTTGATAGTAGCGTGTTTCTTGTGCAGCGGAATGCTTGTTCAAGATCCTTCTAAAGGAAATTATGATGTGGATGAAGTTTTTGAGCAAGCTAGGCAGATGGGAGCTATTCAGGGACCATTTGAGCATCCTTCTTCAAGCTCAAGAAGTTTTACAGGGACTGGTAGACTGCTTTCAGGTGAAACAGTACCATCTGCTCCACAACAGCCTGCGAATGTCGTCCACAACATTTACTTTTGGAGTAATGGATTCACTGTAAATGATGGTCCATTGAGGAGGTTTGATGATCCTGAGAATGCATCCTTCTTGGAGGTGATTTTCCTGTCCCAATCTCTTTCTGGGATGTTGTCGTATTGTTTTACATTGTTTTGTCTGTTGTTTATTTGCGCAACAAAAAATCTGGTTGGGCATTTGTATGCTTGTCATTTGGAGTTTTCTATATTATTTTTAGATCAATGATCTTTGATGTGTTCTTTACAAGCAATTTAGAATTGTTCTATTGCTGAATATGGGTGTTTAATGTAGACTGTAACACGTAATTGGATAGAAAATATTGACAGAAGAGGTTCTTCCTACTTATTTCTCTGTTGTGATGCGATCCAAGGATTCAAGTACCAATGCCTACTGGTCCATAATGGCCGTACCAGATTCTATCGATAAGGTATGCGTAGTAATAGGCCTTCTATATTGGTACTATACTGAAATATGGTTGTCACCTCTTTTTTGGCTTTCCAGGCTCCAAGTGGCATAACCATAGTTTCAGCATTGCAGAACAAATTGGGAAGGTCTAAAATTTGAAGTTTGGAATCTGGATAAAGTTTGGGACAAGTTCAAAATTTTAAAATAATAAACAATAAAATCTGAACGTAAATGCTATATATATAAAAAAAATTACATAAATTCATCGCTGCCAACATAATTTCATGATAAAGTCATCAACTTTCAAGTTATTATCGTTTTTAGTTTATTATATACAAGCTTAATTAAGGAAAAGATCTGAAACAAAAAATAAAATCAATTGAGTCCTAATTAGGGAAGGAGTTAGAGAGCATTAATACTTTTCATTAGTTATTTTGGAAAAACAAAAAGCAGGGTCCATATAAATTCCCCAGGTTTTATCTTGTCTCTTTGTTTCCCCAATCTTCTTTTTTTCCCCGCCATTTCCCATGCTTGTTACCCATTTTTTTATCTCTTCCGCCCAGTCCTTCCAACCATGACTCCTGCCACATGATAGCCAATAAGCCCGACTAGTTTGGTGCCCAGCGGAGGCGGGCTTTGGGTAATGGGAATTAGAAATATGGAAAAGTTTTGATTGATTCCTGCTGACAATTGAGTGAGATCAGGGACTAAACATTGATGCCAAAATTTGATGAATGGAGTAGGAATCAGACGACTGGAAGATGTCAGAGATGATGTTGAGGCTATGTTGGTGATGGAGTTGATGAGGAGATTGGTGCGATTGGGGCATTGGTAGAAGATGAGGAAGGTGATGGTAACTTTGATAGTGAGGTTGGTGGGGACGAGGGTAGGTTGACCAATTGACAGGGAGGAAAACAGTGAAGTTCTAGAACTTGGTGATAGAGATAAGGTAGAAGGTGTCGCTAGCAGTGATCGAATAGTTGATGAAGCCATAGGAATGGTTCTCGGCATAGGAGCATGAGAGGGGGATAAGAAGGGGCTAGGTAGAGTGGAGATTGGCAACGGAGTTGGTCGAGGTTGCTAGCATAGGAAGTTGATAGATGGTGCATGCCGAAGAGGTCACCAACGGAAGCTAGGTTGTTGGTGGTGCTTGCGTGGTAGAGGACGTAGGTGTGGCATAGGTAGATAGAGTGGTCGGCTTAGTGGGTGAAACCAAGGCATGGGTAGATGGAACCACCTTAGGTCGAATAATTGTGGTTATCAATTCCCTGGTGGGAGGAACTCGATTGGACGTGGGATGGCAGTATCAGCAGAGCAAGGAAGGAGAGGAGGAGTTAGGGGGTGTTGGGTGCTGCTCTCTCTCTTGTCTCTTCTCATTTTTTTTGTTTTCTTGGTTGGTTAAGGGAGAGGCTGGTTTGCAAAGAAGAGATGGTTTTGTTTTCAAGTTCCGGAGAAGTGAAAGGTATTATATTAAGTTGATGGCTTTTGTCATAGGTTTTGGAGGGAGTCGTGGATGAAGTGACTGCAAAGAGGAGGGAGTGTAGTTTTTGTGGGATGGGATGGTTCAAAGTCAACGGTCTACTGTCATTGTCCTTTGGAAATGGAATAGTGACTGCAGATTCGGTGTATAGCCTAGGGGACTAATAGGATGCTGTGGGCAACTTGCTCTGACGTCACAATATTTTTGAGGTATTCGTGAGCGGTTCGAGAACCAGCAGATATAATTCGGTTTGGCACCTCATAGTGAAAATTCGACTTTTTTGAAAACTCACCAAATATTGTGACTATGGGCGTAACATGTATCAGTGCAGTATTGTACTGTATTGGTCTATACCATACCAGCAAGGCTTATGGGTACCAGTATGAATACTTTAGACATTGATGCAAGCTATGTTTGAAAGAATTGGAGAAGAGGATAGAGTTTGTTATTTAATTGTTTTTGTTATTAGGAGTTTTATGGGGATGCACTTTGCATGTCTGGAATTGCAATTCCTAGTTCTAGTCATATTGAGGACTTGTGTACTTCAGTAATACTAAGAGTACACTTGATTCCATGGTTGGATCTTAGTAACTTGAACCAAGAGTCTATTTGGAAGCTAGTTCATGTATAGAAGCAGGGAAATGGATACCTCAAAAACTTTGGGTGTGGAAGCACCTATGAAGTTTCAGAAGAGAATAATAACAATTAGTAATTAAGTATTGTATTTATAAAAGTTCACATGAGTTTTTTGATAAAAAATGGAAAGGCAAAATAATGAATGTGGAGACACTGTACAAGATACTTGTGGCAATGTCCATGGCACTGAGAGCTGTGGAAGGAGAGGGGAGGATGGTGAGGTGAGGAAGGGTAGGGTGGCGGCAAAGGTGGAATTGTAGGAGGAATGGTGAAGGATGGCGAGGATGATTCTATTGTAAGGTGGAGAGAGTGAGAAGTGCATGGTAGTCGGTGGGGCACCACATTAAATTAATTAATTATCTGCAACAAGTTTTCCGAAGTTGGTCATGACTCATGAGTGACTGCACTCACATACACGCACAGACACCATTTGTACACGAAACATGCATAGCCACTTACACATATCAGGTATGGTAAGTTTATTCAACCCCAATATAAGCAAGCTGGCCATTGCTCAATATCGGCTTAAAATTATACTGAACTGAGATCCCAAGCTCGAGCTCAGCTCTCGTACCGAGTGAGCCCTTGCTGAGCCTTATGCTATCAGAACATGCATTTCTCATGTATTACTTGTTGTGCGGTTCCATGCAAGTGTCTGTTTAGTCCCATATCAATTGTGCACCGGGGAGATCTTGGTTATTTATATCGGGCCAAGTAACTCAAATAACACTTTCTAGCTGGACTTCTTGTCATTGTACTTTCTGCACATCATGTTCATGGTGTATGGAATTAAAACATTTGCAGCAAAGAACAGGTGAATGTAGATATGGACTCTATTTTTTGGTATTAATTAATGGGTCAGTTTCTTCTTCTTCTTCTTCTTCTTGTGGAAACTCTGACTATTGCATTAACAAGAAACTCATCATTGATGAAAGGTTCACAAATTGGCGACTTGCTGATGGTAATTCTCATTCTTTCTCATCTATTCCACTAATAAAGTTGATGGGTTCCAGATAGTTGTAGCTTACTTAATCATAACAAGAACCTCGGACCATTATATTCCTGAGCATGTGCCTTACTGACATCATATGATGTGGCCATTCAATGCCATAGAGAATCTCCTTCATGTACAAATTATTTATATGAACTAAACTTTGGCATCGTGACATACGTGAGAGAGCATGGATGACCATGATTTTTCCATCTTAATGAAGATTTTTTTCTCCCCTCACTCTTGGGATTCTGGGCTTCTTGGGTGAGACAGAGAGACCAAGAGGGTCGATTTAGATGCCAGTTTCTTCAGACTTGTGAGCTGAGAGTTTATGAGTCTGGTTCCTCTTGGAGCCATAGGGTTATAGTGTATTTATACCCTCCCTTTTGTGTCCCGCCCAGTTGCCTTTCTTATGTGATCTCATATGTGACAACAGAAGGTCTGATGAATGTACTTCAAAGAGTTTGCAATGTCAAAATGAAAACCTTGTTTTTGTAGGAATAATGAATGCCTTAATTAAATTTTATCAATGACTCTTTTAGAACTCCAAAACTCTTCATAAACTAGAAATAGGGCAAATACAATTTATACTTTACAGTTTAGGGCAAAAAATATTCTTACCTAGTCATGGCAAACTAAGACCTCATTGTAGTCTCCAGTATTCTCATATGACTTGTACATGGAAACATATGTATGGTCCATGGGTATGTTTTAAGCCACAATCTTATTTTTGTTACTTGTAAATTTCTAATTTTTAACATTATTCTGTCAGTGTCCCATTGACTGTTCACACTATTCCTGAATGAGTGACATTTACGAGCTATACAATGGTAAATAAATTTGCAGATTACATATGACCTGCTTTAGACTTATTCATGCAATGCTCATGATTGTTATTTTATTATGCTATTGTGTTGTAGCTGGAGGTGGTCGTGTCATTATGTCTTTGCCATTCTTATCATCTCTTTTGCTAGATTTTTTTTTGGAGTACTAGGTTGCAGTTTTCTTCTGATATTTGCAAATTGTGTGCATTTTCCCAAATTTTGAATTTCTCCCTAGCTCGACTTCATTAAATCTAGATAACTTTCTTGTATGGTGAAAATGTGGGCCAGTAAGTGAGATCTCATTAAGCTGAATCCTTGTATGATTCAGTAGTGCAAATATATTAAGTCATAGTATCCGGTGATATTTCTTTTTCTTTGTGTAGAGCATCAGGAAATCTGAGTGCCCTGAAGAGATGGAACCTGCTGATAGGAGTTCTAGGGTTCGAGTCAATCTCATAAGGAGGGAGGAAAAGTGTCCCGTGAGTCAATGCCACCCTATACACTTTTACATCTCCCATTGCATCATCTGCTCAAAGAGTTTGACACTTTCATCGGTCCGTGCTTTCAGGAACCTGTGAAGCGGCAGACTCCATTTCAGGGTGTCGGAAGAACTTTAGGTGGTGAATCTTTATCAAATACCCCAACCTCTGAGCCTTCAGCTGCTGCTGCCACCAAAAGTTCTGCTGCTTCCTCATCTGTTGGCCTTTCTGTTGATGATTCTTTGCCTTCCACATCCATACAGCTGAGATTGGCAGATGGTACACGCATGGTTGCACGCTTCAACACTCACCACACGGTGGGTGATATCCGAGCCTTCATTGATGCATCAAGGCCTGCAGCAGCGAGAACTTACCAGTTACAGACTGTTGATTTTCCACCTAAGCAACTAACTGATGTGACTAAGACCATCGAGCAAGCAGGTCTTGCAAATTCTGTGGTGATTCAGAAGCTGTAGGACCCTTCCTAGAGGAATGTCACTTGATAAGATCTATGTTTTAGAGTTAGGATGGTCACATTTGACAAGACCTCAAAACCCTTCCATCTTACCAATGACTCTTGAAATATATGGGGGATGGGAATGTTTTATCATCAGCTCTCCGAGGTTGAACTTTGAAAAATATTTTGAGATTAAAGCACGCATAAACATAGAAATTTTTAGGCTGGTTATGCTTTAATAATCACGGTTCTGTCCATGCTTTTCCTGCATGCTTAAATTTTGAATGTTTTCCATTTTAATAGAATCCTTTCGGCTTGCTTCAGGAGATTGAGGTTGTGATTCTCCTTTAAAACATGAGCAGGGCAAATGTGGAGGCAGGCTGTTATTGACATCATCTCTTTCATTTAATTGTTATGTGGATGCCTTAATGCATGTTTTTTTTGCTGCAAATTATCATTGGAATTGGACAGGTCAGCGATCATATTTGCATCAAGAAAGTAAAATTATGGTATTCATGCTGAAATTGAGAGAGGCCAGGTTATGTTTTCTTGGATCTTTGCAGCCACGAGGAGTATAGGTGTGGGTGTGTCCAAATGGTTCATTTTGACTGGATGCTTTGTTGGCAATGAGAAAAGCTAGCTGGACGACGGCTTTAGTTGGAATGGAGGTTTTTTTTTGGCAAGACGATCAATGCAAGATGAACACCATGGTGTTTGACTGATGTGTATCTGTTCTTGCAATCTGAAAGTTCTGTTTTTTTTATTTTTTTGAAAGAAATAACCCACCCTAATTTATTTATAAAAGTTCTAATAGTTTGACAAAGTGGATCTGCGCTCTGCAATCAGACAGGTTACTGTCCTAATCTTAGGAGAATGCTTGCTGAGTTTTGATGAAGCTTGAGAGTGGTGGGGAAGGGAACAAATCCGGCTCGTGGGACAGATTTATTGTTGCATGGGCTGCATGTCATGGATCAGGATGCAAGAGATACGCTGAACCAATGAACAGTATTATTGTCGACTAAAATTCGCCATCTTCATATCGAATTTTGTACCGGTGCTATATTAGTACAGTATTGATACGATACGGTATAATTTTTTTTTGGCATATTGAGTGTCATTACGCTATCCGTATGGAGTAGCGGTATCGAATAGGTATGGTATGGTATGCTCTGTACCGTTTAATTTGAGCTGGGACGGCATACTATGTTCTAGAGAGCACATTTTCATGCATCCAAGTACCTAGGTGTGATTTTTGGTCCATGCGGAAGCTTTATTGAAACTAGACAGCCTTCCATACCAAGTACCATATCTGGTGCGATCGGATCTCGTCAAATGGTATCATGAGGTTTTCAAAGGGAAGAGGGAAGTCGAGAAAAGGTCGGAGCAAGAGATGGGGAGGAAGTTGAATATTACACCATTTTTTGCTGGGGTTGGCGACAGGCAGTCCACTTGATTGTGATGAATGATGAAGGGGTCGGTGGTTCAATGAAGGGGAAGAAAGGAAAGAGAAGGAGAGAGGAGAGAGAGAGAGAGAGAGAGAGAGAGAGGATATGAAACAGAGACACAGCAACTTGCAATGAAGGATATTTTGGGGAAAAAATCAAGCGGCTCCACAGAGCCCAACCAACTTCAGGCGTTAAGTGGATCCGAGCTCAATTGAGACAATATTAAAATTGTTTGGGCGAAGCAAGAAGAGTGCTGCGCGATTGGCTGGCATATAATACAAGCTGGCCAATTGAGGTAATCCAATAAGTCACCGACCAGCGACTTTTATATTAAATATCAAAAGATTAGCTTAGACGGGAAGTGGTTTACCACTGAGAAAAAAGATTGACATTAGCATTTCACCGTCCTGTGATTGTGCCGTTTTATTATTTCGCCGTCATGTTCGAGATAGAGGTCTACAGACAATGTGAAGGACTTGTTAATGTACCAAAAAAGGAGGACTTGCTGCATTGTCAAAACAAAGTGCTCAAACATTTATACGATTTGATAAAAGATTCAGATATTACGTCCATCCATCTTGCAATCGATAAGATCATTGCGTAAAGAGATCGTCATGTGGTGGATACGTGCCCGTTCTCTCCTTCGGCCACGTTTTGTAAACACCTCTATCTTGGAGCCACGTACGGCCCCAACCCCCTCTCTCTTATAAGCAATGCAATGAAGAACCGAGCATTGTGCACTGAGAAGAGGAGGCACCGATCAAGATGGACAAGCTTCTCCTCCATGGACGGCGCTCCTCTACGCTGAAGACATCCATGGCGCTGATTTCGCTTGGCAATACTCTCAGAAACAGCGTATGCCTATTGGCCCTATTCTCTCTACTGTCTAATATTCTATCTATGTTGAGGTTGGCAATGTTCGGTTGTATATATCTCTACCAGGTGAGGTCTTAGCATTGACTAGCCTGTATAGTAGCATTCAGAGCTGAAGATTCTTTACTGGTACTTTGAATGCTAACTGTAAATTTTAGATCTACATTTCAAGCCGGCTTCTTCTTCAGGAATTAGTTTTTTATGATTGCACACTTTTCGTCCATTTCTATTCCTTGTTTTTCTAGTACTAGACCACTTGTAGTTGTAGATCCCATGAAAAAAAATTTAATGGAATATACAAATCTCTCTCTCTCTCTCTCTTTCTCAGTGGATGTTTTGCTTTAGAATTTTAGTGTAGAAAGGGTCAGAAATATTAATTTTGTCATTGAACCGTATTGCCCATAGCTGCACCACGTCAAAGACTCGGAGCAATGATGCATATAAAAACATAATTCTCTCTTTAACAAATTTAGTTTAATTTTTTCCAATATCTTCAGTACTCTACCGAGAGTAAGGAGGAACACTCACTAGGAATCGGGCAGAAGGCAAGATCAACAGCTGAAGAGTTTAGCCGGCAAGCCAAAGAAAAGGCTGAAAAAATCAGTGAGACTACCAAGGAGGCCTGGGAGGATGCCAAGGAAGCAGTGGTGGGAGAGACGCAGCAAGAGAAGGAGAAGCTCAAAGAAAAAGTTGAGAAGGGAAATTATGATAAGATAGGCCGCGAGTAATAATATTCCCAATTCCATCAGTAAATGAAACAAATGTTCATGTAAAAAAACCAGCGAGATTGTGTGATAGAAACAAATGTTCTGGAGTGTTTCTTGAATAATTTCTGGGGAGGTTGCCTTCTAGCTTCCATGTAAAACCAATAACAATGAATGACAGAAAAAAATAATTATATCTTTGAACGTCTTCAACATTTTTCTTTCATCTCGTTGCTGTTCATTGCCTGGGTATCACCTCAGTGATTTAGTAGGATGACTTTTTTGGGTCCGTTAAAACAAATGCATTCACCAGAACACCAAATCTTGTATTCCTGAATGCATGGCCTGCAGCTTTCCTTTTTTAAAAAAACAGGCTGCAATCTTTATCTGTAAGGACCATGCGGACGTATATTTAGTCTCCACATCGGTTATTCGTTAGGTCGATCTTGGATATCTATACAGAATCAAGAAATCCAAATAATTATACCTTCCGGCTAGCCATTTTGGGTGAGGTCATTGGTTGTTACAAAATGGTATTAGAGCGGATTTGGTCCATAATCTATATGGAATAGGGAACACTGCAACATGGATCCATTGGGACTAATCACAAACCGATCATGGTGCTTGTGATTAGATTTGAATGGATTTGAACCTTTAGTCTAACGAGGAAGTCAAGACTTAAACGAGATAGCATGTGAGGATCCGTGCGGGCGTGTGTTTGGTCCCACATCGGTTATTCGCTGAGTAGATTTTAGGTACTTAAATAGGATCAAAGAATCCAAATAATACCGCTATTTTTTATAATAAAGCATGATTTCTATAACAATTATGCTAATCCATAATTTTAAGAGAAGTATGATATTTCTACAAGCAAATTTTATGTACGGAAAATATAATAATTTGAAAAATAATAAGAAGTGTGCTAAACCTATTTAAAAACATGAAGAGCATAATCAATTTCTATTTGAATGGAAATAATAACAAACATGGATGATTAGTCGGATGATGGCGTTCGACGGTTCCGGGTGGGTCAAGTATGGGCGACCCGAACTAGGAATCTTGGGCCCAAACTCTATCAGGGTCAAAGTCGTTCAACATGGTTCATAATCAATGGGTTCCAGGAACACTTAACAGGGTGGGGGTGATCAGTCCAGCAGGCGGCTCGGGCACTAAGGAAGTTTAGGGCCTCCTTTTAGAGGTCAACTCGGATTCGTAAATCAAGCTAACAAGGCCCTATACTAGGATCTATAAATCTCCTAGAGAGAGAAAGAAGGAGAAGAAATAAGAGAGAGAGAGAGGTAGGTTCTTCTTCTTCTTTTCCTTTCAACTTTTTCTTCTTTTTTCTTTCTTTCTTCTTCTTATTGGCAGGACAGGGGAAGGAGGCAGCGGACTATGGCTGTGGTTGTGGTGGTTTGACGAGAAGGCAGTTGGAGGGGGTGGAAGGTAGTGGAGGGCAATCGGCGGCAGCAGCCGGCCAGCAACAATCAACCTAAAATAGGGCCGAAGAGGGGAGAGACTTCCCAATCAATTCTTCCATTGACGATGATGGTTTAGGACCATGGGAAGAAGAGAGGACAAAGAGGAGGAAGAACAGAGTGATACCTTGGCTCTGAATGAGTCGATGACCTTGATTTCCTGCGAAGCATGATCGACAAAGTCGGTCCATGAAAACAGGGGAGCGAAAGCTTAGAGAGGAAAGAAGGAGAGCCCCAAACGGCCGCCAACCGTTAGCACCGACCATTAGGGTTTCGCACCGGTTGCGCCTTAACGGCGGTCGTTTAGGCTGCTCGGGCAGGAGATCACAATCCTCTGTTTCGATTTATTTATTTATTTATTTTTTTGAATTTTGAATCAAAACCAGCTGGGCCTGCCAACTTTGGTCCAGAATAGACCTAGTTGGCCTGATTATTACATTACCAACCTTTCTTTCTCTAAGATGGTTATATATATTTGTGTAAAATCACAGTAATAAGAACACCATCACATTACGCCCTAAAAAAAAATGAAGAAAGATCATATTTAGGTTGCCTTTTGCTTTTAATGCAAGTCACTAGAAGAGTTAGAATATCAAAAGTATTATTGATGCTGAAATCCATATTCTAATGGTTCGTTGTATCATGTATCGGTATGCTCTTTGTACCATATATCGATACCGAATGGGTACAATATGATATATTCCGTACCATCTGGTTCGCTATGGTATGGCGTACCTTATTCTTTGAGTGATGCAGATATTGTAGAAGAAAGAGAATGACATTGTCCTTCACATAAGGTATATAGTTGTAATTGCGTTTTGTAAAACAGCCCTCCTCTTAGGTTCTTCTCCGACTTGTATTGGAAGAGGGGTATTGTGGAGGCATTAATTTCCCTATGAGAGTATCATGTTCTCCTGAATGGAAAAGTTGGGACCATGAGGGTGTTGGTTCCTCGCCAACCAGGAATGCTAATTTAGGGTGCCATCGGAAGCCATGTTGATGAGTTATTATTCCATTTAATTTTTTGTGTTACCATAGTATTGTTACTCTTTTCTTTTGAGCTAAAACACCTAAGGTTTGAAACTTCGAGTCATTCCACAAATTGTTGTCAAATAAATATAAGCTATGGAGTATATAACCATCCATTTTCTTAATAGGAATAACTTGTTCCTATGTATTCCATTTTTCCTTGTTCCTAGGCCATACAAAATTGGAACCCCTACCAGCTACCACACCCTTCGTTGTCTAAGCTTCACCTACTGCCTGCTATATTTCATTCTTTGAATTCGATAAAATAAGCTAATCTAATAAATTGCAAAATAAATAACAAAATAATTCTTGTTATCATAAATTGTCTTGGAAGTCTATATCCTGTCTGAAATCTAGTTTGGAAGGGGGAGTAAGCTGCCTCTTGAACATCTCAGAAATCTGCAACAATTGTAAGCAGGATGCCTCTAGAACTACTATAACAAATTTCGAGCTCAATCGTAGAGCCTATTATAAGTAGGATAAATGTGGGTATTTTTTTTTAAAAAATAATATAAATAGATCATATAACTCTAGTATGAGTATATCCATACAAGTTAAATGATACAATAATACAGAAAGAAAAAGTGGTAGCCTCAAGTCTATCCAACAAACAATCACCAAAATACTGAGCCACATAAGAGGCAATCTAGTCAGAATAAGAATGCTTTCAACTTAAATAGAAAGATAGTTATCCTATACTTGTTCAATGAACTAATCCTCCATGCGGTACGTGAGGATCGAATGGGTATAACTCCAAGCCTACTTACCATCATATAACCAACCATCAAACTCCCATAGGAAATTGGTTACCATAGAGCGGAAGTTGAGCGGCGAAGATTACTCTCGAATAGTTACCGATATCTTATATGTACTGCAACAGATCCGAACGGACACATGAGAGGAAAATTGAGCAGGTTTGTTCAGTTCCGGATAGCCACCACGTCATTCATCTTAAAGACGGATTGCTGCCGTTCAACACACGAAACACGTACCATGTTTGATTCTAGAGATGAATTATATGTTTTGTAGATAGATGACGTGGTGACTATCCAAGACTACAATATCTTGTGGACCGTAGAGGATCCGAACTCGATACTCTAAACTCAGGACTGGTCAGCCTAGAGCTAGACCGCATGTACACGCGCGGCATGATGGTCAGCCTTAGCCCCATGCTGATCTGCACTCGCCCAGTTCCTTCCGAGCGCTCGGTGGACTGTTACAGGAAAAAGGAGGCCTAGCAGCTCATCGTTGCGTGAGTGAAATCCACCTCGGCAAGCAACAAAAAATGGAGGAGAAAAAGGTGCGGAATTTAATGGCTGTCCTCATTGCCTTGTTCTCTCCCAGCATCCAAAACAAAGTATGTTTCCACCCGGATCAATCGGCATTGCATGCTTTTCTTGGCTCTGGATGCGTTATGCTCCACTTTGAAGAGGTGATCTACTCAGCTTTTAGGTGAGATCGGTTTCTTGTACCTTTATATATATATATATAAAGTTTCTTCTCATGAATTGCTCGTCATGTCATCATGGCCTATCAACTTTCTGGTTGTAATAATGGAACTTACGTAGGAGGCGCATCAGTCGTAACCACCTTTGCGTGGTTGATGTCTTTGTGATCCAATTGATAAAAGAGGGTGGATGGAGCAGAATGTCGCCATGCTAACGATAGGTGAGATTCATGTACGTGTGACAACCTCCAAAGTCGCATCATCTTGCTGACATATGGGGACTCGTATTGAAAAGATAATTGAATATTCTATCAAGCAGCAATTATGCAAGCATTATGTTGGAAAAACGGGTTTGGTCCACCCATGATGGTTCAACCAAACCGGTAACCAAAAGACATGATCTCATGTCCAAAAGAGATGTCTTTCCATAGACATCTCTCCAACCCTGAAACTGTCTATTGACAGTTATGCATAAGGCTTCATTTAAAAAGGGGGTAGTTATGAGATTCTCTGTAAGTGACTTGGGCATTTAGGTTGTGGAAAACAGTAGATTTTTATTGGTAAAATCCACTCCTTGATCAGTGAATCGAATCAAAGAGAAAATCTGTAAGTGATCCGAAATCCTTGTTTATGTTAATGTGTTTATCTTACACCTTATAATAAACCTTACCTGTTATCTTCTTTCAAAAATGATGTTTAAACTTCGATCTTATTATCACCATTATCATTAACTTATTGTATAAGTTTTAAGGTCTTGCATATTTCATGAGGCAATATATCATAAGAAATTGTAACCATGTCCAATGACAGTGCTCATATGAGATTAGTGTAAGCAGCTGATGTAAAAAAAAATAAATAAATTATAACCATGTTATGTGACCATTTTGTATGGCGAGTATGGGTTGTGACATCCATTATATGCTTTTTAACAATTACAGAGCTATATAATAACAATGACACCGTGACAACAAGAAGTACAATAAAAGGTAAGAGATCTTTGTTTTAATTTTTTCAAAAAAGCAGATTTTCATATAGGGGGACTCTTTTGAATACCTTTCTTATTCCATACATATCAACTAGTAAAGCAATGTAAATATTAAACTTTTTGACTTTATGGTATATCAAGTTTAGGGAAATTTTCGTCAAAAGATCAAGGAAATTCTTCCTTATACAACCATCATTCTTCCATGGGAAGAGAATATTGTTGGGTAAATTAACAAAAATAAGGGGAAAGTGGTTAGCAAGAATCGAGGCATGCTCTAAGGCTCTATTTTTAAAGAAAAGTATACTTCCAGAAGGTATACAGAAAGGTATTGCATATGTCACCCGGAACTCGGATTAAAAAGAGTTTTAGAGAGCTCAGCGAAGAGGAGGTTCAAAGCTTCAAAAAAAATTTTATAAAGACATCCACATTTATAGCACAATGGTCCCACCACCATTCCTCGATTTAGGCTACTTTAATAAAGATTAAGTAGTTCTTAATGGAATAAACTAACCTGCTAGTAGACTGACTCAATCAAGTCAATACACAAAATTTGGTGATCCAGTATAAAAAAAGAAGTCATACAATAAAATCATGTCAAATCTCATTAGCTAAATATACTTAAAATGATAAAAAATAAGATGAGCTAAATAAAGTACATGATGACTGTGACTAGAACATAGAGAGAGCACAAGCTTGCACGTATAATATCATGCTTATGATGACATACGGCTAACGTACGTCACCAAGCCAGGCTCATACACACCTAGACATGTGCATCTTAAAAATTTCAAAATTTTTAAAGTATCTATAAAAAACTTAATCTCAACAATCCTCAGAAAATTCGGTCTTCAAGGGAAAAAAAAAAATCCATAAGAAAATTGGCACATGCCTCGGATCTCGGCCGAGAAGTGCTTGAATCTTGATCGCTCTCTGCTGCAACGGACCAGATTTCGAGGCAGGGTTTTCTCTTCCCTTTTGGATGCCACCACCCAAAAAGCCCGACCTTCCAGCCTTTCTTTACTTGATCCCCTTCGATAATTAGCCTTTTGGAGGGACAAATGTATCTATTCTTGACCCCTTTAACAATGGGTGTGGGAGTCTATCAGAGGCCACTAAGAGCACTAAACGTTCCAACAGAAAGCAGTATACTGTTGATCCCTGAAAGGGTTAAGCAAAAGCACCTATGTAGATGTTGAAGTGTTGGTTGTGTTTATTTTCTTCTGGTTTACCAAAGGAAGGAGCAATGAAGCTGAATGGTCATGACTAGCCTGCATATTCTGCTGATAGGTGGCAGTTTTCATTTGTAATATCTCTCTCTCTCCCCCTCCCTCCTTCCTTCTGTCATGGCTCTGGAGAAGAGATCAACAGGGCTCGGCAAGTCGTGTGTTCTTATTATAGGTAACATCTTTGATCACACTTGTTGGTGGTATTTTTTGTTGTTAGAAGTATGGCTGCGTGCCGAAGAGAGGTGAATTTTGAAGTGGGATTGTATCAACTGCAGTGGTGGCTAGTGTGGAGAGATTTGCGTACAAGGGAGTGGCTTCCAACTTGGTGACTTACCTTACTGATGTGGTGAAGATGAGCACATCCTCAGCTGCGAAGAGTATTAGCACTTGGGTAGGACTCACATCGATGCTTCCCCTTGTAAGCGCGATCCTTGCCGATTCTTACTGGGATCGTTATTCGACCATCATGGCATCTTCCTTGCTCTATGTCATGGTAAGTTTCTCCATGGACAACTGCACAGAACTGGTCATGTATTGTCAGGGGTGAAGTAGTTAAGAAGTAACCTGTTAATCGACATAGTTCTATAATTGTGTGTGTATATGTAGCAATGATTCTCTGCAACTTTGATATATATGTTCCGTTCCATGTCTATTAGTCCTGGAAGCATCGACATTAAGAAGAGTGAGAGCAATCAGCAGTGATTTTAATGATAAGAATTCATAAAGAGAGACTTCAAGCTTTCTTCGAGTAGTTGGATCATTCCTATTCTTTATACGACCATGCCTTCTTATAACTACAAATCCTATTCTTCTCGGCAGGGCTTGGTGGGATTGACCTTATGGGCATTACTATGTGCAAGGATGCCAGCCTCATCCTTGTTTATTCCGCTCTACTTGATTTCAGTAGGACAAGGTGGATACAACCCATCATTGCAAGCATTTGGAGCAGATCAACTGGAGATCGAGGACAATTTGCCTTGCAGCAATGAAGATAAAACAAGCAAAAAGAGCCTCTTCTTCCAATGGTGGTACTTCGGCATATGTGGTGGAAGCCTCTTGGGAAATTCTACCATGTCTTACATTCAAGACACTTTAGGTTGGGGTCTGGGGTTCGCCATCCCCACCGGCGCCATGGCAATGTCAGTGGCATGCTTCTTATGCGGTGCCCGCTTTTATGTGCACAAGCAACTCAAGCTACGTAATAGGCCTAAAGAGAGCATAGTCCAAGCTCTCAAGGCTGCTGCAAACTATATCATAAACCGGAAACTCCGCTTGCCATCGAGGGATGATGATGTCGCAGAACTTGAGTAAGCACTTCGAAATGGAAAAATATATGGCGAGCAAGCATTCTGCGACCTTTCGATATTACTGATCTGGTGTTTCTGTCCTTGTTTTGAGTGTAGGTTGCAAGAGAAACCCCTCAGAGATGACTTCAGTTGTTCAAAAGCTTTGGATACAGACTTTGCCACTGTGGATGAACCACCTAGTGTCACTAAAACAATTTTGAGGCTATTGCCCATCTGGACAATGCTCCTTATGTTTGCAGTCATCTTCCAACAGCCAGCAACTTTCTTCACAAAACAAGGGATGATGATGAAGCACAACATTGGAAACTTTGTGATCCCTCCGGCAATGCTTCAGAGTTCTATCACCATCTCAATCATACTGCTAATGCCTCTTTATGATAAGCTTATAATCCCATTCCTGCGTGTGTTTACTCGCGACGAGAACGGGATTACCGTGCTTCAAAGGATCGGAATAGGCATGTGCCTTTCAATTGTTGGTATGGTTGTAGCAGCACTAGTTGAATCCAAGAGGCTGGGGATTATAAAGGACGGAGCGGCCGAATCCCTTTCGTTAAAGAACACTCAGCTGAGCATCTTTTGGTTGCTGCCTCAGTACATTCTCCTGGGAATCTCCGATGTTTTCACAGTCGTTGGAATGCAAGAGTTCTTCTACATGCAAGTTCCTACTACGATGAGAACTATTGGCATAGCGCTTTACCTCAGTGTTTTCGGTGTGGGCAGCTTTCTTGGTGCTCTGCTGATCTCGGTCGTGGAGCTGACGACCGGCGCGAATGGGAAAAACCGTGGCTGGTTATCTGATGATGCAAGGGAATCCCGGCTTGACAACTACTATTGGTTTCTGGCTGTGTTAAGCTCCATTAGCTTTCTTATTTTTGTAAACTTATCTAGATGCTACCAAGGTTCCAATGCTTCTGAAAAATGATTCATTGGTAAGTATTTTACCTGAAGTGTTGAACAAATTTGTAGAGTCCAGTGAACGTAGATACCGCAGGGTTCGGATGCTTATGCAAAACGTGTAACAAATGAGTATCATTCTCTGAGTTTAAGTGTTCAACAAATTTGTACGGTTCCTTGAAACAATGCAGAGGAAGAGTTTTTTGCTGTATGCTTGATTAATATTCTTGTATCTCTCAATAAATTTATTGTCAAAACGAGGATTAGAATATAAGTTCATACTGCATACTTTCAGTCTTCTCAAAGGATTGCATACTTTCAAGCCAAAAGATATTTTTGTTGGAAACTAGAAGATCATGGTGATGAAAATGACTCCAAAGATTCCGATCAAAAAAGGAGGAGGAGAAGAAGAGAGATGGGGAGAAGAGGATCGTCGCACAATTTTTTTAGAGAAAAAAAAGAGTTAAGGATTGTGATGCTTTGATCCTGACGTGTTTACTCCGAGATAATAATTTAACTGCATTTGACATATAGCTCCATTATCTAGCTCTTGAGCAATAATTTTGAAAAACACAAGAATCTTTTGTACCACAGTGACACTGAAGAATATGAGAACAGGTCTTCTAATTTCTATTTCCTTTCATTTGAGGAGGAGAAAAAAAAACCTTTGGCCTTCTTCGAGCTACTTATCTATGAACAGAGGATATGGTACAGAAGCAACAAGGCCATGACTGGTGTCATAGAAGGATGTTCTATGAAAACAAAATCATTCCTTTATTTCACTTTCAACCATACCATAGTTTGAATTATATGTTTCTGCGAAGATTAATGTGATAATACATCAGCAGAACAAGGAATGCTAAAGATGGAGGAAGGCAGTGGAAGTGACGGAGCATGTATAAACTGAGTGTGCAGATATAAGAAGGGGTCAGAACTGTGGACTTGACTTAATCTTCCTAGAATAGAGATAACACTTGCTACTATCTTTATAAGCAATGGTAAAAAATTTCTTGTTAAGGGGTTACAAATTCAGGGCATGAATGATAGCCGTACGAGCTGTTTGATGTGGAAAAAAATCAATGCAAAAGTATCAGCTAAAGTCATTATTCTGATGTTACAATCCTCAAGAGAAGCATTTGCTTATGGTGGGAAATTAATATCAGATCCACTTGTTGTTTAGTTACATAATAATAAGCAGCTAGCAAATTTCTATAACCTAACAACCAGGATCCTTTGGTTTGCTACCCCTGGATCGCGAGGAGCAAATCAAGCAAAACCAACCAAGCAATACGGTAGTGTAAAAACTTATAATTGGCTGCACAGTTCATACAAGGTTTATTAGTACTATTATGTTTGTTCTTAGACTATTCACTAAGAATCTTTTAAATTATAAATAATTTGAATATTGTTGGTAAAAATATTGTAGAGCTTTCTATTTGTATAATATGTCCATACTCCATCACTCAAGGGATTAGAGGAGGGAGACCCAGGTTGGCCGAATTGGACCGAACCGCCTGATTTGGCCCGCACTGAGCCGACTCGGTGAGGAACTGGGTTGGTTTGCCTATTAAATTCGGGACCGGTCTTGAGCCAAATCGAACCCACTGAAACCATTCAGAATCGGTCGGTTCCAGTTGTATGAACTATGTTGAAAAATCCATTGATGGAGAAGGGCACATATATTGACCTCAGCTTTGAACAAGGAAAAAGGGAAAAAAAGACAAAGCAAAAGGATTGTGCTGTGTGCTGCGGGAAAGCAGTTTCAGAAGTATCTTGAAGGCCAGCAAAAGCCAATTAAGGAGCAATTTCATAAGCAGAACAAAGGATAAAGATCTAAAGCAACTAAGTTGCAAATCGCTCAGCTGTGTACCGTGCGTTGGAGGGCACCGGATCATGATGAATTAAGCTAAATAGGCCCTAATGGATTTTTGTAATCAAAGATCAGAAAAGCATTTACAGGTAATGGTTTTTGGATAATAGATTGTTTAGCAACTGCCTATGGTAGATAAGCAAACGATGTACTAAGAAAATTTGTTTGTAATGCAATTAAAGACAGACCTAAAAAATTCACAAAGGAATCAAATTCTCCCACACTTGTCAAGATGATTAAAGCTGTTAACCTGGGCGGCCAGAGCTGTTTCTTTCGATGGCCAACAGGAATCCTTGAGAGATCTATGCCTTGCTGCTTAGTTCTTAACTATTGACCGAGGAGAGCTCCTGAAAAAAATTCCTCTCTAGCAAAATAGCATAGCAACCACCGGAAATCCGACCTGGGCACAAGAACCATAGCAGGCAGTTTGCTGTTAGATGTTATGCGTCGTCAGAACCATAGCTGTATTTATTTATGCAGTTCTTTGCTTCTTATTTTTTTTTTTATATAAAAAAGATTTAAGATAGAAATAACCTCTCCACATGTATGCAGAGGTAAGGTTGCATACAATTGACTCTTCCCAGATCCCATATCGATACTTTATCAATTCAATACACTTCTGTATCGAAACAACTCTTACACCTTGGTACAGAGCTTGACCGACTTGATATTATGTTTCGCACCGATTTTTTCTCAATATAGTATAGCCATATTTATTTTCTTATGTCACTTTTTTAAAAAAAAAAAATGATTTCAAACAAATAAAGTAAATATTTTTAAATTTTAAAATCATTTTCCTCCCTCTAAACAGTAAATTGATCTTGGTGTTCAAACCATAACATAGGTAAAAGGTTCACCAAAAATTAAAAATAAAAAATTAGGGATCACAAGGATTATTTTGAACTGTTTTAAAGAATTAAAGCAATGATTTGTTAATTTTTGATTCCTGTGGTTTGAAGAAGGATAGAAACAAGATTACAAATGTACTTCCAACACCACTGCATGCAATAAAATTTGTAATCAGATAAGAAGGGTTACTGGTTCTCGGCAACTTGAAATTCAGGACTTCCTGCACGGTACAGAGTAATGTTGAAAACAATCGAACCTTTTAGTAGGAGGTACCCTCTGATAAGATGCTTTCAGAAGAAACTGCCAAGATCTAAATACTTGAGGTGCCACAAAAGAAACTAGGTGTTCGTCCCAGTCGCACATTACGATACATCGCCTAGCACCGTCATCCAACTTCTCCCCGCTTGATCTGGTGGGAGGGAATAGGTGCAATTCATAAAGGCCAACGAATCTAGTGGAAATATATTATTGATCATCAGAAAAACAACAAAAAAAGGAAGAAAATTAGCGTTTTGGCAAGAGAGAGAAACTGCCATGCACTCGAGTGCAACTCGAGAACAAATTGCATGCAAGAATAACCTTCTGCAGCAGTGTCATAAGATGATTGCATATGGTCATCAAAATCACCACATATGACATGGAACTACAGAACTCATTCTTCTTAACACCTACTTCCACATAGGATAGATTTAGCAATGCAGCATGAGGATTTATGAAGCTAGTCTGCATTACTCAGAAGCATGCAGATTCTATGCAGCAACGTGAGGTTGTTGCAACATAGTTGATAGATGCTCACAGCCTCACATGCTTGCAGATTTTACAGCATGGTAGTCTAATAACCTGTATACCAATTGCGAGTTAGCATTTTGCAAGTACTTGTCGTACAGCCATCGAGAGATATTCAGAGCATCGCCAGAAGCTTTCACTGTGAACACCTTTCTGCTACTTTGCCATTTATTGGTTAGACTAATCCACTCCCTCCTCCAATCCTCCAATGGAAAAGTCTCCCCTTTCACCATGCTAGCTAACAAGTATTTGAAGTATATTGCTGCCCGTGGTCCATAATAGTCTTGCAGAAGACCACTCCAGTATTTGTTTCCTGCAACAAACACACCGTTAACAGTAACACAATGGATGAACTAAAACAAATTTCTTGCATCGAAAAGTAAAATTTATCACGCACCATAGTCACGAAGCAAACTAGCTTCAGTCTCTGTATTGTCAAACCACATAGTTATTTGAGTTCTTGCATTCCACTCAAACTGCACCCCATGGACACAATGGTTTCAACATCCATAATGTTTTAAGTTTTTGCAGAAATTATTTTATATATAGAAGTACCAAGAATACCACCTGCTTCTCTTGCTCTGAATCTTTTGCAAGGCGCTTGGCACTTTCCAACCAGGACCCAAGCAGAAATCCATCATCGGAGGACAAGAGAATGTCCAAGTCTTTGACAAGATCAAGAAAGTGCTGACTGTAAAAAGTGACTTGCTTGATATCATTATGTTGATACCCTTCTATGACTTCTAAGAAAACCTGGTTTGCATATTTTACTAATGCCTGCCGTGTGAGATCCACAAGATCATACCTATGGATGACAATAAGTTAGCATGCATTACATTCACTATCCAAACCAAGCATTCTGTACTCCTTGAAAACATCAGTGATCTGATCCCACAATCTATTTGGTTCAGTTCTTAAGTTTCAACTACCCTCAAAATATTTTCTCTCTCGAGTAAATGATGAAATGTACCCTCACCTGAAAGTCTGGCTATCTGATACTTCATCACCATTGTCTAGGAAAAGTTTTAATGCATATATGACATCAGTAGTCGAATACCATAGATGTGGCTGGTCATAAGACTTAGATATTTCCTTCAAATGTCCTCTTTCTGATAATCTTCTATTGATATACTGATGCTTTGCAGATACTTCTGGTATCATAATGATGGATGGATCAACATCTGGAAATGCTACAATTACATCTCGATTTTTGTTCTGTAATGAAATCTTAAAGGATTAACATGAAGCAGCTGAAACTTTCAGACAATAAAGTATAGGTTTCACTCAAATGGAGATGGAACTGGGGGAAAAACAAAGGTATCCATACAACTCAATGATGTCCTTGGTAACTCATTTCTATACTATGATATTGGAGTTAAATATGTGTTACCATATTCTCTTAGACATAATAATCAAACAATTGCATGTACAAAAAAAAAAGTCAACTTAAATGTCAGATAATGGAAAGACAAGTCCTATAATTAAGACGAAGTACAATGCAAGAGGGAAAAAGAACAAAAACTGTGATGAGTGAAAACCAGTGAATAATTTGGGGTAAGTTAATAGATAAAAGACAACAGAACCCAAATATATCTAAATCCCAGTAAGCAAAGAGACTAGATATCTAGGTTCCAAGGGTAAAGGATTGTCTAAAATGACACTATTAGTTTCATTCTAGTGAGGTCCAGAAAGTAAACTTTGACCACAAATAGGTATTCTATGTCGCGTATTGACAATTTATTAGGAAAATTGAAAGGTAGTACAGTATCTTGGTTATCAGGAAAAATCTTTAAAAATAATCTTTCAAACATTATGTTCATAACTATTATTATTTTAAAAATAATCTTTCAAACATATGTTCATAACTATCATGACGGCTAATTTGTATCTACTAATGAGGTTAAATTATTGATCATTTTTTAATCAAGTCTTTTAATCGTCTCAGTGAAATTAAATTGTCTTACATTGGACAGAGGTCATAATGTCGTCATGATTGCTAATTTATATTTCTAGTTAAATTTCAGTTGTTGAAGTTAATTTTCATTTTAGTATTTTATTTATGAAAATTCCATGGGAAAAACTCGCCATTAAGGTCCAGCAATCACTGGACTAGTAAATGAGGCTAAGTCATCGAGAGAAGTAACTAGGGTTCTTCATGAAGGCCCTGCGGTTTTTGATGGATGAGGGTAACTAGTTCATTAGGTTGATTGGTTAATCTTGCATAGAATTGGTATCCATTTATTGTTTCAGTTTTTCACCCTGTATACTAGCTTAGCTGTCAATGTCAATCCTCCATCTTTTTCATCTAGACCTTGAGACTGCATTGGGGCCAGTTATAACACCTAATTGGCCACAGGAAATTGCTTACTCTTAGAGTCACTTGTCAGTCAATTGATAAAGGTAGGAAAAACCAGTGAAAACTAGAGGCGGCATGTGGATCATGCATCGTCTACTTGGTTAGTACTACACAGCAAAATATTCATGAAAATGCTTGTATTATTATTGAATTTGTTTGTTTCACTGACTTTTAGCATCAAGATAGCAGCAATGATGTACACCTTATATACATTCTCGAGAAATTATAACGTCAATCCTCCCAACTCTACATGCTTGTGTATACTGCATGTGAAATACTTACCAAATAACCAAAAGATTGAAATTACGAGTTTATTAAAACATTATTCTGACCACAAATTACACCTTGTTAAGCTGAAATTATTGTTTTCACAAAGCTTTGGAATTAATATAAGGAGGAATACAAGGATCTATTATTACTTAAAATGAGCCAAGTGCATTGTTGAAAAAAAAAAAAAAGTTGAACATACGCTAACACCATCAGTGCAGTTATAGATAGTACTATATAGTATTTTCCATGCAACTTGCAGTGCGGAAATAGGCCTTCCATATCTCCGTGTTGGGTAGAGATCAATCCACATCTGAAAGAAAATAAAGAATATCAAGAATTCAGAAGTCAAAGTACCATTGGAAAGCATGACCACAAGTGGTGGATAATCAGATAAATGATTCTGGGAATCACTATATACAAACCATTTAAACAAATTCTTCTTGCATGTATATGCTGCAAGCATCTTGCTATTTTCCTAAACTAACAATAACAAAAATCAGAAACTTTCTCATGGGAGAAATGTAGGTGCTATGTGCCTCAAAAGAAGTCCCACGATTCAATTATCTTGAAACTGAGTATTCTATAACATGTTTAGAGTTCCCCAATTGGGTAGAGAATATTAAAGAAACTGTAGTGACCAGAATTTAGCTGTCCGATACTTTGTGATCTTCTCATTTTTATGCTCATTCCTTCTAAGATTCATGCTTTGAGATTTTCCTTCTCTATCAACAAATGAAAATACAAGCCACCTTTTAAATGCAAATCTCGAAGCATTTGGTGTTCTTCATTCCCACAATTAATATCCAGAAATCCTGTTCTAGAGGAAGATTAATTTGCACCTTCTCAAGCAGCTTCTAGTGACAAAATTTATCATATACTGGTTTATTGAAATAAAGTCTTAGGTAATATGACACTCAGCTAAGTAAATAATCTCTTTTTCCTGTCTCTCTTGACTGCAACAAAAAATCTCCTAATATAACCTGGAAAAAGATCCCACATTAAGTAGAGATCATAACATAACTATTCATTGTGCTTCATCATGAATTTAAACAGCAATATAACTACAGAACCTTGGAGAGATGGTATCATGGAAAAATAAGAAAAGATATCAGGCTGGTGTTCTGATATTTGTTTATGCTTGTAGTGTTTGAAGACAAACTGATTCACCTTATTAGATGCAGGTTTAATTTGCACAAGCAACAACTAGCATTTCATGTTAGATTTATGAATCAAGATACGGTTGTATCGAATTTTGAAAACACATACTAACTGTTAACCCTCAAAGAATATCTGCATTCCATTGGAAAGAAACTTGTCATATAATTTAAAAGCAAGGACTCTTGCAACTTATTGATGGCAATTAAAATGAGAAGGGTGTACAACTGTACATCATGTACCCAGAGCAACATGCATACTGAGGAATTGAGAAGTGGAACAACTACTAAATTGGTAATGCTCTTTAAGCAAATGCAATAGGGGAGAAATCCTCGAGTTTTCCTGGACTGGGAAAGAATCAAGACTGAAGGTAGATCTCAGCTTATAGCAGGGAAATAGATTCATTTTGAGGAAAAAAAAAGCCATAAGGAAAATTTTTTTGCACAATTCAATCCCCAGAAGATAAGTTTATGATTATCACATGTTGTCAGCAATGAATGTTAAAGCATAATCATCATACCATTCACAAAGCATAACAAACCAAACATTAGAAAAAGGATAGCAGGGCAACCATTGCTGTATAAATTAAATAAAAATACATCTAAGAAAGAGTTGGAAAGAAGATGCACAAGTTGTTGTCAGCAAAGAACATTAAAGCATAACCATCATACAGTTCACAAAGCAATAACAAACTAAAATTTAGTAATAGGGTAACAGAGCAAACATTAGCAGTATAAATTAAATAAAGAATACATCTAAGAAAGAGATGGAAAGAAGATGCACAGGTTGTTGTTACCAATGAATGCTAAAGCATAACCATCATCTTTTTACGAAGCATAAGAAAATAAAAACCAGTAGAAGGATAACAGAGAACTATTAGAATTATAAATTAAATAAAAATATATCAAAGTAACAGATGGACAGAAGATGGCTAATGAAGTAATTATTATCGTAAAAAAAGTAAAGGAATAAATAGAGCCATATGGAATGATATAGGTATCAGACAGCTGCCAGCAAATCATGAACAACACAGAATGTTTGTTCGCATGCAGGCAAGAAGCCTTAGGTGCCAAGCAATATAGAATGATAAGTATCAGGCAGCTGGCATCCAATCAGCAACAACACAGAAACTAAGAACCATTAAAACAAGAAACCTTGGGTACCTAGCTCGCTAGGTGGCACCTACTAGTTACCTTGGTGAAATTGTCGACAATGACAAATATTAATTGAACAAGAAGGAAATCAGAGTTTATAATTCCATTTTCTACATTTTCCTGTATTTAGAAAATATTTTAATTTTCTTTTTTTTACTGAATTCCTAACTCAAAGTGACTTCAAATGTTAAAATGGAGAACCAATCAACACCGTCATATGTTCTAAGGTATTTCATTGATGTTTCCCTATAATGTATTGTAATTACGTCATAAAAAGTTTTCAAGCTAAATGTAAAAATAATTTCCCAATTTTCTTAATTTTAATTATTTCTTAACTATTTATCTTTTAGTTTACAAACTTTTACTTAAATTTATGATTTTTCTTAAGTACTAACCATATCCAATGCTACATATCAGGTGCAGAGGCCTTGGGCAACACTGGTTCCCACTTATTACTTGAAAAAAAATTTAATACAATTCAACCTTGATACTGTAGATGCTTAAGTCCTTCTGAAGATGGAAAGAAGGGCACTTGTGTATTAAATAGCTAGTTTGGATGCCTTATTGTATGCTCTAATTTATAGTCCTTCAAGCCATGTATGGTAGACTTTTTGGTCATTTATGTAATGGCCAGGCCCATGCCAAACTGGAGTTTCCTCTTGCAAGAATAACTTTATAATTTTAATGATAAGTTGAATTACAGTATAACAAGGATTGGAGTCTTCTGGTCTACTTATTCATTTAATGAAGTTATGCACAACTCAATCATTTCTTAGTATCAAGTATCAACTAATATCAGGATATCGGCGGTTAATAAGTTGATCAGACCAGTTACTTTTGAATCTATGTTTATGCCTTCGCATAACACCAAACTGTTTGCAAATACATTAAAACTTTCCTTAATCTTTTTATCTAAAATGAAAAAAATGAAACATTGAAACTGGGTATGCTACTCCATCTAGATATGTAATAATATCAAGAAAATAGATCGTGTATCAGTTCCAGAATTAAGCTCCAGAAAGTACCTATGCATACAGTATGGCATGTGTCATATAGGCTTTCAGAAGCATGGTACAACATCTGGACACTTATTTGTATCAGGCCACATTCATCAAACCATTGAGGTTCACTGCGACTCATATAAACAAATATTATCCCAAAAAGGCTCTGCAGCCTCTCTCTCTCTCTCTCTCTCTCTCTCTCACTCTCTCAAACCCACCATATGAGTCTCATTTAACAACAACCAAGAGAAAGAAAGAGGGAGGGGGAAAGAGAGAGAGAGAGTGTGTGTGTAAGAACCTCATAACCTCAATTGGAACTTGTCTCATGACAAATCAAAATTATAAGAATCACCTAACACCATATTGAGCAAGTTTATGAAAATCATGACTTGTCTACTCAATTTTTTTGCAGTTTGTTTATTTTAATCGCTGGAAACAGGATGAAGATCAAGGTACTAGGAGAAGTTACCCTTCCACATGCATTCAAAATATCAGAGGGAAAGGAGGAGGTGACAGACAGGGCAGGCTATCCTTCAGGAGATATCCTAAAGACATGGAGGCTGTAAGAGAAGGTTGTCGTTAGTTGATTCAAATGGGGATAAGACGAATAGATGATAGAGGATTAGAGGTCTAGGATAATTCTTCCATGTCTTTTCCATCACATCAGCATAATTTTCATAGCAACATGTCCGACATGTACATGGCACACGGTTTTATCATCTTATTTTAATCACTGGAAACAGGATGAAGATCAAGGTACTAGGAGAAGTTACCCTTCCACATGCATTCAAGATATCAGAGGGAAAGGAGGAGGTGACAGCCAGGGCAGGCTATCCTTCAGGAGATATCCTAAAGACATGGAGGCTGTAAGAGAAGGTTGTCGTTAGTTGATTCAAATGGGGCTAAGACGAATAGATGATAGAGGATTAGAGGTCTAGGATACTTCTTCCATGTCTTTTCCATCACATCAGCATAATTTTCATAGCAACATGTCCGACATGTACATGCCACACGGTTTTATCATCTTATATCTTACACTGTTAGGGTCAGATCAGAACCCCAACATACACGACTTGTAAGGGCAGACTGTCTCAGAGCCCTATGTCTAGCAGATGTAAACTCCCTACAGGCATTACTGCACCCCTTCCCACAACAGCCTCACCTGGTAGATCCTCCAATGCCAATACTTAGGCACATTGCTCAGGTTCGTATACATCATATCATGTGCAACACATGAAGTATATGAAATAATATGAAGACTGGTACTCAAACAGGGTTTCACATATTGTTCGCATATACAAACCCACAACATGATACATGAATGGAAGTATTGGTACTGTTACGGGGGAACTCAGCCACCATGCCCCACGTGACCGGCACGCGCGCCCAGGAAGACTACGGCAGCCCCTTGATCCAGCAATCCGACCCCGAGTCGGACATCTTCGGCTCCGCAGCCCGACCCCGAGTCGGCTGCCCCTTGATCCAGCAATCCGACCCCGAGTCGGATATCTTCGGCTCCGCAGCCCGACCCCGAGTCGGCTGCCCCTTGATCCAGCAATCCGACCCCGAGTCGGACATCTTCGGCTCCGCAGCCCGACCCCGAGTCGGACATCTCTCGACAACGACAGGCTATTCCCCAGAGGCACGCCGTAGCCTCCTGCTCCACTACTCCCTGCAACGGTTGTATCTGGCGCTGCTCCACGATCCCCTGTAACAGCCGTACAAGGCGGAGCTCCACTACGCCCTGTCATGGCCGTACCCAGCGCTGCCCCACGACGCCCTGTAACGGCCGTGTCAGTGGCAGCTCCATCGTGCCCCACGATGACGAACCCCCCTGAAAGACCCCCCAGCCTGGTATATATGCGGCTGGGGGGAGAAGGGGGGGAGGGAAGCAAGAACTTCCAGAGCATTCTCCTACTTGCTACTATTATCTCTCCTTCTCCTCCAATCTCCTCTGACTTGATCGTCGGAGGGCCCCCACTACCCCAGTGGTGGTGTGAGGCTTGCTTGCAGGTTTTCCGATGGAAGGTGGAGCGCAATCAACACCAACCAAGGCAACTCAGACGGAATCCCGTTCACACCGCTGTGCCAATCGTTCTCGGTTTGGACTACCAGCAACAGTTGGCGCTAGAGGAAGGGCCTGATCTCAGAGCGATCGTAATGGCACGGCGAGGTGGTCGTGGAGTTTCCAATGCCTCCGGTCGCGGGGCCTCTCGCGCCTCCGGCCGGGAGGCCGCTGCGTCTCCAACACATTCTCAGCAACACTCCACCGTTCCACCCCCGATTCAGATGGTCGAAGCCGCTCAGTTCGACCAGTTAGCCCAGCAGGTCCGCACCCTCGCGGAGGCGGTGCAGAACCTGCAGGGTGTGATGTCTCGGGCGCCGCAGCGGGCCCAGGAGCCGCTGCTCCCTGAGCGCTCACCTGTCCTCCTTAACCCGCGCTCCTTCCTCTCCCATGGGGAGGAGCGCCGGCGCGAGGAAGATTCTCGAGCACGGTCCATTCTGCCGGGACCGTCCCATCGAAGCTGCGCGGGGTACAAGAGGCGGGCCCGGGCGCGTTCCCAGACCCCCCAGTCCTCAAGGAACCCGCGCTCCAGTCGGTCCCCCTCTCGGTGCTCCTTGTCTCCCACCCACCGGTCGCGCTCCCTGGACCGGCGGGTGGACGATCTCCACCGACAACTCCAGGTCCTGAAGGGCCACTCTAAAGATCCCTTCGCCGACTTGGAGATCTCCTCCCAACCGGCGCTTGCCTCGAGGATCCTGCGGACCCCAAATCCGCCGGGATTCAAAATGCCGGCGATCGAGCCCTATGACGGGGCGGCGGACCCGCGGGATCACGTGGAGAGTTTCAGGACTCTTATGCTCCTCCATGGAGCATCAGATCCCCTCCTCTGCAAGGCCTTCCCGGCGACCCTCCGTGGCCCAGCCAGGGCGTGGTTCGCCGGCCTGGAGGCTGACTCTATCCAGTCCTTTGACCAGTTCACTCGCCTCTTCATCAGCCATTTCGCCGTCAGTAGCCGGCGGTGATTGGTTTCCGACTCCCTCTTTGATGTCCGGCAAAACGAGGGAGAAAGCCTGCGGGATTACCTTACCCGCTTCAACAAGGCTACATTGGAGGTCCGGAACCTGAGCCAGGAGGTGGCTCTCTCAGCCCTGAAGCGTGGCTTCCGGAAGGGCAGACTCACCTTCTCCCTGGACAAACGCCTGCCGCGGAGCTTCCCGGAGCTGTTGTCTCGGGCGAACCAGTATGCAGACGCCGAGGAGGCAGCCGCCCACCGGAACAAGGAGGCCGCCGAGGCCCCTCTAAAGCTCGGGAAGAAAAGGCGAAAAGAGGCACCCCAGAGGAGGAGCCCGACGCCTCAACATCGGCGCAGAAGCCCGTCACCGGCGAGGAACCACGGCGCCCCACGCCCTCGTTCTCCGCACCGACGCTTCAACCGGTACACCCCACTCCTGGCCCCCCGGGCCCAGATCCTTATGGAGGTCAAGGGGCGGGAGAACCTCCCGGTCCCGAGGCAGATGAAGAAAATCCCTGGGAGGAGGCCCTCTCGAGCGTACTGTGAGTACCACCGAGACCACGGCCACGACACCGAAGACTGCTTCCAGCTTCGGGACGAGATCGAGGCTCTCATCCGCCGAGGGCGTCTCGGTCGATATGTGAACGACCGACGTCCCCCCGCAGACCCGCGTCCGGCCGACCCGGCCCCTCAGGAGCCTCGGGAGCAGAATCGACCCGTCGCGGGCGTGACCCACACTATCACTGGGGGCTGCCCCCGACCCGAGAGGAATGCAGGGGGCTCGACTGAGGCGTCCGGAGCAACAGTCGTCGCAAAGAGGCAGAGGGTCGGTAATGTAATCACCTTTTCTGATGAGGATGTAAAGGGGGTTCAGACTCCCCACGATGACGCCATGGTGATCTCCCTCACTATGGCAAACTATGATGTAAGGCGTGTTCCTGTTGATAGTGGAAGCTCAGCTGATATTTTGTTTTACGAGGCCCCCCGGTCGTTCCGATGCGGGTGGCTCCAATAAAGGCGGGCGCACCGAATCCGGAGCCGTTCCGGCTCTCGAGGCGTATCCTCCCACGATCTCCTAAGCGTCGTTCTCTTTAATTGTATTCTTTGTGCAGGACACTCCGGGCGGCATGTATCCCTCGGTCCACGTATCTCCGCTCGCGCCCAGGCCGCATCCGCCTCGAAGAACGCGCGTATCGCGGCCGCTTAACTGACACTCCTTGCAAGCAGCAACTGGCGGTCCGATTTCCCAGGTAACGCTTCAATTAGCATTTAATGCCCTTCTGGTGTTCCCCAGGCGACGCTGGGAGAGGAGGAGAAACACGATCGCAGCTGGCCACGGAGAAATCCCGTCGGACGGCAAGCGACAGGCGCACGACCAGCGAGCGGAATTTCCCGAGGCTCGGCCCTCGGATGCCAGGCTAACCCGATGATCATCCCGGGAGCAGACTAGCCTGAAGCCCCGACCGGTCGCCTCGGCTTGCGCCAGCCTTGGCCGACCAACGAGCGGAATTTCCTGAGGCCTGACAACCCTCAGATGCCAGGCTAACCCGATGGTCATCCCGGGAGCAGACTAGCTTGAAGCCCCGACCGGTCGCCTCGGCTTGCGCCAGCCTTGGCCGACCAACGAGCGGAATTTCCTGAGGCCTGACAACCCTCAGATGCCAGGCTAACCCGATGATCATCTCGGGAGCAGACTAGCCTGAAGCCCCGACCGGTCGCCTCGGCTTGCGCCAGCCTTGGCCGACCAACGAGCGGAATTTCCTGAGGCCTGACAACCCTCAGATGCCAGGCTAACCCGATGATCATCCCGGGAGCAGACTAGCCTGAAGCCCCGACCGGTCGTCTCGGCTTGCGCCAGCCTTGGCCGACCAACGAGCGGAATTTCCTGAGGCCTGACAACCCTCAGATGCCAGGCTAACCCGATGATCATCCCGGGAGCAGACTAGCCTGAAGCCCCGACCGGTCGCCTCGGCTTGCGCCAGCCTTGGCCGACCAACGAGCGGAATTTCCCGAGGCTCGGCCCTCGGATGCCAGGCTAACCCGATGATCATCCCGGGAGCAGACTAGCCTGAAGCCCCGACCGGTCGCCTCGGCTTGCGCCAGCCTTGGCCGACCAACGAGCGAAATTTTTCGAGGCTCGGCCCTCGGATGCCAGGCTAACCCGATGATCATCCCGGGAGCAGACTAGCCTGAAGCCCCGACCGGTCGCCTCGGCTTGCGCCAGCCTTGGCCGACCAACGAGCGGAATTTCCCGAGGCTCGGCCCTCGGATGCCAGGCTAACCCGATGATCATCCCGGGAGCAGACTAGCCTGAAGCCCCGACTGGTCGCCTCGGCTTGCGCCAGCCTTGGCCGACCAACGAGCGGAATTTCCCGAGGCTCGGCCCTCGGATGCCAGGCTAACCCGATGATCATCCCGGGAGCAGACTAGCCTGAAGCCCCGACCGGTCGCCTCGGCTTGCGCCAGCCTTGGCCGACCAACGAGCGGAATTTTCCGAGGCTCGGCCCTCGGATGCCAGGCTAACCCGATGATCATCCCGGGAGCAGACTAGCCTGAAGCCCCGACCGGTCGCCTCGGCTTGCGCCAGCCTTGGCCGACCAACGAGCGGAATTTCCCGAGGCTCGGCCCTCGGATGCCAGGCTAACCCGATGATCATCCCGGGAGCAGACTAGCCTGAAGCCCCGACCGGTCGCCTCGGCTTGCGCCAGCCTTGGCCGACCAACGAGCGGAATTTTCTGAGGCCTAACCCTCGGATGCCTGGCCTAGCGCCGGAAGAATTCCCTGAGGCCTAACCCTCGGATGCCTGGCCTAGCGCCGGAAGAATTTTCTGAGGCCTAACCCTCGGATGCCTGGCTTAGCGCCGGAAGAATTTCCTGAGGCCTAACCCTCGGATGCCTGGCTTAGCGCCGGAAGAATTTCCTGAGGCCTAACCCTCGGATGCCTGGCTTAGCGCCGGAAGAATTTTCTGAGGCCTAACCCTCGGATGCCTGGCTTAGCGCCGGAAGAATTTCCTGAGGCCTAACCCTCGGATGCCTGGCCTAGCGCCGGAAGAATTCCCTGAGGCCTAACCCTCGGATGCCTGGCTTAGCGCCGGAAGAAGTTCCTGAGGCCTAACCCTCGGATGCCTGGCCTAGCGCCGGAAGAATTTCCTGAGGCCTAACCCTCGGATGCCTGGCCTAGCGCCGGAAGAATTTCCTGAGGCCTAACCCTCGGATGTCTGGCCTAGCGCCGGAAGAATTTCCTGAGGCCTAACCCTCGGGTGCCTGGCTTAGCGCCGGAAGAATCTCCTGGGGCCTAACCCTCGGATGCCTGGCTTAACGCCGGAAGAACTTCCTGAGGCCTAACCCTCGGATGCCTGGCCTGGCGCCGGAAGAACTTCGAGAGTCAGGAGTCGGCGAGACGTTACCAGAAGTTAAAAAGAGGAAGGATGTCCGCCGAAATCCTCAGACTGCCAGGTCAGCAACAACCGCCATACGCCATAAAGAAGGCGGAGAGCTCGAAGCGCGCGCGCCTCTCCGAGGGATGGCGGCAATCTCGAAGCATCACTTCCTTCACCCGTTCCCCTTCTGGTTCCGGGCTCGGAAGTGGGGGGCTACTGTTACGGGGGAACTCAGCCACCATGCCCCACGTGACCGGCACGCGCGCCCAGGAAGACTACGGCAGCCCCTTGATCCAGCAATCCGACCCCGAGTCGGACATCTTCGGCTCTGCAGCCCGACCGGCACGCGCGCCCAGGAAGACTACGGCAGCCCCTTGATCCAGCAATCCGACCCCGAGTCGGACATCTTCGGCTCTGCAGCCCGACCCCGAGTCGGCTGCCCCTTGATCCAGCAATCCGACCCCGAGTCAGATATCTTCGGCTCCGCAGCCCGACCCCGAGTCGGCTGCCCCTTGATCCAGCAATCCGACCCCGAGTCGGACATCTTCGGCTCCGCAGCCCGACGCCGAGTCGGACATCTCTCGACAACGACAGGCTATTCCCCAGAGGCACGCCGTAGCCTCCTGCTCCACTACTCCCTGCAACGGTTGTATCTGGCGCTGCTCCACGATCCCCTGTAACAGCCGTACAAGGCGGAGCTCCACTACGCCCTGTCATGGCCGTACCCAGCGCTGCCCCACGACGCCCTGTAACGGCCGTGTCAGTGGCAGCTCCATCGTGCCCCACGATGACGAACCCCCCTGAAAGACCCCCCAGCCTGGTATATATGCGGCTGGGGGGAGAAGGGGAGGAGGGAAGCAATATCTTCCAGAGCACTCTCTTGCTTGCTATTATTATCTCTCCTTCTCCTCCAATCTCCTCTGACTTGATCGTCGGAGGGCCCCCACTACCCCAGTGGTGGTGCGAGGCTTGCTCGCAGGTTTCCCGGTGGAAGGTGGAGCGTAACCAACACCAACCAAAACAACCCAGACGGAACCCCGTTCACACCGCTGTGTCAATCGTTCTCGGTTTGGACCACCAGCAACAGGTACATTATAGTATTGGCATATATGAAACCCACATTCTAGCTAATGAGATATATACAAGCCTCCTCTGCATAAGAAGTGAGATAGGGATCTCAAAGCTTGATATCACTTTTTTAGTTATGGTATTACTTTTTTCAGATATTGTATTGTTTGTCTTAGTATTTAACTATACTGAGATTCAAGTATTAGTTGTCTTATATATGGTATCTCCATTTGTTTCGCTTGTTAACGTCTAATATTTTAAACAACTCAAGCCTATTCATATTGTTAATACTGCCATGGCCCGTCCCAAGCCCAGACTAGAAAGGTGGAGGGTCAATGTTAGGTCAACAGCCTGTCATAACAGATATATCAAACTACGAAAAAACTTGGCAAATTAGGATCCATAAAGGCAATCCTATATAGTTGAGAAAAGGCTGAATGATTATGGTTATGGAGTTTATTACATTATTCATATTTCATACGAAAACAAGGTTGTATTGGATGCTATAAACTTCAAATTATACATTGCACATGTAAGACAGCAAACAAAATGTACAAATGTGATGATTAGTGATGGTATGATCTTATAGTTTGCTTTTAATCTTTGATTTTTGAACAACTAAATCTTAACCCAGTTCGAAGTTAGAATTAACTTCAACTTTAAATAAATAAATAAACATTCAGGAGTCAGGATAGTGTATCCATGCATGTGAACCTCATCGCAAAGCATGCGTGGCTGCCATTCTGTGCCACATGTTGACATGATATGGCACATGACACGTATCCTCCCAATCCATGGCCAGAAAATATATGACTTGCAAAATCAAGAACCATGATTAATACCAGCATCTTTTAATGCAATGATTTTTGTAACTCTGACATTACTTTTTCTCATCTTCACTTACTATAATTATCATCCTCCCTTTCCCTTGAGCATAACCATAGTAAAGATCATCATTCACTTAACGTTACTAGCATTTCTTCCAAACCTTTTAATACTTTTTTGTTCTTTGATCACTTTTGACTTTAACATTCCAGAACTAGGTTACATTATAAACGAGAAGCCTATTGAGAAGCAATGCCTAGTAGGTGGAGCCCATTTCTCCCTTCTACAACTCTATGCACCATATCCAATATATCAATCAATGTCATACAAGATTTAAGAGCAATTATTTCACAAAATGTTGATGAAAAAACATGATAAATGATGGATTTGAAGGACATAATACTCTTACGATATGTAAATATAGGTGTTTTATCTTAATTCTTACAATGTGTATAGAAATATTTGTTGAGCAAGATTAAGTAAACACCGCTGCCTTGTAGCTTATAAACACTTATATATAGATCAGTAGAGGTTGATGCATAAAAAAATTGTGCACGGACATAGTGTTCGTGAACAAGGTGTGGATAATAAAAATATATATTTATTTTCGGAGAAATATGAAACCAGAAAATCATGATACAGAACATAAAGGAAACCGCAAACGTTCTGCACCTTGTTTACTTACACTGAAAAGATGACAGGTGTCAAAAAAAAAAATTGAAAGAAATAAGAGGTGTGCAAACAGAAGATAATGTTACCTCTACATCTATTGGCTCATGATGAAATGCCATTTCAGACATAAGATCATAAACAATAGGATTTTGTTCAATGCCCTCCATACACATTCCAGTGCCAACCTGCCAACAAAAAAAGGAAATAGAAATGTAAACAAGCAAATGGGATATGCCTTTTAAGCATACATTGCTTCTACTAAAATGCATGTATATAGTTAGTATTGATATCTTTGAATAACAATTTATACAGGAGTTTTATCTAGAAAAGCAGTTGCTAGAATATAGTTCCTAATACTAAGTTGTCGCTCTTATGCAATTAACTTTTTTTCTGGTAAAATTGATACTTTGTTTGGGTAATATCCAGAGACAAAATTAGGACAATGTAGGCATTTTTAAGAAAAATAAAAAAAGACAGATAAAGTTAGTTAATCAAAATGACTTCTTTCCATAATGAAAATGGGCCACATAATGGCCCTTCACAAAACACATTATGACAGTACACTCTAAAGGGATGTAATTTAAGCAACACGAATGATACCACAATTATGAAATTTGTAGAGATTAACATCAGATCCAACTAATAAAGCTCCAGCACCAACTCAGGCCTGTTTTGTTCACAAAATCGGTCCTTTTTAAGCTGCATATTATATGGTACCTCACATAATGACTTGACATATGAATATGGATAATTAGATAAATCAAGCAAGCTGGGCCATTCTAAACAAATATTGTAAATTATGTCACCATTAGGACAGCCTATCGCAAGAACAAGATTTTAATGTCATCTGCCAAAGATGTTAACAAAGAATTGATATTGACCAACATGAATCACATATGTGACCAAAACAATCTCTCAGATATCAGAAAATTGTATGAACATGTGCCAAATGGTTTCACTAGGCTACAAATCAGTTTAGGATGGATGAACTAGGATGTTGTGTTACACTATTTAACGTTTTAATGATCTACATTTATTTAATTGAAATATATGGAATTTCAAATAGAGTAAAGGTCCATTAAAACATTTTCAGAACAAATATTAGATTATGCAAAAATTGTAGTTAAGGGAGTAATATGAGAACTTATTCATGTTTAATCAGCCTTTTTGGTAAAAGAAAATTATAAAGCGATAAGATGGTGAGCTTTCATTTAACTAAGGTAGCAAAGTGATTTTTCATACATAATGGTATTGATCTACGTGAAATTATTCTGCAATACTCTAGAGAGTTGTTTTGAAGTATTAGTGAATTGTACCACTATTTCTATGCTTGGGAGTTCTTTCAATTTACATATCTCCATTGTCCTTGCAGATAATAACAAAAATTTGGTCATGTCATATACATACAGATATAGCATCACTAGCTACGAAAACCTACGGAGTTAGTGCAATAATTACAGCCAACAAAATAGAAGGCCATGTGGATAGAAAAAATACACTTTCATGAATAATTTTTAACTTGCTTCGCTAAGGCATCTAATCAAACAAAGGAATTGTGCATATGGTCAGTATATACTACAGATTACTTATATAGTGGAATACATATTAGTGTAGTATTTACACCACATTTAATATGGTACATTTAGGTTATATTCTTGATTAGTGGATAATGCAAAGCACAGTCTTCCTCAACTTATCCATTCTTTACAACATTTAGTGTCATCTTAGAAGTCCAATAAAATTTTTGAGAACATCTAAGCTGCAGAGTATCCATCTATTAATCCAATCAACCATAAGAACTGAAGGTTGCTAATAAGTTTCATTCAATCCGTATGCTAATAAGTTTCCCACTAGCTTTACAGAAGCAACAATGATCAAGAGCATCAATGCTTATAAAAAGTATTTAAACAAACCATGGTTGAATGAAATTATATTATATTTCATTAATATATCTGAAAATACATAATATTTTTTATTTTTTAAAAAATTATAGATCTACTTTATGTCATCCATGGTACTAAATGGGGTGGCTTATAACTTGTGGACAAAATACGAAATTAAAATAACATTAAAACAACTTTATATTACATTTTCCAGATCCCTAACCCTTAAAATAACTATAATCAAAAATTTTAAAAATAAAAAATAAAAAACAGTGAATTGGTACCATACTTGTTTGTTTTCGAATACCAAGTGCCAATTCAGTACTCTACCATACCTTACTGACCCGGTGGCAAAATTGTTTACCTTGATAACAATTCATTCAATCTGAATGCTAATAAGTTCCCCACAAGCTTTACACAAGCAACAATGATCAAGAGAATCAATGCTTAATAAAAAGTAGTTAAACAAACCATGGTTGAATTTTCAGTTTTACGAGCTTCAATAGGTCCAGATGCAATTGTATCTAAAATCCCGTACATCTCAATGTTTCCAGCAAAATTGTGTAGCATGCACCTGAAAAAGCACAAAAAGATAATACAGACAGAAAAAAGAGAGGAGAATTTAAGACTTTTTTGGAATATCAATGAGCCTAAAAAGAAGTACTAGAGAAACAGAGAACTTTCCAGATGTATGGAACACCATAAAATTGGTCAGAAGTGATCCAAATGGGTTTTACTTCAGCATATAAATCAAGAACCACCATTCGGCCGATAGGAACAGAATGCAAGAGTGCCTAAACACACAATATATGGCACATGTAAGCATGAAAAGTAAATATGAAATTTCTAATTCAAAATTTAGGACCAATACATTAAGGATTTCATGACCGCAACTATTTTGATTTTGGGGCAGAAATCAGGGTCGGTGGAACCGTCCCAAACTAGGCGATTCCGGCCGTCCCGAGCCGTACTGGGTGGCTTACCGGTACAGTTCCAGCAACGGAAACAGAATCCATTGCCGAAGCTGAAGCCGGAGAAGGAGAAGGAAAGAGAGCTAGCAGGGGAGGGAGGGAGAGAGAGAGAGAGAGGGCGGGATGCCAACGAAGTGCCGGCCTCTGCTAGCCTCCGCCAGCGTCTGCTACCCTCCTCCAGCCCTCCCTCCCCCACTTGCTCTCTCTTTCTATTTTTCTCTCTCTCACGGTCCCTCTCAGTACAAGCCCGACACAGCTTGTACCGAGTCATCCCGCCGAGGAACCAGTACAGTGCTCGGTACCGGTTCCTCCGACCTTGGCAAAAATACAAATGATAGAAAATCAGAAGGCAAGTTAACATTCAATTCTAGATCTAACATATTGACTCCATAATAAAACCATAAAGATCAAGCTTTCTCTCATCTATATGTGATCACATGTGTCCTTCACAAGTCCTTGAGTGAAAAAAAGTCTAGGGATGCATGCTTTTCAGATCCTTTCTGAACCATTAACAAATTGTAGGTTAAATATAATTTAAGATGTAACGACAGATGAAACTACCAAACCATAGTACTATTCTGCTCTGTTCTTGTAAGTACATTGTTATTGCACAAGCTCCTTAACCACGACCATAACTAGAAGCCTTATTCCAAAGACATCTTTTGACAGCTAAAGCTTATTCTAATCCTTACTTTTACATAAATTTAAGATGTAACTACAAATGAAACTACCAAAGCATAATACTATTCTGCTTTGTTCTTGTACGTACATTGTTATTGCACAAGCTCCTCATACACAACCATAACTAGAAGCATTATCCCAAAGTTTTGACATCTTTTGACAGCTAAAACATTTTCTAATCCTTATTTTTAACCTGCATGTAGGATTTTGAGGCCTTATGTATTTTCCATCTTAGATCCTTTAAGACAAATAATTTCGCATTTGTAATTATTGATTAAATTTCTGATATCCCTTCCAACTCCATATGGACCATTTAAAAGTTATAAATTGACTATTGTTATATTTCATGCATATTTTTTCCATATACTAGACACATCTTTTTAAATATATGTGTATTTCAATCTTCCAACAAATGCTGCTCAAGTTATATGGTCCAAGGCAGAAATTCGCTTCAAGGGCTCCTTATGGTATTTTCTGAGTTGATACTACATACACAGCGCAAAGTATCTTTTCTTTCCATGTTGATATTACATGCAGATATTTTTCCCCTTTCTCTAAAGCTCTCTAGCAGTTGCTGGGAAAGAAAATAACTACTATTATTCATCTTATGGCCATGAATATATGTTAGCCTTTGAGACCAATGCAGTCTCTTTCTTAGTCTCTAATCTATCACCCCCTCATACAACTTAACAGTGTGACTCAAAAATATATTCCATTGTAGTCAATGGAATTCCACAAATCACTTTTCTCCTATACTTTCCAATTAAAAAGATGACACCACAAATGTACTGAAATTTCAAAAAAAAAAAAAAAGGAGTAAAGGTTCAAGTAAAAATGTAAGAGAGTGTATGGGGATCGAAAGTGTTAATAAAAGATATTCTAATAAGCCGAGTGTTACCTTCATTTGTGGTGGCTCCCAAAATGGATCATATGAAAATAACCAACCCTACAAAGGCTCACAAAATTCATTAAGAATTATATGATAGAACATGAAATATATAAAATAATAATGTAGCTTCTAGGAGCTTTGCAAAGCAAGATGAATGCTGTAAAACTTAAAATGTTAGAATGTGTAACTAGGAAAGACAGGTTCACAAATGAATATACTGAAGGTGTAGGTGATGCATGCAAATAATCATCATAAATAGATAAATAGTTGCTATTTGCTAATACTATTGTAAGAGTCAAAGTAGAGTTTTGGGGATGTTTTAATGGTCTATTTCGTGCTGGGTATTTCGATCATTTTGATTTCCCAGTAATGGTCACTTCTTATTTGGGACAGATTTTGGGTCATTTTGGTCTCTTGGTCTTATTTGTGACGGTAATTATGTTGTGGGGGGTTTCTGGAAAAGAGACATGATATGTTAACTGGGGTTAAGAAAGCAGTTTGACATTTGAGGCGAGAAGCTTCTCCAAGAAGCCTCTAGCTCAAGTATTGGAATTGAGGATTCTGAGGAGTCAACCTGCGGCACCATCCGATCCCTCTATCACTGTGTCATGCATGAGAGGTTTGCATTCCGCCATTGTTTCCTCCTCTTTTCTGAGCTGTGAAGCTCTAGATTTTAGGTACTTTCTTGAATCTGAAGAAATACCTGATCTTTGTGCTCTAAAGTTGATCACTTTACTGTTTTCGACTGGTTCTGCTCCTATATTGCGCTGAGATTTATGAAAGAGCATTGTCTATCTGCTGTTAAGTAGCTCCTTGTTCATCTATTGTTTAGTTGGGCGATCTCTCTATAAGAAGTAGAATCAACTTATTTTCAAATTTCAGTTTGCTTCAGTAGGAGTTCCACAAACTGAGTGCAAAGTGATAGAGAATGATTAGAGAATGTATACAAATATATAACAATGATATAAGAATGATGTAAAAAAAGGTGCTCGAATTCATGTTAGAAGATCAGGAAATAAGTGGGATAGACCTAAGCGATCACAGATTGTCCTCATGAGAAAGGACTTAAAAAGATTTTAATAACAATAGAGAAGCACCATAATAGTAATTGTGGATTCATAAAGCTGCACTAAATAGTCAGGACAAAGGCTGATGGTAATGGTTATTTAGCAGCATAGCCTCTCTAAAAGATATATTTGCATTACAAGTACAGGTAGATGTTGGGTCACTATCCATTTTAACAATATGAAGGCATTTAACTTCAATAGTCCAACTACTAATTCTAAAGATCCATAACTATGTAGATGGATAATGCATGACTAACATAAGCATGCTTTAGCAAACCAAGGCAGAAATAAAATAAAATTGTAGCATGCTTACTTGCATTAGCCATATAGCAGAATCATCACCACTTTGCATTCCCCTATATACTGCAGCACCTAATGCAGATATGTACTTTGGGTCATCCACAGGTGGAGTGTTCTCATCAAAAGTATCACTGCATATAAAATGCAGAGTACAATGAGAAAGTCAAACTCAACTCAAAGAAAAATTATAAGACAATGTATAGGCATTTCAGTAGTGAAATTTCTAACAATAAAACCAAAAAGAGAAAAAATGATTTCTGTTAGAAAAACTTGCTGATAACCAAAAACCACAATGGCCAATGACATCAGTCAGAAAATAGGACCATACAATATCTATATATGAAAAATATCTGTCAGCATGAACAAAGCACCAAAATGCATGAAAAGCTCCTATATCTCATCTTTCTTACAGAAATTAGTCTAATACATAAAAATTATATAAAGAGGGCCTTAGTGCGCAGGTCACCTGGCTGCATCTTGAGGGAATGTATAACACAAAATTCTGGACTTGTCAAAACTAATCATAGATTGATTTTCTCTTGTTTATGAACTATGCAACAGATTTCTTCAAGATCATGTGAGTGGTGGTTCATGTACAGTACAACAACTAAGGAACAAGATCATTTCATTAAAAGGGGGAAAATCATTGACAGGCAAGGTCTACATAATTATACCTGTCGAACTAACAGGAAAACAATCAGAGTAAGTAGGAAAAGACCACAGACACCATATAGAAAAGTTTTCTTTCCCTTTACTAGTATTTCAACAATTTTTTTGTTCCCCTTGCTGCAGCAAGAGATCTCAGGACAGAGAGGGACTTAACTTTCACAATCTGCTCAGGTCGAAGGGGAACTATTTTCTGGGCTAAGTCTCCTATCTAAGAGAAGACTGTAAGACAAGAAATGAACAAGAAGAGAGAATGAAGGAAGAGAGAGGTGGTGGACAGACTGCTCTGGTCGATCCTTGTGCCCTCTTCAGATTTTTGTATTGTTTGGATGACTGGGCCACCCAATGTAACCTAAAAACCAGAATATCCCTGGGTCTGCAGCCTACTTTTAAGCCTTTATTTACATTATGGTTGAGACAACAAACGTTATGTCTCAAGAAAGCCCTTACCTAGCACTTACAGAAGTTCTAATGAATCTTTAGCATGTTTTGTCATTTCTGTTTTTCTCTATTGCATCCATTCATCAAATCAACCTGTTCACTGCATGTATATAAATCAACCTGTTTATGAAAACTGACATGCCATTCAGATCTGGAGATTGTTTTTTCCTCTATGTGGTCAGTTAGCCTTGAAACTGTTTTATGGTAGATTTGGGGTCATCATATAAACATTTAAACCCTCCCTGTTTCAGATAACCATAAAACATATCCACACATTGAGCAGGAAAACAGATGTATCCTAGATTCACTTTATCTTGCTTGGCGTACATAACGATTATGGGTCTGATGTTGACATCTACATCTGTCCTTGTAATGAAACAAAAAATTGAAGAGTTGAGATGACAAAAATGTGATCCCCAATATGAGAACCCATTACCATATAGTTAAGAATTAACATATGACTGGTTAGCAATGTATCAGCTTACAGTAGAAAAATTCCAGATAAAATTAAGAGGAAAGAAAACAACTGGAAAGAAAGAAGAGTTAGTGTGCCTCTGAGCAGCTAGTACAGTCTGCTCTATTATCTATTAGTTGAATTTTTCTGATACATCATTTGGAGGACATTAAATAAACCTGTGAAGTCTATCAAAATATGGCAGAAATAGGATAAATTCAAAAGGTCTCCTAAAAAAGTTTGCCAGGAGATGGAAGTGGAGAAATTGTACCAATTGTATATGTGACTAGTCCTGCCATACTCTGCACAAGAAACAAAGATTCAATTTTAGACTTGCAATACGGGAGACAGAAATTTTGGAAGCAAGCTTAGGTCACCAATCACCATAACTTGTGGATGTATATGAACGAGTCACATAAATCACATGCCTATGAATAAGATAGAGGTGATACGTGCAACTACACAAATTCTTATTGAAAAAGAAAAAAAATTATATAAAATTATAAATCCTTTTTTGTAAAAGAAAAGGCAATATAACTAAGAAGAGAGAGGTTGCTGATTCATTTAGCATCAAGGATGTGCCTCTCACGAAATATAGTTGCATATGTCCATGTCAATTTACATGCATATGTATGAATTTGAAAATTTCAAGATATGTAACAATGCACTCTCTCTCACACACACACACACACACAAACTCCTCTAGAGAGGAATCTCCTGATTTTTTGACTATACGATTATCATGTAAAACATTATATCAATCAGATTCGAAATCAAATTAAAAAAGAAAATCACCTTCCTCTTGTGCCTTTTCTCCTTCCCCCTTAGCCAGGTTCTGTTGCATACTCCTTCCCCAACATCCGTTGAAGCTAGGTGAAAAAAGAGGGGGCGGCGGCGGAGGAGGACAAAGGACAGAAAGGGTGGCAGTGAGAGCAGATCCTGAGGGAAGAAGGCAGTGATGAAGGGGGAAGCAGGGCAGGGAGTGCTCGCAGAGGAGTATGGTTACTACTGGTAGAAGGGATTAAGGGAGAGGAGGTTGCTAGACAAAGTATTAAAGGATGAGAAGGCCATAGACAAAGCAGATGTAGTAATGAAGGAGAAATCAGAGAGAACAAAGACTATGGTGAGAGGGTTCTCTTGGATTAGAAGCCAGAATGGATTTAATATGAGTTATTCTCTGAACTCTTCCTCTATAATTTAGTTTTGCTTCAAATTCTTATCTTGTAATTTAACGGTGCACCTTCATCTGTATTCTGATTCCCTTTCATATCGGAAGACATGGCAAGTTTTAGATTTAGGCTATCCATATAGAAGAATAATAAATAAATAAACATCATAATTCATGGTCAACACCAGGGATCAAGGTACGCCGTCTCGGTACTGGGCCTAATACCAGTGCCACCCAGTTACTATGCCAATAGGCTTGGTACATGGGCCAATTCAGCATATCGAGTCCAGCATCGAACCGATACAGTACGGTATGCTCCATACCATCTGATTTGGTTCGATACAATGACACTGTCATGGCTAGAACTTATGCATCCATCAATGACTTAAGGATTATATATCTTGGGTGCTCAACTAACATTGACCACTATCTCTCACATTGGTATAATTATACTAATGATATACAAGAAAGTATTGTTCCACAAATACAGGTTATCATGTGAAGAGCAACTTAATAAAGGAGAAGTTGGTTTGGCAAGGCCAAGGGGTAGAGGGACGAGAAGAGGAAAGGGTGAGATGAAGGAACAACAGTTATGAAATAACATGTAGAGGACAAGGAGAGAGCAAGAAAAATAATCCATATTGGTCATCTTTCTTGGATGACCTGCCCATCCAAAAATTGATAATAATCCAATTTGTCTCTTCTTTTAGCTTTTTGGACAACAACTTAAATTTGCTTCTTTTAGCTTTTTGGACAACTTAAGTTTGCCACTAGTGCATAGCATGTGACTTTATCTTGTACATGACAACGTGAAAATTTTAGCATATTAAATCTATAACAGATGCCTAACCACCGAGATCATAAGTAGAACTCTAAAGTGTGTTTAAGAAACAGTTCATGATGAAAAGAACTAAAAGAATGCATGAAATGGAAAGTGGAATTTGTATCTATTACTAAAAAAACTCTCAGGAATCAAATTACAGGGAAACAACAAAAAACAAAGTGGGAAACTATCTTTTTCATTTTTTTCTTTAATATAGTAAGACATGAGTATGTGTAGATACATCAGATTTACATATTATACTTATATGACAAACAAACAAATTATGGTATGTCGTACCATACCGAACCAGATAGTATCGGGCAAGGTTCACCGTACCGGTACCAGTAGGCGTACCGGACTGGTACGGTTTCAGTTCGGACCGGTTTAAACCGGTACCGAACCGGAATACTCTTCCCCGTCAGAGCTGGGGAAGAAGAAGAGAATGAGAGAGCAAGCGAAGGAGGGAGGGAGGAGAGGAGAGGCCGCCCGCGAAGAGCTATGGCGGGGGGGGAGGGTGCGGAGGCCGAGGAGGGGGCAACGGAGCATATGGGGGGGCAAGGGAGCCCGCAAGGGTTCGGCAGAAGCCGCGGCCGCGGTTTTTTAATTTGGAGATTTTTAAGTGAAGTCGGCAAATCGATTGTTGACTTCACTTACAAATTTCTAATTTTTTTTTCTGTGGCCACGTCGCCTGTTTCAAAAGAAACAGAGGACGCAGCCGCGGCCTCGGCCTCCGCCGCACCCCCGCAAGCTCCCCCGCCCCCTGCGGGCTCTGTCGCCCCCTGGCCTCCGACGGCCCCCCTTGGCCCTCCACGGGCGGCGGAGGCCGCTCCTCCCTCCCTCTCTTTCCCGCTCTCTCTCTCTCCTTCTCTTCGTCTTCCCCAGCTCCGGCTGGGTTCGGCCCATACTGGTTTCCACTGCTCCGGCGTACCGGTTACAGACCGGATCGGTCCGAACCGGCCAGTACGGACCGGTTCGTCAGACCATGATACCTGGCGTACTGTACCGATTTACTACCGATACTACTACTGGTGGCATACCGAGTATCACTACCGATACTACTACTGGTGGCATACCGATACTCGGTATGCCAAAAGAACCACATACCATACCGTACCGACCAAGGTCCGCTGTACCGACCATACCGACGTACCGGTGGGCACCGATACCGGTACCATACCGAACTGAACCGGTACTGTACCGGTTCGGCTGGTCCGGGCCAAAAGCCAAAAAAAATTTGAGGTCGGTACGAGCCGGTCGGTACGGGCCGGTACCAACCGATATCGACTGGTACGGGTTGCGAATAGTCGGAACCGAAAAATATAGTTGGATCATACCGGTTCCGTCCGATATCGGTACGTACCGGCCCGTATTGACCCGTACCGATCGGTACGGCAAACCATGGTACCGACACTATGCTAGTGTGACATCGGTAGGTAGTCTGGTACCAAGATGGCGAACCTTGATACGAATAACCCTCTTGAAAAGCCTCCCTCATATTCATCCTTAGGGTGTCATGGGTATGCATGCAAGAATGCAATAGTCCGTCGCTGTAATTTTGTTATAGTTGGGTTTTATCTAAAACATAATACATCGAAGAAGTTGAATAAAAAAGAAGAAAAAAAGAAACCAATTTAATAAAAAGAAAAAAACCAATAAACCGATGCATTATTGGTGTAGGAAAACTAAGAGAAGAAAAATTTTATTAAAATAACTCACCAGAGTATGCTCTCCCCTACCAAGATTAAGGGGGGAGAGCAGACATTAAATATCGTAAAGAGAACGGAAACTGTCACTTGCCGACAGGAACTGCGGAAAACAAACAAAAAACATGACAAACAATAACTCAAGCATTCGAAGATACATTTTACTTACACTCAATAGACTAGACAAAAAAGAAACCTTATGGAAAACTACCCGACGAGTCTAATCTGCATCCTATCATTGATCTTGTCATCACGTGAAGCGCAAAATCCTCCTAATCCACTTCTATAGGGGAGAGCAGACTATGGTGAGCTCTCTTAATAAAAATTTTTCTCTCTCAGTTTCCTATACCAATAATGTGTTGGTTTATTGGTGTTTTTCTTTTCATTAAATTGGTTTCTTTTTTTCTTCCTTTTTATTCAAGAACTACTTCAGTTTATTAAATCCTTTAGTGCTACATAGTACATACAATTCTTGTTTCTTTTTATCTCCTGTTCATTCAATAGCTTCTAAAAACCAGATGGGCACAAAAATGCAAACAATAAGAACAGAGAATCTAGCATGCTAAAAGTATTGTTCGTATCAATACTTCTTTTCATGCCTACCCAATTTATAACAAAAATTCCAGTTTTTGTTAAGCATACAACATAAAAATGACTAATACAAATAAGTAACATACTTCTGTATTGAAATACTTGTCAAATTCTCCTATGTCATATACTACAAAGTCTACTGATAACTAGGTCCATGGTTGGAATATACTCCTGTTAGCTATCCTATTTTTTGCAACTATGATATAGATCATAGAGAATTAGTATTTATACCTTTGAACTGTTGCTCTATGAATGCTTTCCCAATTTCTATGAACAAGTTATCAGTTGCATCCAACAGAAATGTACAACACCACCTTGGATCACTGTCAATAGAAAACCTACAACAAAACAAGTAACCATCCGGATAACTCCATACATTAGGCACATGCCATAATAGTTACTGGCAAACAAAGAAGTGTTAGGTATCTCATTAAAAGATTGTTAGTAAATTGAAATGGGTCAACGTGAATGCATGCACCCACAAAATAAAATAAAATAAAATAAATTAGGTGCCAATTACTAAATACGGCATCACATATGAAACAATCAATACATTTTTATGAACCCACATAAAGACAATTCATCACTCCAAAAAGGATAGAAAAATTTTCACACTTAAGACATAGAGGCAGCAAATACCGTACCAATTTGCAAGGCGGGTTATTTTAGCTGAAGGAAATTTGGATCTTAATGCCAAAGGAACATTTCCAGAAAATGCGGGAAGAACTGCAAGCAAGATCATAGCAATTTCTTAAATTATAAAGCAAAGTATGAGATAATATATACACAATTAGTAAATATGAAATTTTCCTTGATGAATTCAGAGTCTATACTTCAGGAGTAAAATTTATACAGATAAGACACGATCCTGAGATTCATGTTATATTCATGTCATAAGTATGTAAAAGCATGAATAACCAAGCACAAGCCTATGAGATGATGCATAATGGTTGCAAGGAAAATTTCTGATAAAAAATAAAGACAATCTTATGATTCATTTGTTTCTTCCTGGATGGTTGGAGGATTATCTCGAAGTCCAGTAACTATAGGTAACTCAAATATATAAAGATTAAGGAAACAATTCTATAGTTTTGGGTTTTTTTCTAAAGCCAACAGACATTTTTACATTTAAATCAATTAAATCAGTTAAACAATTGTCAAGGTACAATCTACCCTCGGATTAAACATCAGTTCAAAAGGAGTAAAATGAGAATCAAGACACTTCGTAAGTACAAGTTCAATAACTTAATATGTGTCTAATGAATACTTTAAGCGAAATATGTTAGTTAGAAAAAATGTTTATCTTCGCTAGCCAATTGCATTTCCATCCAGAAAAAAAAGATTTCGCAACAATGCTTTTTAGCCATTTAAATAGGTTCGGGAACAAAAAGATAATATTGAGTTGTTAATTTAAATAATATTTTTCTATCTTAACATCGTAATTAAATATTGCGATCCTATAACAATAATACTATTTTTAAACTTGGGCATTGTACTATTTTTGTTTTACCGCATTAAGTGCAGTATCAACAACCATGTTTAGTTAATTAAAAGTGTAAGATCAGCAATAATGAATCATTTATGTGGTTTACTTGTCCCAAACAAGTCCATTTATGATTATACACCAAGGAATAATAACCTAGAAAAATAACTGATAGCTCCCCTAATCAAGCGATTGGTGCAGCTTTAAACTGGCTTTAGCTCATGCTTCATGTTAGTTGGTGTTGGTTTTCACATAATACTAACAAACAAGTTGGTTATTCTGTGATACAAATATCTCTCCCAAAACAATTGAAATAAATTTTATAGTACAAAACCAGTGTTTTACCTCGCTGAAACATTCATACAGCCAACTGCACCTAGTTGGGAAAGTGGTTGATGGTTATGGTTATGAAGGTTATGATATCAAATAGTTCTTTTCAAAATACAAGTTCCTTATCTTTGATTTGATTGTTTTAGTTCCCATATAGTACTATTTTTTTCAATTTTTGGTTAATAATTTTTAAGGTAATGTTATACAAATTTTTAGGTCATGAGCATCAATGCGAGATGCATATTTAATATAGTAATATATGCTTTAGAACGGTTATATTGTTGGTTTAAATGACCAAAACATACATGTTTATCTACACAAGATAAGCAAAAAAACAAACAAAAAAAAAGATCCAAATTGAAAGGGAAAAGTAGTAGTTTCAAAGGTATCTGATAATGCCATTTTTTCTCTTGACAATGTTGCAAGTCTTTCCATTTTAATGTTGCACATCCTTCCACAAATACATAGTACTCAGCATAGTGTGTTTTGAGTATACCTGTAAATAGCAAGACTATAATACCTAACTCTAAACATTGAATCTCTTTACTTTTGAAAAAAGAAAAAAAAAATCACTCCTATCACTACTCAAAATTAAAGAATGGTGGTTAGACAATAATCCAAATTGAAAAGAGTTGCCAAAAGGAATTTTTACTTAAAAACATTTAATTAAAGTCCTATTACCATTTCATCTTTTTCTTAAACTCTTTTAGATTAAATGAGATATAACATCCTATTTCCCATGTAAGTTTCTTGCTTTCATAACTATGCCTCATATTTGTCCCTCTTGTATTCCTGTCCAGCTAACCAGTTTAAAGTTTTAAAGCTTATCACCAGTTATATATTTTCTTGCCCATCAACTTCCAGAATTTCTCTATAATGAAAGAGTATAGAGTTACATCCATTGAAAAATGAAACAACCATTCAGTCAACCTGCTAGAAATCTGGAACTTATCTTCAAGATCAGACCCATGGATTTCAATTAATTAGCTCTTGCTTCATTGGCCAACATTTTTGTTCCTACCAATCATTTGCTATACATGTTCATAAACTAAGCAACACAAGATAATTCCTCTTACATAATAAACAAGAAACAAATATGTTAAGGACATGAAAAAAGAATTTGCAGATTATGAAATAAATCTAACCAAATAGAAAACTTGGCATTAAAAAGAAAATATCTTCATGGAATGAAACAAATATCAAAACATGGGAACCAAGATAACCTTCTGGAAGCCATTGTGCATTTTTGTCTACTCACAGAAGAATGTGTTTTCAAGGTTTCATCACAAATTTGCAAAAGTTCATGTATTTTCAAGTTAATACCTGGAGACATTCCAAGGTCATACATCCTAGCTAGAATTTTCTTCTGAAGAACAAGTTGATCATCAATCCAACTCTGAGGAAGTGGTCCACCCCATCTATCATTAACCACTCACAAAATGTTTATAACCAAAGAAAACAAAGCATCCATTCAATTCTTGTGATGCATATCATAGAAATTAGTACAATGATATAAATGAAGGAACTAAAATCTTTTTGTTACATAGATAAGGAATCCTTATTTGTATAACTGTGTGTAGGAAAGTTCACTAGTTTGTAAGATGAAGATCACTAATTAAAGTCCACCACATGGTGAAACCATTCCAAATTATATAGATAATGTAGCAAGCTTTTTACTAGGATGAATTTGTAATTGGCCCAAATTCAAAAGCCCAAATCAACAAATTGAAACTAGCAAATTGGTAGTGGCATGTCTTCTTTTTTCCCATGAATCAGCCATTGGACATCTCTCTTTTGTCGAGATAGTTTGTAAGTTTCAGAGTATATGATATATCTGTTTCCATCTCTCTCAAGAATCCCAGGTGCATTACCTAATCATCTATAATCACATACAACCTTAGGCTCAGTAATACAAAAGTAGAAAATCTTTTAAAGTTAGAAAAGGATTAAAAAGCATATTGAAATGAACTGAGGAAACAAAACTTATTTTAGATATAAAAGCTTTCAAGGGGAAAATAGAAGCAAGCTACTATACATGAGAAAATTGTAACAAATAGTAAACTCACCCATGCAAGTTTCCCATTCGTGACCATGCAAGAAAAGCCGGTCCCCCAAAAAAATCATCCAACTCTGAACCACTTATATTAAACCTCTAGAAAGCAAAAGAAACACTTGTCAGAATATGACTATTAACCTGCTAAAATAATTTAATTTATCTTGATAAGGTTGCTGACTTGCTTCCCTATTCATATTCTAAATTATTAAGTATGAAGGGATTATGGTTATCGTATATCAAAAAAAATTGTAAAGAGATGAAAAGCATAATGGAGAAATAAGAAAATTTAAATATAATGTAACTAATACCATCCCTTCCAGAGAAAAAGAATTAGACAATATAATGACCATAAATAAAATGGAACAGTTCCTTTCTGCTTATGGATATTCCTGAAACAGATAATACTTTAGTACATTTTTCACTAATTTAAGGTAATTTGCAAGCAAAAAATTGATCCAATATTATCTAATTTAAGATAAGGAAAGAATTAAAAAATAAAACACGTGTTAAAATAACCACAACCAAAAAGACCTGTCCAACTATTTGGGGAGCTTTATGCATCCTCATTCACCAAGTGTTTCTATATAGGGTTACCTTTGTTGTTACTTCAAGCTAATCTATATCCTTTCTCACTACTTCAATCCATGTTGTCTTAGGCCATCTCTCTTTTTCCTACATCCTTCATCAAAAGTTGTAAATCTCCTTATTGGAGCCACCTCAACTCTTCGTTGTACATGACTATATCATCTTATTCAATTGTCCATCTTGTCCTTAATTTATGCAACTCCTACAGCTGCCTTAAAATATACTTATTTCTCTCTCTATCCTTCCTAGTTTTAACATGTATTAAAAAAAGTAATAACATTTATTGAAAGAATAGAACTCAGAAGGTTGTTGTCTGTCAATGTCTATGCATTTTTCCAATGCCTGAATGTCAAAAATAAAGAGAAACTAATCTTAGAAATAGTAATAAATAATATTATGAAATGCTGTTTAAGATAGATTAATTCAAGAAGATAGACAAAGAAAAGTACCTGAAAAACTTTCTGCCAGATAGCCTCCTGCCCATTGAAAGCAAGAGGCAAATTGATTCCTTGGAGAGCCATCCAGTCAATTTCCTTTTCCCACCTTTCCCAGTCCCACCATGCAAATGAATCTTACAAATGAATCATTAATTAATAATTAATAGAATCAACTGAACAAAGTAGGCCTAAAACTGTACAGATATCTCAGTTGTCCTTGTAATAGAGACATCATGGAGAATCTCAGAAAATCATATAGATATAGATATCATGGGTTAAAATATAATGTATTGGAATTGCCACCGCCAAATCCAATTGAACAGTGGCTATTAATTTTAAATCATTCACCAAAGTTAACATACAGCAAAACAAAAACATAATAGAGTCAGCTGTGAAGGGTCTCAGGTCACAGCTTGGACAAGATTCAGCATTTCATCAGTATCCAAGTTCCAGTGGTCAACTGAGTCTTAACATAGTCAACCTTCATAGCATGCAATGATACTCATCAAAAACATAAGGAAAGAAAAAAAAGATAAGGGAATCAGTGAATGATTCAACCAAGAAAAGAAGCCAAAGCTAAAATATAAGTAAAACAGCTCCATCGATGTAACTCCCTAAGCAATACTCCCATAGAATGCTGAATCGGCCCATACCGAACCGGTACCGGCTCTGACCGGTCCAGTTCGGTGTTAAAAACCGATACCAGCCCGTACCGGTTCCAAATTTTTTTGGGGCTTTTGGATGCATGAATCAAGCCGAACCAGTGGTACCGATTCGGTACCAGTCCGAACTGGTATTGGCGCCCACCGATACGTCAGTACGGTGGACCTTGAATACTCCTAACAACCGAAACATGAGAAGGCTGGTATCAGACTATGTACTAAGATATGTTAGATGACTTTAAATAAACATGAACATAATAAAAACTTGACCCTTGTTGTTGTGGGTCTTATGGGTTATAACAGGCTCAAGAGTCAGGAGTATAAGCATATAGCAGACAATTACAGAAGGCCCCAGGAGTCAGGAGTATAAGCATATAGCATACATTATAAGAAGGGAAAAATGAAGAAGAAGAAGGAGAAGGAGAAGAAGGTGGAGGAAGAGAAGGAGAAGAAGAAGAATAAGGAGGAGGAGGAGGAGAGGAGAAGAAGAAGGAGGAGGAGGAGAAGAAGGAGAAGACGGAGAAGAAGGAGAAGACGGAGAAGAAGGAGCAGTAGAAGCAGAAGAAGAAGGAGGAGAAGAAGAAGAAGAAACAGAAGAAGAAGAAGGAGAAGAAGGAGGAGGAGGAGAAGGAGAAGAAGCAGAAGTTCGGAATAAGTACACAATTGCATACCGTGTGTCGGTATGGTACCAGTTTAGTATCATACCAAACCGGCTGCTGCCCAGGATGGGTCCCAGTACTAGTTTGATGGACCTTGGCCCCACCAGTGGGGTTTCTTTCTTCTTGAGGAATATGGGTTATGTTATCAAACTCCTAAAGAAGCTGCTGTGGACTTCCATCATTGGCCCCCAGAAATCCAAAAGCGCATAACATCTGCTTCGGACTATCTTGTAGGCCCCATGAGCTTGCTGCACCACTCATCCCAAACTTATTGTGCTACAAAATGTTACAACCTTTGTTGCACTGCTAGTCCAAGTAATATATATATATATATACTCTAAAGCTAAGGACTGATTATCTGACAATAGTTACATGGCCTCAGACATCGATCAGGAAAAGAGAAAACTTATGCAGATGAACAAAATATGGCAAAACAAGAGAAAACATTTATTACATCATGAAATAATGTACTGCAGAAATAATGTGTTGAACTTTTATGTTGATCTTTTCCAAGAAAAGGAAAGTTTGAAAATATAGGCAAGAAAACAAGTTTGCTACTAGAAGCACAGAAACTTATGGAGATGACGAAGATGATCTGATATAGATAAAGGTGTTCACTTGATTAAAAAAAAAAAGACATGATACAGTTGCTTCTCTAAATTAAAAACAGGTGAAAACGTCTAAATCTATCAGAAGACAAGAAGAATAACTTTGCATATGAGTAACCCAAATTCACTAAACAGAAAATGCTATAGCTTACAGCTGGACGAAACAGCATTCTGGTAGTAACTCCATGGAATGGGCCTTTGAACTAAAACACCAGTAGAAGAAACATGGGGAAGGGCCCCTGGTTTTGGCACTGAAGATAATTGTACACCACCAGCTTTCTCCCAAGATATATGTGCGAGACACCAGTATTTCAAATACCAATGTAGACCAGCTGAAAGCTCCACACCGCTTACCCCATGGATTCTGATACAAACTCAAATCACTGAAAATTAATGTTAAATGTAAAAATTTCTTACATGTGCAAGAAATACAAGTAATCAGTGAATTATATTCTCAAGCATCCTTATTTTATTTTCATTTATCATAAATCCATGCAATCAGTAAAAAACAGAGTGAGCATCCGATGGAATCCTATGAGGCGATCAAAACCATCTGTTATTTATATGGAAGATGACTGGATGTTCCAATACTACAAGCTAGTTGGATCAAAGTATCCCAAAGGCCTTATACAAGGGCATTTTAACAGGACAATGCATTACGCTCTGATAATAACTGAAAAAAAAAATGCAAGTATTTGGTAAGCTAAACACCAAAGTATAAATATCTTCTGGATTTAGACACCCAAGCAGAGGATTAGGGACTATTGAATGGATAGTATATGCGGCAAACAACTAGAAGGTGCAACCAGACCTGACCTATGCAACTCCAACATGCATGAACAACATTAAAGAACAGCATGAACAACATTAAAGAACAAGCATGTAAATCAGAGAAGGACTACATATAAACAATTATGAACATGAACAAATAGTCTACAATTTTGTATTTATTACAAAACAAGCAATTACACAGAAGAGTAAGGACTACATAAAAGAATTAGACAAATGTAGCACATCCTAGATAATGTAAATAAGAAAACAGATACTATTTTACAAGAAGATCACACTGTCTAAGCCATGTTCTAAGTATAAATTCTACATCCAGATCGATGGACCTATAATAAAACAGTCACTTCTAAGATGAGCGAAGTTATCATCTTATATCTTTCGAGATAGTACAAATGTAGATCATAGCTTGAACGTAACCAGCTGTCAACACAGTATCGACTTCAGGAATCCTATTTTTATCCATCCTGTACAGCACCTCTCCAACAATGAAAGTTTTTTTTTGAGCACTTTCTGACATATTCCATCTATATAATAACAGTAAGCAATAAGCTTTAAAAAAATAACTAAATAAATGGAGTTTCATAAAGATATAAGTGGGTGCTGAATGTAAGTTGTTGATCAATAGATGGAGAAAATCTGCATGATCATCCAAACATAAGAGATAATACATACAGTATTTCTGGAGATCCTTTAATACCAGAAGAAGGATGGTTGTTGATAATGAAGCATGCTTTTCCACCACATTCTGCCTATGAAAATAAAAGGTTACAATTGATTTCATAATTAAAGAAACAACGAAAAACAATTAAATGTCCCACTATATCATTAGTGAAATAAAAAAAATACCAAAAACTAACAAATAACACAACCAATTCCATCTAAGAGTAAATTGCTCATTTATAATCAAATATATATTGGCCTTTTGCACTTACGAGACGCCATATTCTAAACACTTTCTCCTCAAGTTTCAAAGAATACAGTTTGCTCAACGAAATCCAGCAATTATGGCTGTCTAACAAAGTTTACAATGAAGGATATTATCACATGATTAATTAAAGTACCTCAAGGAAGGGTAAAAGAACTAAAAGAATAGCCAAAAAAATGAAATTCTTCATTGAAATCAGATATCACCATGAAAATATTAATCTTAAAAACCTTCAGGTGGCAAAACCTAAGTTATAATTTATAAAGATCTAGGCATGTAAGATAATATCAAGTTAGGATAGTAAACTCTGCTAATCAAACATCCAGTAGTACTGTTTTCATAAGAGATTCTACTTTAATTTAGTTCAGAGAGTATAGTAGTCATTCAAGAAATTTCTAGGTCGTAATCAGGCAAAGGATCTGACAAGAAATTATCTTCATAAGAACCTAAAGAATATTGGAATGTTTGTAAAGATTCAGCCTTTCTTGGATTGTTTTAAACATCGCCCAAAAAATCAATCAAGCAGTCACCTAATAACAACAAGAATTTTAAACAAACAAACAAAATTTTTAAAACCCTTAAGGCAGAAATCAACATGAAATAGCAATCTTAAAGACTGTGGCAGCACAAAAGTTATAAATTGAGGAGCTAGACATGTCGGATCAGATGAAATTTGAAGAATTATACCAATCATACAGGCACCTGTACTCTTTACATAAAAGATTATTTCTTTGCATCATTTGGATAGTTTTCCAGCATTCAGGAAAATCTAAATCACAATCATGCAAAAAAGTTAGCAAGAATCTAACTTCATCACAAAAAAAAAAAAAGGAAAAGAAAAGTCCCAAAAGATTCAGCCTCTCTTCGATCGTATTAAAAATTACCTAAAAATCCATGGCAATCAAGTGGTTACCTGAAAGAAAAGAGAGAAAACTCTTCAAACCGTTCATTGGAAGTGAAAAGAAGCATGAAAAATGCAATATTGAAAACCTTTACTAACAAGACAACAAGTTCCCCCTTATTCTTCATTTCATTCAGTACTGACACCAGCATCCAAGACATAGCTCAAACACAATAATGCAAAAGGATTAGCAAGAATCTAACTTCATCATAAAACTAAATGAACATTGAAAAGTTTGAAAAGATTTAGAGCCTTTCTTGGATTTCAAGCAGTGCCTTAAGAGCCACAGCAATCTAGCAATTATCCAACCAAAAAAGGGGGAAAAATCCTAAACCAACAAGAAATCAACATGAAAAGTGCAATATTGGAAACCTTAACTTTACCAATCAGACACCATACCAATCTTTTCAACAAACTCTATTCAGATAATTTGCCGGCATTCAAGAAATATCTAAATAACAGTCATTAAAAAAAAAAGAATATAACTTCATCAAAAAATGAATTGAACATTGAAAAGTCCAAAAAGATTCAGGCTTTCTTGGACTGTTTCAAACAATACCTAAAAATTCATAGTAATCACGCAGTTGCCTGACAAAAGAAAAAGGAAAAGAAAAGAAAAGAAATCTTGACACTGTTCACTGCAGGACTCTATCAGAGACCAGGAAGTACAATTCCATCAAAGATTCCTGGTTCGATTCACTTCTTATTGTGATGGCCCAGTCAAGGCCCGGTCCACTTGACCGGCCTAACCCGAGCTTGGCCCAGCCAAATCTCCATCGAAATCAGCAAGAAGAAACAACTAAATCCCAATCATGCAACAAAGAAATCAGCAAGAAGGTAACTTCTTAACAAAACTAAAACCAACATTGAGAAGTTTCAAATAAATTTAGCCTTTCTTGGATCATTTCAAACATTACCTAAAAGCTCACAAACTATTTAGTTCTTCACAAAATTAAACCAACCTTGAAAACTTTCGAAAGATTTAGCCTCTCTTGGATCATTTCAAACATTACCCAAAAACCCACAGCAATCGAACAATTACCTGGGGAACAAAATAAAAAATCTTGAAATGTTTGCTAGACGTGAAAACCAGAGACCAGGCATTTCTCTATCCATAAAAGATTCTTGGTTCGACTCAGTTCAGATAGTTTACCGGCATTAACAAACATCTGGGACACAATTATGAAATAAACTTAGCAAGAAACTAACTCCCCTGCAAACCTAAACAAACATCGACAAGGTTGAAAAGATTCAACCTTTCTTGAATTATTTCAGGCATTACCCAAGAATAAGAATAGCCAGCAATCAAGCAGTTATCTTAGAAAGAGAGATTTAAAAAAAAAAAATCTTGAAACCGTTCACTAGTAGAAATCATACACAAAGTAGTACCATTTCCACATAAGATTCCTGTCCGTTCAAATAGTTTACCACCATTCGAGAAACATTTAAATCACAATCATGCCAAAAAAAAAGGTGAGAACCTAATTTGCTCACAAACGTAAACGTAAACAAACGTATATACACAAGATTCTTGTCCGTTATAATAGTTTATCAGCATTCAAGAAACAATTAAATCACAATCATGCCACCAAGAAAAAAAAAGGGGCAAGAACTTGATTTCCTCACAAACGTAAACGTAAAGAAACGTCAATCGGACAGTTACCTTGGGGATGATCTCAAACTCGAAGCTGGCCTGATGGGACGGAAGGAGACGCCCAAGAAGGCCACGGACCGTCGCTATTTGAACCGATGGAGACACCCGCTCTCGCTCCTGAATCTCGAGAACGCGAGCAAGGTGGGAGTGTTCGAGCGGAGAGGAAGAAGAAATCCAAGGAACGAAGCAGAGGAAGAGGAGGAGGAGGAAGGGAGCCATGGGGACGGGCAAAGCAAACCCTGGTTTGGAGCGGAGGAGGAGTGAGGTGATATATAAAACTGAGGGGGCATATGGTGGTTGCGGAGGGGAGAAGAGAAGAGAAGCCCAGATTCCGGAGAGCTACGGGACAAAGTTCTAGGCCGGCAAGGAGCCAAGGAGACGCTTCCTTTTTATACAAGGTTCTTGAAGACGGTTACGGAACTACGGTAGGGGCCATCAATGATAACGGCGTCTTCTTCACTTTTATTTTTACCCCCTTGGCGTATTTGCTTTTGATATTTTTCGATATATACCACGCGCATTGCTAATGATTATATATTTAGAGGCAACTTCTAATTATTCAGCGTACGCCGTGACTAGCCGTTACGTTGGATTCCTCCTCGGTAAACTACTCTTTTTGTGAAATGAAAAGTTCTTGTCCTTAACGCGGCGTACCTCTCTCTGAATCATATTTAGAAGCAGAACGTCTCATTCCAATGCAGCATCTCTCTTCCCTCTGGAATTTAAAATTTCACATCGCATAGGCCCACGGTGCTCAAGATGTGGGCCGAACCATATCTTGATCTGCGGCCCACGGTGCATCATGAATTTTACTTTCTCTATAAATTATTGGTTAAGTTCCCGCAAGGTGTTTTGTGTGTGTGTGGGTGTGGGTGTAAATTCCTCTTTTTGTATTTTATGACCTAGGTGAAGTGTATCTTTTTGAGGGTGGCATGTGTCCATGATTGCAGCCGCTAAGAATTAGTTTGACCATCGAACGATGAAGGTTATTGAAGAGCTTGGCGATCAACTGCTCGGACCGTGCAGAACGACGGTGCACCTGAAACTATACTGGAAGGTTGAGATTGTACTTGGAATTCCGGTCCGGCGTCAAGTTCAGGCTGAAACAATAAATATAAAGAAATTTTCTTGCTGGAGAGTATCCAGCGGGAGACCTTTTAATGCCTAAATCATAATAACACTTGAGGAACAGGTTTAGAAAGTAACAATACAATAATCTGCCAGAGCTCTATAGCACTTATTTGAAAGATCCTCTTGAGATTGGATTGTATAAGCAAAAGCCATGTTTGAGAATTTGGATATATAGGTTGGTCATTTTGGGCAAGCTACTCACGTTCTAAGGATTACACACAGTTATTTTGCATGCATATTTCACTCCACATATCTTGTAGGTATGGTTTGGAAAACTATCTGAGATTGTTGCCGAGGTGTTGCCAGCTATGAGGAATTTTTGCAATTCAAATGGCTGCCCACACACTTCTCAAGCCCGTCACTTGGCTGGCCTTGATTGACGGATAGGAGGCTTCATGAAAGATTATGATAAAATACAATTACATACTCTTTCAAAATGTTGATGGATCAATAACAAACTATTTGGATTTGATGAAGGAAATACTAGACACCTCAACCTCAGCCCCAACAGTCGATAGCTCTAGCAGTCCGCAATCACAGTGGCATCACATTCCGCACCTTACTAGCATCTCACATTCTGCACGTGGACTGGCACCCATGCTGCAGCTGTACCACCGGCCACTGTCTGCCATCACTACACATTATGTCAGCCCAAGTAACGATAAACTGGCTTTCCTATATTAGGGGAGCAATCCAGAGAACCTCAAAGAGGCAAGATACACGCAATACACTATCATTCTCACAGAGCCCTCACTTTGCTAAAATCTCTTCCTTCTATATTGTTACCTCGTTGTTTTGACTTAGATGTCAGAAAATCCTTCAAAAATCCTTCGGTAAGTGGACTTTTTGCATGCCATTCAGCGGAGGAGTCCAATGCCTAACGCCTCAATCATCCTGCTTAACTTGTTTCCAACCGACCTTAGGGCTATCCGAATTGCGCTTCTACTTCTGTCCAGAAATGGCGGCAACAGGATCCAATTATTGAAAATGACCACAATCATTTTTCAACACAAATGGAGTACTTGACCTAACCTGTAAAACATCGATACTTTGTTCAAGTATTTTTTTTTAAGAAATATCTAAAATTTGAAACTAGACCTTCTCAAAGATCGAGCCTTTTTGCAAGAGAGGTGCCCGTCGAGTTAGTTAATAATTGTTGGCCAATTCATGGCCCAAGTAACCTACGGAAAACATTCTTAATGACAAGACGTACTTCTAAAAGGTGCGTTCCTTCCTCCATGCCCATGTACGTGAGACTCTGTGCGTGTGTGTGTGTGTGTGTGAGAGAGAGAGAGAGAGCGCGCGCTTGGGACATAATTTCGGCCTTCCCCCAGTTGGGTCAGTTGGCCCATGAAGCATTAGTTGGTGCAAAGTCCTTTCTCTTAGTTCCACATTTGTGCCTTCCGCTACGTAAATATACACTGCAGAGCTTGTAACACAGTTAGAACGAAGCTTTATTTTTAATAGAATAGTGCAGATTCAAAACGCACGGATATCGATTAAATACGGGGACTGGATGCCCTCTGTCTGGTTTGTCCGTTAAAAGTGCTACTAGTCATTTGGTACTAAGATGGTGGTGGGGTGACGTACTCATACACGGGTTCGCCCATGCTGGTGGGGAGGGTATGAGAAATTTTCTACCTTCAACGGACATTCTCTGGTGAAAGGAGGGCCTAGTGGGGAGGCTGCAATGCTATATTTGCCCTCTCAACTTCTATAGATGTCTATTGATCTCATGGAAGCTTATTTCCTAGGACGACAAACTCCAGAGAATTCCTGCCCTGCTTTCTATGTTGTCAAGCTGCTACAAACAAACTTCGCAGAAACTCGGTAGAGCGCCGGCTTTGGAGCCTATTTGGATGCCCCCAATCCCCATATATTTTCTCCATGGATATTTTTTTTTCAGTCAAAAGTTAAAAGAACTAATGATCAGGAAGGAAGAATTTGATGAAGCAAAAGAGATCCTCGATCGCACAATCCCAAAGAACGAGAAATCTGCGTTCCTTTCTACAGCATTCATGGTTATTCAAGATCGCGAGTTAAGGTTTTCTTTAAAAAAAAAAAATTCCATTGATCATCTGCTTTCATTGCCTGCCATGTATGGATAATTCCATGTACTATCCATGGATTATTTATCCAAGCATCCGAACAGGACAAATTATTTTCAATGGATTATGCTACAAAAATATTTATATGGATCTCTAGTTTAATTTACATACTTATGAGTCGATGGGGTAGGCTATCTTGGAAATGAATATGGACTGCGTAAGATATCCAAACATCTGCCGAAAACATCTTAAAGTACTTGCACCAATGATATTACATCTTACACACTGAGCAAGAGATTGAGGTTTGATTCTAAGTGACATCATGCTTCAATTCTCGATTAGCAAAATCTTGATTCTAGTATTTTACGAGCTTTGGTTTGGTCTGCATCGGGTTTAGGCTCCAATCTAGATTGAAAGGAATGGATATAAGTAAGCGCAAATATAACTTATATCATGTCCACATAGTTGTGCATCATGCTAATTATTATTTTTAGATTTTATTTATCTTGCACTTATCTCGATGATTTATCTATTAGGAAGTAAATGATATGATTAGTTGGTGCATGGCTATAGAGGATAAAAAAAAGGGGAAGTTGCTTAGCGGTCCAAAGTTAGACCCCTTTATAACGAATAGTCTCTGTTGACTGTTCTTTTAATAAGCGGTCCATTGACATATGAAATACCATAAGGAGACCAAAATACCCCTGGCCTTTTTCCTCTTCCGTCGTTCCTCGTATGCTATGTGTTCATTTGAACTAGCCCTATTTAAAGTTCACCAATTTCAGCCCTCGTTCGTCCCCAATCTTCGTATCCTAATCCTAAAAATTTCGCCCGATTCTGCTTGATTTTTACGCCCCGGTTTCAAACCCTAGAACTGCAAACCACTTTCCAATGGTACTCGATCTTCCTCTTTTTCCCTGTTAAGCCGTTTCCCTTTTAGAAAAGTAGAACCCTTCCGACCCGATTCTGAGGAGCAAGGAGATATTTTCTGTTCGGCCTCGGAGTCGACCTTCGAACCGACTTCGCCCTGTTCATTTGTAGCGGAAGCTTAGGTGGACATTGGTCTCTCCAACCTTCCCTGAGTCGTCTCTGCATTCCTTCAACAGGTTTGTCACCGCATACTTTCTCGAATAATGTATTGAACACGGACGCGATATGTAGTATTATACGGCATTCCAGATAGTTGTTGGAATGGTCTAGTGGTTTTGCGGAATTAATGGACAAAGAGGTTGTGATAGCACATTTGAGATATTTGTTATGGAAAAATTTTTCTATTTCGTGCTAATTGTGTTATTTGTTTTAGTTTTTAGGATGATTTATTTTTCATTGATATTATTAAAAATATAATTTGTAACTATATTTGTGATGCAGAAATTTAAGATGGCCCCAAAGCAGAGTACCGGCAAAAAATCCTCTGTTGGCCCGAGTAATATGGTTAATGGAAGGTGTTATTTCACCCACTTTGTAAATTTTATAGTCACCCTAATCCCATTCATGTCTGATGAACATAAAGAAAGAATACATGACACTTCATTTGGGCACATGCTAGGTCTATCGTATATAAAACAGAGTAGGCCTGTCTTGGACACATTGCTCTCCCTTTGGGATAATGTTGAGGAGGGTTTTTGGTTTGGTAGGGTTATAGTGCCTTTTGTAGGGACTGATTTCGCACTAATCATTGGTTTGAGTGCGACGGGTGATGAGGTGCAACTGCATAGGAAGGGGAGGGTTACGTGTGACCTCATCACCCGGTTTTTTGATGGTGACCACCAGAAAGCCAGTAGAGATGCAATTAAAAGTAGATTACAAGTTCTTGTCGGTAAGAGCAGTCGAGAAGATGTGGAGGATTTTACAAAATTATAAGTTCTTTTTCTTTTTGGGACTATCCTCTTCCCAACCGTACGCTACTATGTCCCTAAGACATTATGTTCATATGTTGATGATTTAGACCGCTTAGGTTCTTATAGTTGGGGTCTTGCCGTTTTCTCTTTTCTTCGGCAGCAAATACCTAGTCTAGCCGATAGTGTGAAGACTAGAAACGTCACAGGCCAAGGGGTTGGTAGATACATGGATGGCTGCACGGTCGCCTTGGTGGTAAGTATCATAAGATGTTTTTTTTTAAATTTCATTGTTACAATATATATATTTAGATGTAATTTGATGTTTACAATGCATTTTTGGCAGGTATGGGCTGTTGAACATGCTAACAGCATTGTTGGAAGGCACCAGCCACCGTTCATGTATCCACATCTCGTACGCTGGAACAACACCCCATTCCCCCGCAGGGTGGACGTGATTGCGGATGTTATGAAAAATTTAAAACGATTTGAGGTTTGAATGTTGAATTCTTACATTGGAAATATTTTAACTTGTACGTAAATTTAACTGTTCGCATGCTTTAGGTTATTAAGAAGCTAGAACCAAGAGAGGAGCAGTTGCACCTTCTCTTGCAAGGAAGGCCACAATTACTACGGCCTGATGAGAGGCGTACGGAAACAGAATAGCAACAATCCGTGCATGTCAGAACTCAGGTATTAGCAGCTTACTGTGACATAGCATTTCCAAACACAGTTAAAAGCACTTTTGATTTGACATGCACTTTTCACTTACCGGCACATAGTTCAAGTCTGCACACATGGATGTATGCCTACAGTTTGTTCAATTCATACACCACATTCATTATTGTGTTGTTTTAGATTCCGTCATCCAGCCAAAGTGATCGACATCCACTGCGGGGAATTCACACACGTATCACAGTGCTTGAGATGTATTTGCTACAATATGGCTTTAGTTTACCAGACCCTCATTCTATTGGGGATGTCGAGAATACCCGCATAGAACAGCTCGATAAGAGGGTGTCGACAATAGAGAAGGTCCTACGAGATAAGGGCCTTCTGGTTGATGACAAACCTGGTGAGCATGCTACAGTTCCCCCTGAGGTAAGCATGCTTCCTCTGTATAAGGTCTGACAAGTTAACTATCAGTTCTAGTATCAATCGATTTACTTGATTTAAATATGATCTTTCTTGGTTACGTGAAGGAGCATACTACAGTTGATCCACCTATTCACGACGATGCTCTTCAGAAAGATCATATGCAGCATAGTGCTGATTTGGTGGAGGTATGTAATTTTTTGATACGTAGTGTTCGCAGTTTTTAGAATGGTAGTATAAATTGTCTTGAAATGCATTTTCTTATCAGATTATTTCGTCCACTGATGCTGAAGCTAAGAAGAAAGCTGGAGCTCCGAGCTCATATGTGTCCTCCTTATGCAAGCGCGTGAAGCTGGGAGCACGCGAGCGCAAGCCATCGGAAAAAGCGAAGGCCATATCACACCAGCCAAAGACTTATAAAAGGGCTAAAAAAAGGGTCAAAGTTGCCCAAATAGCTGAGGTTTGTACGGAAATTACTATTGATACCGAGGATTTGCCCGCTCGGTCAACCAACATATTCGACCCACCGACCAGTTCATTAATGGAGCTCCAAAAATCTGCTCCAACATGGAAGGAAACCTCTCCCCCGGGAGCGGTATAGAATTGTTGTCTCGTCCATATGTGTTTATTTATCTATACAGTTAAGTTTCCTAACCAAAATATCTGTCGTCACCATTTATTCAACTTAGCATATAGTGTCGTCCACTAAAGTTAACGATCTTGAGAGAGTGGCACTGAAACATAGCTTTCATGGGAAGGGGACAGGTATACTCCCTATTTGCTATGAAGAAGCTATTAAATTCTTCCTTGAAGAACATGAGTTTGGGTAAGTTTATTATATTAACCTACCGTTTTTCACAATTATCGCATTGAAAGTTGCTTAAACATTTGAATTATGTAGGGATATAATATGGGAGGATGAAGATCGTACCAAACCTGCATGCAGCCCTGATGCCTTAGTGCAGCTCCTGCATGACAAGCCACTACGGAGTGACGTATGCTCCTACAATGAACTACTACTGAAAATTATAATTTGGTACTGACTGCGTACTTTTTTTTATTACGTACAGGTAATCAATGTGTACTTTCGCATTTTGGAGCTTCTGCCTCGTGCATATAATGAGATTATTGACAATCTGTGTTTATATTTGCGCTGCGAGATCCAGGTTTTGACTTACTGCTTATGATATCTCGTCCTTACATTTTTCCAATTGAAATTCAGCGTGCCAATGGGGCTGTAACAAATAAATTGTATGCAGGCTGCCGTGCTCCAGCATCTACCATTGGATTACCTCTCAATTACCACTGATGTTACTAAAAGAATCATAGAGTCATTGGTGCCCAGTATTCAAACATGGCTTCGGAAATTCAGATGTGTCGATCTTCAAAAGTGTAGATATCTCTTCATTTCGATGAATACGGGATGGCATTGGTATCTACTTTCTCTGGACTTGAAGGACCAGCGTTTCGAATGCTACAACTCCTTGTGGAGTTTCGACGTTGGGGTGGACGCTGTTAGATATGTTGGTATCACTTGTGAAATTTGATATTACTGATATTCTTCTTTATCATAGGTATGTTCTTAAAATTTTGCATTCTTCACATTATTACAGGCATCTTTTGTGAGATCGTGGCTAAACGACTATATTGAATTTCGTATCCCTGAATTAGCATATTCTGAAATTCGACAATGTGCACAACAACGAAATGATAGTGTCGACTGCGGGGCATACATGCTTATGTTTGCAGAGGGACTTACCCGAGGCAGCACGAGACCATTGCAGGAAGAATTGAAGGATCCATCTTTATACAAGAGCTGGGCTGCAGGGAGTATTCTATTACATTCCGGGAGTGTTGCCAGTGTTAGGTTTAGGTCAATGTACCATGTGAAGACTTGTATAGAGAAATCGTAGACTACTTATTGTATCACATGAATGCAAATGAGTTGTAAAACTTGATTGTAAATGTGTTCTAAAGGATGTTTGTCCAACTGTAATTTTCATGTTCTGTGTAATATAACATTTTCACAGATAATATCATTATTCCCTGCAAAGTCCATATTGATTGGCAATTTTTTCAAGTCCCTATCATGCTCATCGCTTAACTGAAAAGTCCACGGTGACTTATTAAACTGAGCCACTTAAACGTATTTTCAGGTTGTCACGTAATTCATATTGGAAATTTCTCGTAAATCAAATGCAATCTCAGACAACTTAAAAATCGATTTGTACAGTGCGATCTGTCGGCCTTTTCGATGCATGCACAAGCATGCTTACATGGCATGCGGAAGATTCGCCACTCGCCACAAGAGCAGCTACACATCTGCAGATCAACTTTGCATGAGTAGTTCGTATCCTTTACGTCATATATCATTATGTTGGATGTAAATACAGCTAATCTCCGACCATCTTCCACATTTTTATGCAACACTTTCTCAGCATCCGGACAAAGTTGAGATTGAATGCTATATCCTCGATTACGTCGTTCATGCATCATCTGCATTATTTGGATCCTTATATGATCAACCATCTGAGGCATAGGGAGATGACGAGCCTCCATGACCCAACTATTAAAAGACTCTGCCACATTCGATGTCATGATGCCCCAGTGTAGACCTGAAAATACAGCATTCGCCCAATGCTCCGGCTTTGCATGTAGGAGAAAGGTGGTAGCACTAGGGGCTTCTGATGTAAGCTTTGCAATTAGCTTTCGGAATACACTAAGCCTTGGTGTATAGGCAGCAGCATTCAGTAAATCAATGAGCCTCTTTCTCTTAGCTGCACGATAATGGACAAGGACCTGCATTGATAATTAAAATCAGATATACCACATGCTATATTACTTAGATACTTTGTAGTTTAAATTATTCATAATATGACGATGCAAACCTGATTCTTGAAGTTTTCTTTCACATGACGTATACATTATGAGTGGTAAGAATCAGGAAAGTACTTCGGTATGGATTTAATAATGCCCTGATGGCTATCCGTCGTAAATGTGAACTGTTGACCACGATACTCACTACAACTATGAATAGCTTTTTTCAGAAACCGGCAAAACCATTCCCAATTTTCATCACTTTCTATATCTACAACACCATAAGCTATAGGAAACATATCATCATTTCCATCTTTGGAAGTGGCTCCAAGCAGTGCACCTCCATCCTTATGCTTTATAAATGTGCCATCCATAAAAATCAGAGGACGACATCCTTTTATGAAACCCATTAGTGAAGCATGAAAACAAATGAATAGACGTCTGAATCGACCTTCAATTGTTTCATACTCTGCAATGCTGTCGGGGTTGGTCCGAAGAATGGCATCGCAATACCAGCGAATCCGTTCATAAGATAGCCGGCTATTACCATAAAGATCCATCATACCACCTTCTTACCATGCCAAGCTTGATGATACGGCAATTCAACACCATATTGTCGACGAATATCCTTTACAATATCACTCGCTTATATAACGGCATATCTTGAAGTTGATCTTTAACAATTTTCGAAACCCAACGTTTTGAAGCCTTTGAATGAGACCGCACTTGCAATCCTCCTCCACATGTGTGGTTACAGTACATTTTTTTAATTGCAAACTTTTCACCATTCCCAAGGTGAGAAGTATGAATACGTCATTCGCAACCATCATAAACACATTCTACAGTAACTCGATCACGATCGTTCTTCACGAAGACAAAATCCCTGCAATTTGCAATGCAATAGTTGCGAATGGTGTCACGTAGAGTTTCCACATTCATGAACTCCTGACCAACACCCTCTATACTATTTTTCCAATCATCCAACGAATTTTTTTGACTTGCTTCCTCTTTAATTGCGGCTCTTGTTTCTTCAACAAATTCACCAAAATTACTTGAGCTACCCTTCGAAAATTTTTTTCCTCTCGAACTAATTTCAGGACAATGGGATGAGCCACTGTTCATACAATATGATAAACATTATTTTAGCAAACTTACTAAAATCCGTTGCACAAACCAAAATTTTAAAAACGGAATACCTCTCAATTACCACAGCAGCACCTTCGATCAAGGTTGGAGAATGAGTAACAACCATCTCGATCACCTTGGCATTTAAGTTGACGTGTATTTGTTGCATGTTACGAACATCCTTATCGCTCATGAGCGTAACAAGTATTTTAGACTTGTTTGGAATATAAAACTTAACTTCTATCATTGTAGAAGATAAATGTCTCCACCTTTCAACTATTTCCTTAAAGATTTGATCAAGAATTATGTCCTTTGAGATGGAAATAATCACAGCTTCGCTACCATAACAACAAATGGCCATAAAAATAGAGCTAGTAGTATCTTCCGAAGCCATGACAATGGAAAAAAGAGGAGGCAATGAATAAATAATTCCGAATTGCAAACAGACTTAGAAATATAGTGAAGCAGACTCTCACTACACAGAGAAAGAGGGACTATCAGCGTTCTCTCAAACAGGGAACATGTAAAGAGTAAGAGGGAGTCTCAACGTTTTTAGGTCAACACAAAGGCTCGACATGCTCTCTCCCTATCCATCTAGCATCCATCCTAATGGGTGCCTGTCTCTTCCCAGACCAAACAATCTCCATTTGCAAAGACAAAACAGAGAAGAACAGAAAAGAACGGAGACAAAACGCATACCCTGTTGCGGCCTATTTTTTCACCTTTTTTCTCGTCTCAAAATATTCCTCCAAAGCCATCTTCGGTAAACATCTTCTGTGGGATCACCAGGGGCATCCACGCTTAAGGGCTGCAAGTGGAATTTTTACTTGGGAGCATCTTCGGTAGACAAAAACAAAGTGTCTTCCGGTTAGAAAACAGAATACGGTACCTATTTTTTTCCCGCTTCCGGTAACATGGGGGTACTTAAGTAACCTGGGGGCACTTTGGATACTATATTTTAAAGGAAACAGTAACTTAGAGACCGGAAATTAAAGATCCATGAAGCGGTGGACCGGAAATTTTTTTTGGGTCAACCGGAACCCCTTGTTACATTGAGTCTTTAGAGGGATGGAAAAGTAATTTTCGGTAAAAAAAAAAAAAAATCATCAGTAGCTGTCCGCTCAACAAACTCCTGTAGGCGGAGACGAATGCCGACTTCGTGTATATGAGTTCTGGAAGCAGGGCCGGTTGTCTTAGATTAATTTCCCAACAATTTGGTCGGTCCGTCCCCGGCGATGATTGGCTTTCTCCGCCGATTCCGCGGCCCAGTTACAGCCTCCCACCTCCCCGCCGGTCTCCTCCCCAAAACCCTGGTGTCCGCCGCCGCTGCTTCGAAGCCTTCCGTCGCCGTATTCTGGGACCTCGACAACAAGCCCCCCAACTCCATCCCCCCCTACGACGCCGCCGTCCGCCTCAAGCTCGCCGTCTCCTCCCTCGGCCCCGTTCGCTTCTGCGTCGCCTACGCCAACCACCACGCCTTCCGCCACGTCCCAACCCCCGTCCGCGCCGCCCGCGCCGCGCGCCGCGCCCGCGACCGCCGGGAGGCCTCCCACCCTTCGCCGGAACCCTATCCCTGCCGCATCTGCGGGCGGAACTTCTTCGCTCGCGCCAAGCTCGTCGACCACTTCCACCAGATCCACGAGCGCGAGCAAGCCAAGCGCCTCCACCGCCTCGACTCCGCCCGCGGCGGCCGCCGGGTGCGGCTGGCGGCGCAGCTCGCTCTCAAGATGGAGAAGTACGAGAAGGCTTCGAGGGAACTGCTGGTCCCCCGGGTCGGGTACGGCCTCGCCGACGAGCTCCGGCGGGCCGGGGTGGTGGTCCGGACCGTTGAGGACCGGCCGGAGGCGGCTGACCGGGCTCTTCGGGAGCACATTGTGGACACCATGGACCGCGGAAAAATCGGGTGTTTGGTGTTGGTCTCCGATGATTCGGGGTTCCTCGGAGTGCTGAAGGAGGCGAGGATGAGGTGTTTGAAGACGGTGGTGGTGGGGGACGAGGGGGACGGGGCGCTCAAGAGGTGCGCCGATGCTAATTTTTCTTGGAAGGATGTGATTTCGGGGAAGGCGAGGAAGGAAGCGGCGTCGGCGGTGGGAAAATGGAAGGATAAGGAGCTGTTGAAGAGGTTGGAGTGGACGTATGACTCGGATTTGAAGGAAATTGAGGATGTTTTCGAGGGAGAGAGCGAGGACGGAGATGATGAAGATGGAAGATTTGGGTTGGTGGGGAATAGGTGGTCGAAAGATTCTAAACCTTGGTGGAAATTAGACTCAGATTCTTGCGATTCGAATTTGAGGTAACAACCTTAGTATCAGTTTGGACATTGCCTTTGAAGAGAGTGCAGCTTCAAGGAATCACAAGAATTGCTGTTCTTTGAAGAAAACTGATCATTTGTTCCAATGAGCCCTGAATTGATATACTGAGAAGCTTGAGAAAGCTGCAAATATCTGATACTCTGTTTCATCTTGCTTCATGAGGATTCGCCTACTGGAATGATGAGTCTGGGCAGCATTTGTGTTTATATCGTACTCCTATTTTGTCAAGTTTCTGGGAATAGGGTAACTATTTCTATATGAAATGTGCTTCAATGAGCTGTAAGATAAAAATGAGCTTATTTCACATAGCTTTGTATAAAAATTTACTTGAGGCTTCAATGAGCTATGTTTATTGCATAGTTTGTTATATACTGTTCTCCCACTTCTTCATATTATTTCCTATATAGTGCTACTAAATTATCTAGAATATTGTTAGACTTGGCTTGGGGTCACAAAGCTATTCAGATAATCATTTACTTGGCAGCTGAATTGAAGAACAAAAAATAAAAGCATTGACATAGAATATTGTTTGAAATGAATCTTGGTGGCGGTATTCAAGTGAATACTCTCTCTCTCTCTCTCTCTCTCTCTCTCTCTCTCTCATGTTCAACGAGCTGAATTCAAGTAAGGATTTATGATTTATGTGGTTGGTCTAGATCATAAAATATTTGCAAACTTGAGTTGAGTACTTTTGGGGATTTGCTCCTCATTCTCAATGGTCAACCTGTATATGTGACAACATGACAGTGACATTGGCATAGTTGAAAAACATGGTTAACATGAAGCTTTCCAACATTGATATTTCTCATATTGTTGCATATATCATCATTTTTAAGGCAATGCTCTGTCTAGTGACACATCATTTCTTAAGCACTGAACCCCCTGTTTTTTTCCATGCGTGTAGCTTAGACAAACTATTCTTGCCTGATTTTTTTTCCTTTAAAAAATGAAACATATTTTGTTGTGATGTGAATTATTTCATATGGTGTTGTTTCTCCATGAATTTTAAACCTTAGCAGCGTGTTACAGTGCTGAAGTACATTGTATATCTAATTGTATGTGATTAGAAAAGATTAAAGCATTGATTAGATTGGCTGTGCATATGAACATGCTGAAGTAATAATGACAAACTCTATATGGCTAGACTTGCCCTGCCAGATCATTCTGTGGCCTGGATGATTTATGTAAAGACAACTTCTTTGATGGTTTTCCTGTATTGTGAAACCTAAACATAATGAAAGTAATATGATAACAGTTCTGACATGTATAATACGGCACACTCATTGAAGAAATAGAAGAAATTATAGTGTGATATAAGAGAATGGTTTGTGTATTAGAAAACCCAAATAAGCATTTGATCCAAGGATGAAGATGTAAAATGTATATGAGAAGGAAATCAAGGGATTTACACCATGCATATGCTAATCACAAATGACAACCCTGTAAGATTTCTTTCAGGGAGGCAAGCTCTTGGAGTTCCATATATCTAATTTCTGAAAAAAGTTAGGTCCTGCACCACTTTCTCACCTCATATTTTAAACCAATATTATACCATCTCTTGGAGCAATAAGAGGTCTCAGGAAAGCAACCTCAATGATTGTTCAAACACCCAGTGCCGCCCTTCTGCACCTTGAACCCAATCCCCACATGAAACGCATTCCAAGTTTCTAAGTAGACCTCCAAAGTGGGGACATTGTTGTAATAAGTATGGTAAATTCATGCCATCATAATTGATTGGGATGGGACTATAGCTAGAGTGCGAGTTTGTAACAGCCTCCTGTGGTTGGGATGGTGACAGGTTTCAATCTAGATGCTTCTCAGGTTTCGAATGTCATAATTGTTAAATCCGGTGGGTTGTCCCTAGGGACGCAGATAATCTGTTCCAACTGTGACTTTCCATCTGCAGATCTTTTGTTGCTATGATGAGGATTCTTACATATGTGCATGAGCTGCGTCGCCTGGTTCAATATACCACCACCTGGGTTGTCATGTTGAATGATGTTTGAAGGTGAAAAATAGTCTTTTTTGAAAAGCATCATTGTACTGAGATGTACATTGATGGGTCAGGAGTCTTTGTATGTTTTCTGTCTGTCTGCGTGTGCCATCCTATAGGCCAAAACAGTAGATCAGCTTGGTAGAAATGCTAGTGCCCTTGTACTCTATTACCTTCTATACGTCTTAGTAGCTTTGAACAGTTCATAGTCTTCCATTTTGATTAATGATGTATCTATTGGAACAAAAAGTAATCTAAAACGCAATCTAGTTTTAGTGCTTCAGTTGATTTTGTTTTTTTTGTTTTTTGATGATCTTGAGCTACTTCAGTTAGATTTCTGTAGAAACTGAATGAAACGAACTGGTGCAATTATATTGGAAAGATTTCTTCCTTTTTTGGTGGTGCTGGTCATAAAATTTGGTCTTTGGGAAGCATTTCTGCAAGATTCGTTTCAGATTTTAAGAGTGCTTAAAAAGTGTTGGAATGATTCGGGTGGTGGAATCCTAGAATTTTAGGAAAAAAGTAGCTGTTTTAATCAATTTTTGTGTCAGTGTAAAATGAGTTCAAACTAAATGGGATTTTGTTCTGTTATATTTTATGAAGTCCCCAAACTGTGGAATTGACTTTGACCTGTAGAAGTGGCAAGTGTATGATGGCTCAATCTCTCTCTCTCTCTCTCTCTCTCTCTCTCTCTCTCTCTCTCTCTTCTACAGAGAAATGGAATACAATTTGTTGGTTTGTTTTAGGTTTCCTCCAATTTTGTGCAAATGTTTTCAGACTTCACAACATATTCTTATATGAATATGTTGAGTAAAGAATCATAAAAAAATGCTGTATTATCTTTCTGCAAACAACCTGTCTATGCTGTGAGAGGCAATGTTTTTTATGCCAATGACTCTATGTTCTATTTCCTCTTGCCTATGTAACGGGTTATGTCCAAGTTGCAGACATTCGATATATGCTGATGAAGGCTGTGAGGTGCTATAATACATATTTTACATTCTTTTGTCATCAAGATTAGGACGTATACTTGGAAGGGATTATTGAAGAGTGGCAAGGAATTTCTCAATTAAGGATATCATTAGAAGCTGGATGTAAGGTATTTATGATTTGTTGAAGCAGGGCATCAATCTCTGGATTAAGTGGAACAGGAATCAAAAACAAATTGCTGAACAGAATCTGCCAGATATTAAGCATTGTCGTCTCGCATCATAGACAATACTTCATATGCACCGAAAGTAATTCATCTATCATTGCAATTCGAACACAGGAATCAACTTTTTTTTTCTTACACTTGTGTAACTTAAAGGTGAATTTGACAGGACAAGGCCAACCTGGGGGTCACATCATGTGGAATGAGTAGGACCAGACTCTGTTGGAGCCATGAGTTTGATGTTATCATATTTGAGGTTATTGTTGGTAAATGGTGATACAGGAAGATGTACCAAAGTCAAGAGATCAGAACCATAGGAAACATTTATGCTGGAAACTTCAATGTAATAAAAGCCTGCTAATTTTAAGGAGCTGTAATTCTACAATCATCATTATAACCTGCCGATTTTGAGGAGATGAGTATCAGTCATGCCATGGTACAAACCCAGACATTGTCTTTAAAAGAAGTGAGGGAGTCTCGAAAACTCTTCAGACAGGAGTTGGGACTTTCAATGAATTTTGCAAAGACCACCATGTGATGCTATGCATGGTAAGATGTTTGGAAGTGAGTAATGAAAGGTGATGAACATATTTTAACAGAAAAATTACACCTCAGTAACATGAAAACCTTAAGTATGTCTTTCTACTTCAATCTGGCATGTATGGAGAAAAAAGATTTGGTGGTTCTAGACATGATGCTGAGCTGATTAAGCTTAAACATTTGATATTTGTTGCTATTATGCTGGACTACAAAGTTGTGACAGGATGAAATCAGCTGTCAGGCATCGTCTGTGTAGGTATTAATTGTGGAACAACGAGACAGCACTCGAGCATGATGCGGTTACAACCAGAAAAACTGGGCAGTATGAATTGAAACCAGGTAGATCAAGATTTCTTGCAAAATTGGTTAAGAGGAAAGATATCTGAAACACGTTATAAGGTTCCAAGCTGGATTGTACTTAAAACCTTCCATGCTCCAATATCATAAGAACCTTAAAGAGTACATGATCCTTTCTTCTTAATTTTGTATCAAGAGAAAAAGGTGAGATACTTCTGAAGGAAAAGCTTGCTTGACTAGGAACTGACTAAGCTAAGCCATCCTTATATGTGGTGTTAATCAACTATGTTGCAACAACCTCACGTTGCTGCATAGAATCTGCATGCTTCTGAGTAATGCAGACTAGCTTCATAAATCCTCATGCTGCATTGCTAAATCTATCCTATGTGGAAGTAGGTGTTAAGAAGAATGAGTTCTTTAGTTCCATGTCATATGTGGTGATTTTGATGACCATATGCAATCATCTTATGACACTGCTGCAGAAGGTTATTCTTGCATGCAATTTCTTCTCGAGTTGCACTCGAGTGTATGGCAGTTTCTCTCTCTTGCCAAAACGCGGTTGAACCCCATAAAATTAATTTTCTTCTTTTTTTTGTTGTTTTTCTTATGATCAATAATATATTTCCACTAGATTCGTTGGCCTTTATGAATTGCACCAATTCCCTCCCACCAGATAAAGTGGGGAGAAGTTGGATGACGGTGCTAGGCGATGTATTGTAATGTGCGACTGGGACGAACACCTAGTTTCTTTTGTGGCACCTCAAGTATTTAGATCTTGGCAGTTTCTTCTGAAAGCATCTTATCAGAGGGAACCACCTACTAAAAGGTTCGATTGTTTTCAACATTCCTCTGTACCGTGCAGGAAGTCCTGAATTTCAAGTTGCCGAGAACCAATAACCCTTCTTATCTGATTAAAAATTTTATTGCATGCAGTGGTACTGTTGGAAGTACATTTGTAATCTTGTTTCTATCCTTCTTCAAACCACATGAATCAAAAATTAACAAATCATTGCTTTAATACTTTAAAACAATTCAAAATAATCCTTGTGATCGCTAATTTTTTTATTTTTAATTTTTGGTTAACCTTTTACCTATGTTATGGTTTGAACACTAGATCAATTTACAGTTTAGAGGGAGGAAAATGATTTTAAAATCTAAAAATATTTACTTTATTTGTTTGAAATCAATTTTTTTTAAAAAAAAGAGACTTAAGAAAATAGATATGACTTTACCATATTCTGAAAAAATCAGTACGAAACATAATTTCAAGTCGGTATAAGCTCTGTACCAAGGTGTAAGAGTTATTTCGGCATGTATTGAATTGATAAAGTATTGATATGGTATTCGGTATCGAGATTGCAAATTTTGGATACACACACACACACACACATATATATATATATATATATATATATATATATATATATATATATATATATATATATAAAGTGTATAAGCCTGTTAATGCCGAATCACCAATTATCACTAGGCACGGAAAAGGTCACAGGAATTCAAGCAAGGAGATCACCTTCTGCAGCAGGAGGAAAAGACAGTGAAGTGAATTATACTTGGGAAAACAAGGTGGCGCTTCTCCAATCAAAAATCAAACTAATCAGGAGCAGCTGAGAACAAGGCAGTGGTGTCTCAGGATCCCAGTCCAAAATCCAACAGCTAGAAGCTGGTTACAGGTCACGCAATCTACACACAAGGATGACATTGCTAATAAGTAAGAACAAACCACCACGTCAGCAGTGCACCATGTTAATAATCACATTTCTTGTTTTTTGGATTTCATTCATCATGTGGCTCATCTAGGATTGCCGCCCCCTAATCACAGTGCATTTGGTATAGAGTATAATTTGGGTCGCTGCATGCTCTATCATATGACCCGTTTCTTCTTTTTTTTTTTGGTTTTCAAAGCACTAAGTCTTGGCTTGGACGAGCGGTGCATGTATGAGCAAGTTGTCCATCACCCTATGTGCTCAATTGCTGCAACGATTACTGAATTCTCCTCCACGTATGCAACGAATCATGCATATTACAGGAATATCAACACCTAAATGTATCTATTAATTTCTAAATTTTTCAATCATCTTTTTAATCGTTGGCAAATTCTTCATATAATTTTATTTGAATTCGGTTTCCACTGGTTGACGAACTAGTTTCGCAGCTAGAAACCCGAGACCATGCTCTGTCACGGTGAGTGCCAACCCAGCAAAATCAAATGGAAATTGGAATCTCATGCCGTCTGTTTTTGACCTCAGACTAGATTTTTCTTTTTTTTTTCATGTGTGTAACTGCCAAGGTGGTGGCTTCAAGATTGAATTTAGTAGATTTTGGAGTGCGGCCCAAACATTTGAGCCTCAAAATAGTTTATAAAGTGATAAGAGAGGATTTCATCATGCCGTGTTCATCAATGACCAGATCACTCTTACCTAATTGGATACCATAGGACCTTTTTTCTTTTAATCTTCTTATTCTACTTTTCTCAACAAATGACTTCTCTCCCGAAGACTTTCAAACTTCCCTTCGTCAAAGCATGCAGAAAATGTGTGATTTTTTATTGAAACCACGCCCAGCCTCCTGTTTACTATATTAATTCCCTGCCGGCTGCTTACTATAAATATACCAGATGTACCCTTCTCTTGTTTCACTCTTTTTCCTTCCTTCTCCTTTTCATTGAAGTCTGTCGATAAATTTATCGTGTCTACTTGATGAAGAGGAGCAGCTCGCTTGGGATATCTTGGGCGGATCAATGGGACTACAATGATCCCGCGCCGTGTTCAGAGAAGAGCAGCAGCAGCTGCAGCAACATGGAGAGGGGCGTCGAGAAGACAAAGGCCATGGCTTCCACCGGGCTGAAGAAGGCGAAGGAAGGTGCCGCTCGTGGGATGCAGTGGCTCAAAGGCAAGTATCAGAAGAGGACCCAGAGGCGCCGAAAGACCACGCAGGAAGTTCTTGTATCCACCTTCCTATCTCTTTACATACTGTTGGGGGAAAAACCCAAGTCATGCCGCCTCGGAGGCGCCCGACCAGAAGGGCGCCGACCAGCAGCGCTCAACTAAAGAGCGCCGACCAGAGAGCGCTCGACCAGAAGGGCGCCGACCAGCAGCGCCGACCAGAGAGCGCTCAACTAAAGAGCGCCGACCAGAGAGACTCAACCAAAAAGCGCCGAATAGAGGTGCTCGGCTAGAAGGAGCCGACCAGAAAGCGCCGATCAGAAGCAATCCCGCCACAGGACATTCCCTTAGGTAACCAGCTCGGCTCGGAACCCGGGCCGGGCCTTTGCCTTAGCCAAACTCTCAGTCCCCGCCTAACCCTCTAAGGGACCTGACAACTCCACTACAACCTGCCACCATCTCTAAGCCATCAAGGCGCAAGATCTCCGCAGGTATTCGGCACGATCTGTCATTAATGCATGAGACCTCCTCAGGTCTCCGATGCACTCAGTCATTAAATGAACACGGCTCAAGATGATCTCCGGATCACTGAACCATCAAAGCGTATGGCTCTCCCTGACCGCCGGTTCACTCGGTAATTAATGCACTTACCATCTACGAATCCTAGGCCCACCACGGCCGACGGTTCAACCACTCCAACGGGTCCGATCAACCGCGACAACTCCCTGACTCCAGTCTGATTCGGCCTTATTCTCCACTACGCCATTAATGAGTCAAATCGTACTCAACTATCACGGAAAAGGACAAAACCCCTGTCACCTCCCAGGTAACATAATACCCTTCTATAAAAGGGAACCTGGGGGGAAGGAGGAAAAGAGAAAAAAAAAAGGGAGACACGGACACAAATAAACAGCACAGACACAAAAGAGGAAAAGCATTCCTCTCCTTGACTCCTCCCACATATTAAGCCCCTCTGACTTAAGCATCGGAGGGCCGGCGCCGAAAAGCCCGGCCACCGGCTTTTTTGCAGGACTCTCTCTCTCCAAGGAGGACGCCACCAACCGGCGCATCGCCGTCCACCGTCCCTGCGGCGGAGCTCCTCCCCCCTTGGCTCGCGGCGGCCCCCGGGTCCAATTTCCAGCAACAGTTGGCGCTAGAGGAAGGGACCGAGTTGCCGCCATGAAGCTAAGGAGTAAAGGGGCTTCCAATGCTTCTCGACGTCCTCCACCTAGTCCTGAACATTCTGTCCAAAACTCGCCGCCTCCGGCCGAGTCAACTCCTCAAGTTCGGCCGGAGCAGTTTAATGCCCTGGTGCAACAGGTGCAAGCCTTGGCTACCGCTGTCCAAGGCTTGCAACCAAAGGGCATCCCGACGGCACCGCCTCCTCCGGCTCCAGTTCAACCGGAGCCCTCTACAAGCGGACTTTTCCTTCGAGGTCAGGACTCCCAAGTCCAGGCCTCCCTCAGGAGAGAACACCCAGTCAGAGGCCATGGAGGCTGGCCACAACCTTCAGAAGCTGAGTCGGTTCCAGGGCAACTTGCACCCGAATGAACCGCTGCAGCGATCCTCCAGAATAATGAACTCGACAAGAAGGTCGAGAAACTAGAGCGCCAGATCCAGGCACTCCATGGAAGGAAATCGGGACGTGATGGCGACTTCGAGTTCACCACGAAGTCGCCCTTCTCCCCGGAGATTGAAGATAAACCGGTTCCACTACGGTTCAAGATGCCCCAGGTGGAGCCCTACAACGGCAAGGCTGATCCCCTTGACCACCTGGAAAGTTACCGGGTCTTAATGGCCCTACAAGGAGCCTCGGAGGCCATGATGTGCAAGGCTTTCCCAGCGACACTCCGAGGACCGGCCCGGCTTTGGTTTACCGGGCTGAAGCCGAGTACTGTCTCCTCTTTTGAGCAGCTCGGCAGACAATTCGCTGGCAATTTTGCCGCCAGCCAGCCCCAGCGGCGGACATCGGACTCCCTCCTTGATATCAAACAAAAGGAGGGAGAATCCTTCAAGGAGTATCTGGACCGGTTTACCGCTGCAACATGGGAGGTCCGGAAGCTTGACCAGTCCATCGCCATGTCGGCGCTAAAGACTGGAGCCCGGTCTTATAGGTTCCTCTTCTCTATTGAGAAGAACTTTCCGATAGATCTCACTGAAATGCTTGCTCGGGCACGGAAGTACGCCAAGGCTGAGGAAGCCGTGGCTGTTAGGCGGGGCAAGACCGAGCAGAACCCCAGGAAACAGAAGAGGCGCCGCGAGGAACGTGGCCAGCCCAGGAGCCCGTCCCCACGCCGAGCCAAGAATCCGCCCCGCCTGAAGAGTCCACCCCGACTACGGGGACCGCCTCAGCAGAGGTCATCACTCCGCCCAAGGTTCCCGCCACGGGCCCGTGCATCCGAAGGGAGGTATGAAAACTATACTCCCCTCACCGCTCCTCGGGCTGAAATCCTCATGGAGATTGAGGGTCGGGATTGCATCCGGCTCCCACCTCCGAAACAAGATTTCAGAACTCGGCGTGATCCCCGGAAGTATTGCCGTTACCATCGGGATCACGGCCATGATACCGAGGATTGCTATCAGCTCCGGAATGAGATCGAAGCACTCATCCGCCGAGGGGTGCTTGATCGATTCGTGCGAGGTCGGCGTGAAGAAAAGAAGCCAGCCGAAGGGGCCGCACAGCCTGAAGGATCAAATGCTAACAGGCCCATTGCCGGCATCATCAACACCATCCAAGGCGGAGCCTCGGCTGAAAGAGCTTCGGGGGAAGGAACCTCCTCGAAGCGCCTGCGCACTTCAGAAGCCATCTCTTTCTCGGATGATGATCTAGAGGGAGTCGAAACTCCCCACGATGATGTCGTGGTCGTCTCCATGATCATAAATAAATTTGATGTAAAACGCATCTTGATCGATAATGGAAGCTCGGCGAATGTTTTGTATTTTGGCGCCTATTGTAAAATGGGGATGGCAAAAGAGCAGCTACGGAGAATGAATGCTCCGTTAGTTGGATTTACTGGGGATTCAGTCCCAGTAGAAGGCGAAATCGACCTCCTGGTCACAGCCGGGCTCGCCCCCCGTGAAAGTACCGTGGGGATGAGCTTCCTTGTGATACGCCTGCCCTCGGTCTACAATGCCATCCTCGGAAGGCCAGGTCTCAACGCCCTCCGAGCAGTGGTCTCGACACGCCACCTGCTCATGCGATTCCCCACCAGCCAAGGAGTTGGCGAAGTTCGAGGGGACCAAATGGTAGCAAGGCGATGCTACCTGGCGACCCACGAGGCAAGACCACCAGCCGAGGTGTCTATCCCAGCAACCGACCAGCCCCCAACTAAGATTCTGGAGGCACGGGTCAACCCTCAGAAAAAGCGGGTAGAGCCTGGTGAGTTATTAATCCAAGTTTCTTTACGCGAGAACTTTCCCGAGCTAACCGTGCAGGTCGGCTCTGGCCTCAATAAGTGCGAGAGGGATCGTCTGTCAACTTCTTGCGAGACAACATGGATATCTTCGCATGGTCGCCCGCGGATATGCCGGGAATAGATCCCGAGATCATGGTCCACCGGTTTCAAGTAAAGCCAACCTGCAAGCCCGTGCGACAAAAGAAGCAAGGCGCTGCCCCTGAGCGACAGCGAGCAACAGCCGAGGAGGTCAACAAGCTCCTTCAAGCTGGCTTCATTCGGGAGATATCCTACCCGGAGTGGCTCGCTAATGTGGTCCTCGTCAAAAAAGCCAGCGGAAAATGGCGCATGTGCGTGGACTACACCGACCTGAATAAAACCTGCCCAAAGGACAGCTTCCCACTCCCCAGCATCGACCAGCTCGTGGACTCCACCTCGGGTCACGAGCTTCTAGCCTTCATGGACGCCTTTTCCGGATACAACCAGATCCGCATGGCGCCAGAAGACGAAGAAAAAACGGCCTTCATCACCAACGGGGGAACCTACTGCTACAAAGTAATGCCATTCGGCTTAAAAAATGCAGGGGCAACTTATCAGAGGCTGGTCAGCCGAATCTTCAAAGATCAAATAGGCCGAAACATGGAGGTCTATGTTGATGACATGCTGGTGAAAAGCAAGGTGGCGCAAGATCATGTGGCCGACCTCGATGAAGCATTCTCCACACTCCGAAGGTACCAAATGAAACTCAATCCAGCCAAATGTGCATTCGGAGTCACCTCTGGTAAATTCCTCGGCTTCATCATCACACAGCGGGAAATCGAGGCGAATCCTAAAAAGATCCGAGCCCTCCAAGAAATGACGCCTCCCAGGACGGTCAAGGAGGTACAACGACTCACGGGCCGAGTTGCAGCCCTCGGGAGATTCATCTCCCGCTCGGCCGAGCGCTGCCTTCCATTCTTTGCAGCTCTCAAGAAGCCAAAAGACTTCCTATGGTCGGACGAGTGCCAACGGTCTTTCGAAGAGCTCAAGCACCTTCTGGCTTCCCCTCCCCTACTCACAAAGCCTCAACAGGGTGAACTCCTTTACCTATATTTAGCCGTTTCCCCTGTAGCAGTGAGCTCGATCCTGGTCCGAGAGGAGGGCAAACTTCAAAAGCTAGTATACTACACCAGCCGGATCTTGAGGGATGCTGAGACCCGATACTCGAAGCTGGAGAAGACTGTCTATGCTCTGGTCATCTCAGCTCGGAGACTCCGGCCCTACTTCCAAGCCCACACAATGGCTGTGCTGACCGACCAGCCGGTCAAGCAGATCCTGCAAAGATCAGACCGTGCAGGCCAGATCACTAAATGGGCCATCGAGTTCGGAGAATTTGACCTCGAGTACCGACCCAGACCGGCGATCAAAGCACAAGCGCTCGCAGACTTTATAGTCGAATGCACCATACCGGATGAGGTCGAGCCCGAGCCTGAGCCACCAACAGAGCATACCCCGAGTTTGACATGGACTCTGCATGTCGATGGCTCTTCAAACTCGGGGGGTAGCGGGGCAGGTCTCATCCTCATCAGCCCGGAGGGGGTGGTCGCTGAGCAAGCCTTGCGCCTCGAATTTCCTGCTTCCAATAATATGGCGGAGTACGAAGCGCTTGTCGTCGGACTCAAGCTAGCCAAAGAGCTAGGGGTGAAGGACTTGAAGGCCTTCAGTGATTCTCAGCTCGTCGTCAACCAAATCATGGGCGATTTCGAAGCCAGAGACTCGACCATGCAGAAGTATCTTCAGAAGGTACGGGATCTCACCTCGACCTTGGAATCTTTTCACATTCAACATATTGCCAGGTCAGGGAACCTCAGGGCCGACCAGCTGTCAAAGCTAGCGTCCTCCCGCATGAGCGAGCTTTCCAAAGCGGCAGCACTAGAGTATCTTCAAAAACCCAGTACGGAGGAGCCCGAGCAGGCCCTCTGCATTGAGTTCGAGCCAAGCTGGATGGACGAGCTCATCAGCTATCTGCAAGACGAAATCCTCCCTAGTAATGAACAAGGGGCTCGCCGAATAAAGCGCTCCGCCACCCGGTACATATTGCATGAGGGAAAGCTTTATCGGAGATCTTTCACCTCTCCCCTCCTCAGATGCCTCCGCCCAACGGAGGCTGATTATGCCATGCGCGAAGTCCACGAAGGAATTTGTGGAAACCATCTGGGAGGACGAGCATTGGCCCATAAAATTCTACGCCAAGGATACTATTGGCCGACACTTCAGAAGGACACTGTGGACTTCGTCCGAAGATGTGACCGGTGCCAGAGAAATGCCAATGTCCAACGCCGACCTTCGGCTTCCTTAACTTCAATCAGCTCCCTTGGCCTTTTGCCCAGTGGAGAATTGACATTCTAGGGCCATTTTCACTGGCTACCGGGCAAAGGAAGTTCCTGGTCGTCTCCATCGACTATTTCACTAAGTGGGTGGAAGCCGAGCCTCTTGCCCGGATCACCGAGCAGAAGATGCGGGATTTTGTCTGGAAATCAATAATTTGCAGATTCGGGCTTCCCCGCATTCCCATATCTGACAACGGTCGCCAGTTCGACAACATTCACTTCAGAGAATTCTGCTCCGAGCTTGGCATTGACCACCGCTTCACCTCGGTCGCGCACCCTCAGACAAACGGAGAAACCGAGGTAACAAACCGTACTATTTTGCAGGGGCTCAAAGCCAGGCTCGACAAATCCAAAGGACAATGGGTCGAAGACCTATACAATGTCCTGTGGGCTTACCGGACCACGTTCCGTGTCCCCACCGGCGAGACTCCCTTCAACCTGACATATGGGACGGAAGCTGTCATTCCGTTGGAGATCGGACTCCCATCTCCAAGAGTGGAACATCATGACACCAGCTCCAACTCCTCGCAGCTTAGAAACAACCTTGACCTGATCGAGGAGACGAGGGAGGCCGCCCGAGTTCGCATGGTGAGGTACCAGCAAAAGACGGCTCAATATTACAACGCTAGGGTCAAGGTCAAATCCTTCAGAGCAGGGGACCTTGTCCTCAGAAGAGCCGAGGCCTCCCGACCAACTGAGCAAGGGAAATTGGCTCTGAATTGGGAAGGACCTTACCGAGTCATGCGCGTCCGCCGACCCAGAACTTACAAGCTAGAATCCTTAGATGGAACTCCCATTCCGCGAAGCTGGAGCTCTGAAAACCTCCGCGTGTACTACCAGTAGAACCCCAAGGGGTCCCCCACTATTCAACCATGAATTTCATTTTATGATAAACTTGTGATGGTTTGCGTATTTATTCGAGCTCACCAATTCTTCTAAATGTCTCATGGTACCAGGCTTGTTCTCCTCCCCCGACCACGGTTGGGATGCCCCGATATCTCGGGATGATAGAGTACCTGCATGGACTCCCTGAAGATATTCGTGAGCTCGTGATGCGTTCTTCGACGAGCTCGGCTCGTTCTCCATCGACTTCAACCAATGAGCTCGGCTCGTTCTCCATCGGCCAACGAGCTCGGCTCGTTCTCCATCGGCCAACGAGCTCGGCTCGTTCTCCTACCCCGAGACGTCGGGATGCCCCGATATTTTGGGATGCCCCGATACGTCGGGATGCCCCGATACGTCGGGATGCCCCGAGACGTCGGGACGCAGTCTCCACCAACCAACGAGCTCGGCTCGTTCTCCATCGGCCAACGAGCTCGGCTCGTTCTCCATCGACCAACGAGCTCGGCTCGTTCTCCTACCCTGACCACGGTGGGGATGCTCCGAGACGTCGGGATGCCCCGATACTTCGGGATGCCCCGAGACGTCGGGATGCCCCGATACGTTCGGATGCCTCGAGACGTCGAGATGCGGTCTTCACCGACCAACGAGCTCGGCTCGTTCTCCATCGACTTCAACCGACGAGCTCGGCTCGTTCTCCATCGGCCAACGAGCTCGGCTCGTTCTCCTACCCCGACCACGGCCGGGATGCCTCGAGACGTCAAGATGCCCCGATACGTCGGGAGGCCTCGAGACGTCGGGATGCGGTCTTCACCGACCAACGAGCTCGGCTCGTTCTCCATCGACTTCAACCGACGAGCTCGGCTCGCTCTCCATCGGCCAACGAGCTCGGCTCGTTCTCCATCGGCCAACGAGCTCGGCTCGTTCTCCTACCCCGACCACGGCCGGGATGCCTCGAGACGTCGAGATGCCCCGATACGTCGGGATGCCCCGAGACGTCGGGATGCGGTCTTCACCGACCAACGAGCTCGGCTCGTTCTCCATCGATTTCAACCGACGAGCTCGGCTCGTTCTCCATCGGCCAACGAGCTCGGCTCGTTCTTCTACCCCGACCACGGCCGGGATGCCTCGAGACGTCGAGATGCCCCGATACGTCGGGATGCCCCGATACGTCGGGATGCCCTGATACGTCGGAATGCGGTCTTCATCGGCCAACGAGCTCGGCTCGTTCTCCCTCGACTTCAACCAACAAGCTCGGCTCGTTCTCCACCGACTTCAGCCAACGAGCTCGGCTCGTTCTCCTACCCCGACCATGGTCGGGACGCCCCAATGCTTCGGGATGCGATCTTTGTCGACCAGCGAGCTTGGCTCATTCTCCTGTTCATGATCAGCGAAAAGTCCGTGGTTCGCAATAAGCTGGATTTTTCTCTCGGCCAACGTCCTCAAAGAACGGTCTCCGAGCAGAGGAGCGTCTTCAGTCGCCTCGGCGTAAGAACGCTCACGGTACCAGGTACCCATTTATTTAATGTTTTTACATTATCTTATCTATTCTTGGATTTTTCTCTCGGCCAACGTCCTCAAAGAACGGACTCCGAGCAGAGGAGCGTCTTCAGTCGCCTCGGCGTAAGAACGCTCACGGTACCAGGTACCCATTTATTTAATGTTTTTACATTATCTTATCTATTCTTGGATTTTTCTCTCGGCCAACGTCCTCAAAGAACGGACTCCGAGCAGAGGAGCGTCTTCAGTCGTCTCGGCGTAAGAACGCTCACGGTACCAGGTACCTATTTATTTAATGTTTTTTTACATTATCTTATCTATTCTTGGATTTTTCTCTCGGCCAACATCCTCAAAAAACGGACTCCGAGCAGAGGAGCGTCTTCAGTCACCTCGGCGTAAGAACGCTCACGGTACCAGGTACCCATTTATTTAATGTTTTTACATTATCTTATCTATTCTTGGATTTTTCTCTCGGCCAACGTACTCAAAGAACGGACTCCGAGCAGAGGAGCGTCTTCAGTCGCCTCGGCGTAAGAACGCTCACGGTACCAGGGACCCATTTATTTAATATTTTTACATTATCTTATCTATTCTTGAATTTTTCTCTCGGCCAACGTCCTCAAAGAACGGACTCCGAGCAGAGGAGCGTCTTCAGTCGCCTCGGCGTAAGAACGCTCACGGTACCAGGTACCCATTTATTTAGTATTTTTACGTTATCTATTCTTGGATTTTTCTCTCTGCCGACGTCCTCAAAGAACGGACTCCGAGCAGAGGAGCGTCCTCAGTCGCCTCGGCGTAAGAACGCTCACGGCACCAGGTACCCACTCAATGTCTACGTTCTCAATTTACTTTCATTCCTGATTAATTATCTGAATGAACCCCCGACTGAAGTCGAGGTACCTGGTCAGGCCAATCATCGCCCGGCCTCGACTTTCCTACGTACACCGATTAACAGCAAGCTTAGTTTACACTAGGCTCGGTGAATCCCCGTCGCGAACTGACGAGCATTCAACCTATTCATCGGAAAAGAATTCGGTCCGCCCCGGCAACTCGAGGCTCGGACTCAAAGTTCACTAACTTTGCTAAAAAAAATTAAGTCCTAGTGACCGTCCTAGGGCTCGACCGAATTCTGGGCTAGGCTCGGAAAGACTTCCCGAGTCCAAACACCCTAAACGTAAGCATTACTATATTGCTGGTCGAAGGACCGAGCGATGGAGCTCGGTAAGCCGAGCCTAAACGCAAGTCCTGTGGCGGACGAAGTTGGGGCCATAGAGCCCGTGCCCTTGGAGCCTAAAAAGGATCCAAGCAGAGGAACCAAAGTATACCAAAGACAAGGCATCGCAAGTATAAGGAAAATACGTGTATATTCATTTCAAAAAAGCTCGTAGGCTAAGTACAAAGACTCGAGCTCGGCCCTTACAAGTGTGGGGACCATCCCGACTTAAAAAAAAAAAAACCATTACACTAAGGCTCGGCCTCGGCAGCTTCGGGAGCGGCTGGCTCTGCAGTCGGGGCTTCCTCTTCGGCGGCCTCGACAGTAATAGGAGCAGCCTCCGAGGCAGCCTCGGTGACTTCAGGGACCGCCTCGGGCAGACCTCCCTGGTCGGCCTCCGAAGCCTCCGACCTTTCGACCCCTGCTCCCGGTTTGAGCAGGTCTACGTCAAAATCCGGAAGGAGCCGCCGCAATTGGTTGCGGAAGTCCCTGAAGCCTTGGATCATCCCGTTCACACCCTCTTCTTCTAGAAGGTCACGGAACTCATCCGACTCCCGGAAGAGCGTCACCGCGCTCTGAGCTTGCTCCCGAGCCTCGAGCTCCCGAGCCTCGTGATATGCGGCTTTCCGCTCGAGGTTTCTTATTTCCCGCTCGAGCTCCAAGTGTCTGAGGCGGGCATTCCCCACCTCCTGCTCGCGGCTGGCCAATGCCAGCTCGGCCTCGGCCAAACGAGCCTCTACGGCGCGCACTTCGGATCTCGCAAGAGTGTGCGCGCCCTTCTCTTCTTCGAGCTCGGCGGTCAGAGCTCGGATCTCATCCTCGGCTGCTCCCACCCTTGCTTGGAGCACCTGACGCTCGGCCTCGGACGCCTGGCATCTCGCCTCGGCCTCCTCGTACCCTCGCTGATACTTCCGGGCCCGCTCCCGGTAGTCTTGTACAACGTGCATCAGCGTCTCCGTCTCGTGCAAGTGCTGTAAAAGAGGCGTGAAAAACGTGAGGAACTACAAGTGAACTTTTCATAATTATACAGGTAGGAAAACTAACTTACCCGGACGGCATTACAAAGAGTAGCGTCCATGAAAGCGCTGTAGCTCATGGACCTTATCTTGACCTGGTCGGCCGGGAGCAGCGCGACTCGAAATACCTCGCGTGCCACTTGAGGATTATCGAGGGCTGAATCGCCCTTGAATACCGACCAGTTGGGTGCGTAAGGCACCCGCTCCTCCGAGCCTGACGGGCCCGGAAGGCCAGCTTTGGCTGGCCTGGGCGGAGCCGACCCCGAGGCTCCCTGACTGCTCCCCGGCTCGGAGCTGGAGGGCTAGGGTCGAGTAGGCGGCCGATCCGACTGCCGCAAAGCTGGAGCGGGGCGCGCAAGCGCCAGACTCGCGGAACTCCTCCCCTGGTCGGCAACTGGGGCATCCTGCCAACCAGGAACTTGCGCCAAGGGCACCGGGCACGGGAGCACCACTGAAGCTCCCCGGGAGCCTGTGCCCCTGGAATCCGCGCCCTCCCTCCGACCAGCGTCGGAGTGCGCGGGCCGAGAAGCGCCCGCCTCGGCCACTGCTGTCGCCGGGGGTGCCGAGGTTTTCGCTTTCTTCCTCGGCTCGGTTGGCTCGCCTGAGAGCTCGGCCGCCCTCTTCTGAAATCGGGCGTAGAGGACCTCGCTCTTGGTCACCATCTTTGCGATATCTGCAAGGGCGAGCAGGATTAGAACATTAGAACAGTAATAAAACGAAAAAGACACCTTGCTACTATTCTTACCATGGGGACGCGCCGAGCTCAAGCCAACATTTACTAGAGCATCCTCACTTATGAGGCCTCTCAGTAAAATACCGCCCCCGAGGCTCCGGATGGTGTCGATAATATCCTGCTCATGTGGAGAAAGCTTGGGGGGTTTGTTGATAGACCTGAGCTGGGTCGGCCCCCACCTAGGGTCAAACCCCCAGGTCCGTTCAGAGCCTAGAAAGAAGAATTTCTTCTTCCAGTCATGAATGGACGAGGGAGCGCCCTGAAAGAGTGGCCGACCTGCCCGAAGGGCGATGTAGAGCCACTCTCCGTCTTCCGAATTCGACTTTAACAGAAAAAGTCGCCGGAAGACGTTGACAGAGGTCGGAATCCCTTGCAATAAGCACAAGGACAGAAAACTGATCATTGTCCTCCAGGCGTTCGGAGCAAGTTGTGCCGGAATCAGTTGGTATACCGTCAACAACTCATTCACGAAGCCGTGAAGAGGAAATCGTAGACCGGCCCAGAGTGATTCCAAATACACTCCAATCCGGCCTACCGGAGGATCGGTTACCCGATCCCCCCGCCTGGCGGGTTCCAGACGGAACCCTTGAAGAGGAAAAAACCACTCTTCGGTCATCTCGACCTCCAGGACGCTCATGGTGGACTCGACTTCACTCGGGATGGACCCCATTATGAGGAAGAGAGAAATTAAGAGGAAAAATGAAACCTGTGGGAGACGCCGGAGAAAAAGAACTTCGGGTTGAAAAGAACTGGAGGAAGAAGGCAATAAGAAAAGGACGGAAGGCCAGGGGAAAGTTTATATAGACCTCCCCAACGGCCCGGATCAGCGAGAAAAATGCTGCATCTCATTTAGATTACGACACGTGTCGGCCCAAAAGACAAAGCGCCACATTTAATTCAGGATGACGCTTCGAACACCGAAGCGCCACATCGGATCGTGCGGCCCCATCATGAGCCCACGACGCGAGGACGCTTCGGAGAAAGCGTCCCAATAATGAGATATTTCGGAAAGGAGGAGACGCCGCCTATTAAGGGCACCTCGAAGCGCCCGATAATTCGAAGAGCGCAACAATTTAAAAATTCAGAATCTGTAATGACCCAACTAAAACTACTTCCCGCGCTCAAGCTGGTAGCCAGCTGGAACTCGGAAGTCGGGGGGTAGTGTTGGGGAAAAACCCAAGTCATGCCGCCTCGGAGGCGCCCGACCAGAAGGGCGCCGACCAGCAGCGCTCAACTAAAGAGCGCCGACCAGAGAGCGCTCGACCAGCAGCGCTCAACTAAAGAGCGTCGACCAGAGAGCGCTCAACTAAAGAGCGCCGACCAGAGAGACTCAACCAAGGAGCGCCGAATAGAGGTGCTCGGCTAGAAGGAGCCGACCAGAAAGCGCCGATCAGAAGCAATCCCGCCACAGGACATTCCCTTAGGTAACCAGCTCGGCTCGGAACCCGGGCCGGGCCTTTGCCTTAGCCAAACTCTCAGTCCCCGCCTAACCCTCTAAGGGACCTGACAACTCCACTACAACCTGTCACCATCTCTAAGCCATCAAGGCGCAAGATCTCCGCAGGTATTCGGCACGATCTGTCATTAATGCATGAGACCCCCTCAAGTCTCCGATGCACTCAGTCATTAAATGAACACGGCTCAAGATGATCTCCGGATCACTGAACCATCAAAGCGTATGGCTCTCCCTGACCGCCGGTTCACTCGGTAATTAATGCACTTACCATCTACGAATCCTAGGCCCACCACGGCCGACGGTTCAACCACTCCAACGGGTCCGATCAACTGCGACAACTCCCTGACTCCGGTCTGATTCGGCCTTATTCTCCACTACGCCATTAATGAGTCAAATCGTACTCAACTATCACGGAAAAGGACAAAACCCCTATCACCTCCCAGGTAACATAATACCCTTCTATAAAAGAGAACCTGGGGGGAAGGAGGAAAAGAGAAAAAAAAAGGGAGACACGGACACAAATAAACAGCACAGACACAAAAGAGGAAAAACATTCCTCTCCTTGACTCCTCCCACATATTAGCCCCCTCTGACTTAAGCATCGGAGGGCCGGCGCCGGAAAGCCCGGCCTTTGGCTTTTTTGCAGGACTCTTTCTCTCCAAGGAGGACGCCACCAACCGGCGCATCGCCGTCCACCGTCCCTGCGGCGGAGCTCCTCCCCCGTTGGCTCGCGGCGGCCCCCGGGTCCAATTTCCAGCAACACATACCTACAGAATGATTTGTGCTGAACAGCTCTTGTTTAGTAATGCTTCGTAGTTGGTGGCTCTTGTTTACTGATTCTTTATCATTTTGATGTAAATAAAATTGGGGAGTTATGTGAGTTTAGATAATTTTTGTTCTCATGGTGGTGTTTTGATTGCTCTTATTTATCTTGTGGTTAATGACAAGAAAATGATTGTACCAATCCAGTAATTATTAAGCCATTAGGTGGACGGCTTTCGGGGCCATGGAATCTTATCTCTGCATGCATGAGGAGAGGCTATTTTCATATTAACCTTTTTTTATATTAAAAAAAATAAATAAGAAGCAAAGAACTGCATAAATAAATACAGCTATGGTTCTGACGACGCATAACATCCAACCGCAAACTGCCTGCTGTAGTTCTTATGCCCGGGTCGGATTTTCGGTGGTTGCCATGCTATTTTGCTAGAGAGGAATTTTTTTCAGTAGCCTCTTTCGGTCAATAGTTAACAACTAACTAAGCAGCAAGGCATAAATCTCTCAAGGATTCCTGTTGGCCACTGAAGGAAACAGCTTTGGCCGCCCGGTAAGGTGAGTCACCAAGTTGGAAGCCACTCCCTTGTACGCAAATCTCTCCACACCAGCCGCCACTGCACTTAATACAATCCCACTTCAAAATTCACCTCTCTTCGGCACGCAGTCGTACATCTGACAATAAAAAACACCACCAACAAGTGTGATCAAAGATGTTACCTATAATAAGAACATATTACTTGCCGAGCACTACCAGAAAATACGCGTATAGTGACGGAAAATTAGTGACGGACCGTTATCAGTTACTATTTGTGACGGATTAGTGACCGACAGAAATTTGGTCACCGTGGTGTAAACTTAGTGACCGTTTAGTGACAGACCGGTCACAGAATGCGCGGGTAGGATGGGCGCCAAACCTTAGTGACCATCATAGTGACGGGGTATCTGTCAGCAATATGATAACCAAAATTGCAACCAGACAGTGACAAATGCAGCCGTCACAAATATAGTAACCCTAGTATTTATAAATTTTTAAAAGATTATTTTTGGCAGTAACAGATTATTGACAAAAATTTCTGTCACCAAATTTAATTTTTAATTCCAAAAATATTAAAAATATTATTTTTGAGTAAACCTAAATTAAAAGAAAAAATAAAAGGAGGAATATCCAAAATGAAACTAAGTGTGCCCGCCGTTCCGCCCAAATTTCTTCGATAATCCAAATTCCAATCGCTCTCTATAAAACTCAAATTTCTTCTTCTCATTTTAAAATCTCATGGTGTCGGCCATGACCCATTTGCACCCCTATTGCAAGTTTCCTGCTTTATAGAATTTTTTTACCATACTTTATAGTTCAAAAATATTTTTGCCTTGCAAGTCCCATCCAATCAGCCTTATAAATAAAAAAAAAAATTTGATATGAAATTTGGCTTGCAAACCGATTTAGCCCAAATCACGATTTAGCCCAAATCAGCCTATATACAATTTGGCTTGCAAACCGACTTAAATACCAAAACCCTAACCTTTCCCTTCCCTTCCCTTCCCGTCCCTTGCTGAGAGCAGCCGCCGCCCCCCCCCCCCCCACTCCCTCGCCCCCCCTCCCTCGCTGAGAGCCGTCGCCGCCCTCCCTCGCTGAGAGCCGTCGCCGCACCCCCTCGCTGAGAGCCGCCGCCGCACCCCCCCTCCCTCGCTGAGAGCCGCCGCTGCCTCCCCTCCCTCGCTGAGAGCCGCCGCCGGCCCCCCTCCCTCGCTGAGAGCCGTCGCCGCCCTCCCTCGCTGAGAGCCGCCGCCGCACCCCCTCGCTGAGAGCCGCCGCCGCACCCCCCCTCCCTCGCTGAGAGCCGCCGCTGCCTCCCCTCCCTCGCTGAGAGCCGCCGCCGCCGGCCCCCCTCCCTCGCTGAGAGCCGCCGCCGCCGCCGCCCCCGCCCCCCCTTTTCCCTCGCTGAGAGCCTGATAGCCGCCTTCGTCGCCTCTTCAACGACCGGCCGGCGGCTCTTCGCGTCCTTCTCCCCCGGACGGCAACCTCCGCGGCTCCGGTCACCGACTCACAGTCACCGGTAAGAGTTTTCTCCTCCTCCTCCTCCTCTTCAAGCTCGATCCCGGTAGATTTTGCCCAAGCCCGGAGAGAGAAAGAGAGAGAGAGAGAGAGGTGGTGGGGCAGCGAGACAGCTCGGAACAGTGGGAGAGTGGGGAGTAGGGACAGTGGTTTTGTTTTGGGTGGAGACGGGAGACAGAGAAAGAGAGGAGGGATTTTTTTTTTTTTGCTAAAATAGACGAAAGAAACTTTGATATATCTGAGTAGCTGCTTTTATTATGATACTTGGACACATCACTTGGTTGGGTAAATCATGATACGGGCACTGTGTCGAATTTACTGTTGCTAAAATAGACAAAAATAATGTTGTACTTGAGGAGCTCCTTAATATTATGCATTTTTATTCTGACACATTTGTTAGTCCTACCAATGGTTTGCATATATTTAGACTGCTTCACTGATTATTGTTGTAATTTTGAGGGTTGATGGGTTGGGATTATGTAAAGTTCATGGATTTTAATTTTTTCGTCATGTTATTCATTTTTACAATCATTGTTCATCTACAAGGAATAATGGAAAGTGGTGGAAAGTGGTGTTGCTTCATGGTTGTGAGTTATTTCCAGTGTGCAATCAAGAAGCTGGTCAAAAAGCTTGCTAAGAAGTACCATGCTTTCCTAGCATCAGAGGCGATCATGTATATTCACATTTGTTCTATGTGAAGCAGATAGTATTCCATATGTAAATTTGGATGATTTGACTTGTATTCCTTGTCTTTGTAAAGATTAAATGCTTTTTGAATATTGCTGGTATTAGATGAATGAACAGATAACTTGTAAAGGTTAATTCCTTATGTTCAGCTTTTTGTAAAGATTGAATGCCTTCTTAATGTCAATGATGCTGGGACAAGATTGAATGACTTATTTTTGTCATGCTTATGATAACTTCTCATCTTCATAAATATCATACCAGTTTTTGTTTCTTTTACATTTTTTACGATCTTGCCTTTCGTGTTTTTAATGGTTCGGTTTTTCTTATGTTGTTTTCTTTTTTTATCATCTCTCTAATATTTTCTAGGCTTTCTTATGTTGTTTTATTTTTTTGATTTTTAGAGGAACTATGTCAGTTGATCGTAATTGGATGTACCACCGACTTAGTGAAAATGGTTATATAAGAGCTGAGTTCTGTGATGGAGTTAAAGGGTTCCTTGAGTTTGCATTTACTCAGTTAGAGTATTGTAGTGGTGATAAGATTAGATGCCCTTGTATAAGATGTGACAACCAGAAATTTCTTAACCGTGATACGGTCAATGTTCATCTGTTGAGAAAGGGGTTTACACCGATCTATATATTGTTAGGAGATACACACAATTCTTCCAGGACAATTGCATCATGTGCATGAAGTTTGGAACAAGCATTGTCAGCGACGATTGACAACCTCATTAGGGAAGGTCAGAAGCCAAAAGCTTCTGGAAGCAAAAGGAGATTTAAACAAAGCCCGTGATAAACCCCCTAATTGGATCTCTAGAGAAAATTGGAATAAGCTAATTGATATTTGGATCTCCCCAAAATGGAAGAAGAAATCAGAAGCCAACAAAAATAATAGAAACACCATGAAGAACGGTAGCATCTCTAAACACTGTGGAGGATCAATCACATTTATCAATCATGACGAACGATTGGTACATATCTTTATTCAATTAGATTTCTATAATAATTTTTATATTATTGTTCAGTCATCTTAAATTAGCCCATTATATGTTAATGAATTTTTTCTTTTCTCTTTTGTAGAAATTAAAGTTAGGCAGGGAGCCAACAATAGTTGAATCATTTAATCGGACGCATAAGACAAAGCAAGGCATGGGAGGATATGTAGATAAGAGAAGTGAAGCTGTCATGGTAAGTATAATTTTTTTATGATTCATAAATATTATTGAGCTTGCTCATGTTTATCTCTTGTTTGATCCACCATAATGTTTTTCTCTTCTTTTAAATCAACTGGCAGGCAAAGTATTCAGCTGAATACTCCAAAAAATATGGTGATGCCTCCACCTCAGATGCTCCTCCACGTGATTATGACTTGTGGTTTGAGGCAACTGGTGTCCCAACTCATGGCCATGTCTATGGCTTTAGTCCCCTAGAGGATCTCACTGGAATTATTGGGCAATCATCATCTGCTTCCACCTCTACAAGTCAAGCTCCAGAGCTGTACACTCATGAAGACCTTCTACGTATTCTTGAGCAGGAAAAGAAAAAATGGCAAGAGGAGGTTCTTCAAAAGATGAGAGAAGAGATTGGCTTTGGACCAAGGCATGCAGATCGGGGGAGTAATGGTGATTCTGATTCTGCTGATCATGCTTCATTATAATTGTTTTTGCCTTAGATGATAGGTCTTTGCATTCCTAGGAGGAATGAAATCTCTGTTGATCTTTATGACATATTTTTAGACTTTGATTTTGATGGATTCAGAACATGTTGATGCCAATTTTGAATGACATTTAAAATGACTTTTGCGTAATGTTGAATGCCTTTGCTATTAATGATATTATTGTTATTATTATTATGTGCCAATCAATGTACCAAATGTACCAGGTTATTAGATTGTGATCGGTGACCAAATTTTGGTTACTAAATTGTTTACCAACTATTGTGACGAGCAGTCATAAACTTAGTGACAGGATTTTGGTCAATAAAAATTGATTTTGCTCAGCGCGTTTGTAACCAATTAGTGACCGTAAACTTATCACTAGGTCAGTGACGGGATTAATGACAAATGTAGTGACAAAATGTGTGACCATGTCTGTGACGACTAAATCTGTCACTAAAGGTCGTGACAGATTAGTGACCAAACTTGTGACCGCATTCTGTGACAAAATCAGTGACCAAGTTGCCTTCGTCACTAACTCCGCAACTGGATAGTGACGGGAAATACATAATTTCTTAAATATTTAATTCTTGAATTTGTAACGGCTTAGTGACGGCGGTTCTGTCACGGAGGTTAGTGACGGGAATCGCCGCCATCACGGAGAATTTAGCGACGCGTGTTTTTGTAACGAAGTCAGTGACAGGAGCTCCGGTCACAAATTCCATATTAGTAACCGGAAACACGGTATAGTGACGGGAATCTCCGTCACTATACGCGTGTTTTCTGGTAGTGGAGCCCTGTTGATCTCTTCTCTAAAGCCATGACAGAAGGAAGGAGGGAGGGAGAGAGAGATTACAAATGAAAACTGCCACCTATCACCAGAATATGGAGGCTAGTGACCATTCATTTTCATTGCTCCTTCCTTTGGTAAACCAGAAGAAAATAAACAAAACCAACACTTCAACATCTACATAGGGGCTTTTGCTTAACCCTCTCAGTGATCAACAGTATACTGCTTTCTGTTGGAACGTTTAGTGCTCTTAGTGGCCTCTGATATGAAAGATTTGAGGAGAAGGGCTTGGTCTTTCATACCAAAGCCATGTATTCATTCTCTCTTTATAGACAAAGTCATTTACAGATTAAGTATACATTCCAAATATACATCCTTTGATATAGCAATCATACAGCTAGAGTTGGTGGAAGGTTGTTGTCTAACATAATAGACTCCCACACCCATTGTTAAAGGGGTCAAGAATAGATACATTTGTCCCTCCAAAAGGCTAATTATCGAAGGGGATCAAGTAAAGAAAGGCTGGAAGGTCGGGCTTTTTGGGTGGTGGCATCCAAAAGGAAGAGAAAACTCTGCCTCCAAATCTGGTCCGTTATAGCTGAGAGCGATCAAACGCTTCTCGGCCGAGATCCGAGGCATGTGCCAATTTTCTTGTGGACCTTTTTTTTTTCCATGAAGATCAATTTTTTTGAGGATTGTTGAGATTAACGCATAACGCATACGGTCTAGCTCACCTAAAAGCTGAGTAGACCACCTCTTCAAAGTGGAGCATAACGCATCTAGAGCCAAGAAAAGCATGCAAGGCCGATTGATCCGGGTGGAAACATACTTTTATTTTGGATGCTGGGAGAGTGGGAGAGAACAAGGCAATGAGGACAGCCATTAAATTCTGCACCTTTTTCTCCTCCATTTTTTGTTGCTTGCCGAGGTGGATTTCACTCACGCAAGGATGAGCCGCCAGGCCTCCTATTTCCTGGAACAGTCCACCCAGCGCTCGGAAGGAACTGGGCGGGTGCAGATCAGCATGGGGCTTAGGCTGACCATCATGCCGTGTACATGCGGTCTAGCTCTAGGCTGACCAGTCCGACCTTAGAATATCGAGTTTGGATCCTCTACGGTCGACAGACCTTGGATGGTCACCACATCATGTGATGCTATGCATGGTAAGATGTTTTGAAGTGGGTAATGAAAGGTGATGAACATATTTTAACAGAGAAATTACACCTCAGTAACATGAAAACCTAAAGTGAGTCTTTCTACTTCAATCTGGCATGTATGGAGAAAAAAGATTTGGTGGTTCTAGACATGATGCTGAGCTGATTAAGCTTAAACATTTTCATTTTTGTTGCTATTATGCTGGACTACAAAGTTGTGACAGGATGAAATCAGCTGTCGGGCATGGTCTGTACATGTAGGTATTAATTGTGGAACAACGAGACAACACTCGAGCATGATGCGGTTACAACCAGAAAAACTGGGCACTATGAATTGAAACCAGGTAGATCAAGATTTCTTGCAAAATTCGTCAAGAGGAAAGATATCTGAAACACGTCATAAGGTTCCAAGCTGGATTAATTGTACTTAAAAGTTAAAACCTTCCATGCTCCAATATCATAAGAACCTTAAAGAGTACATGATCCTTTCTTCTTAATTTTGTATCAAGAGAAAAAGGTGAGATACTTCTGAAGGAAAAGTTTGCTTGACTAGGAACTGACTAAGCTAAGCCTTCCTTATATGTGGTGTTAATCATTTAGAGTATGTAGTTGTCCTGGTTTTTAATCAACTGTCAAACATATTATACACTGGCATCGACCCTGAAGTATTTGTGATGATAGTTCACTTCAATGACGTTCGTATGGCATCAATGTAAATTCAGATGTCACTATACATGTACTATTTATGAACAAGTTAGGCAGAATTAACTGCAAACAAATCAATTTGATGTGGTGGTATCATTCTCTAAAATTTGCTGACGAAGTCCTTCACTTGGACCGTTGGACGGTCCCGGAGCCTCGAGCCTTGCAGTTCGCTGCTCATTCGCAAGAATCCGTCCAAGTTGTTTGTCATGGTTCTTAGCTATCAATGGGTAGATCATAGATGAGGAGACTAAAGGTGAAAGTGGATGCTTTATTTTTTGGGTAGGTAACGACTTTGGAAGCTTTCATCTAGAGTTGATTGGATGGCGATGTATATATATAGCTAATTTTATAGAAGCTATTTTCTGAATTGCTGTATTAGAATTTTTTTTAGATTTTTTATATATTTTATTTTTTAATTCACACAGATATATTTTTACTAGATTGGCTTAATAAATTCGATTTTTCCTAAAAAAAAAAGGATAAGGGACAAGAACCCTTTACATTTTTTTCCACGGTAGGTTGGTGACGCCTAAAGTATTAGGCCGCCATGGCTCAGGGAAATGCCTGAGGACTTCAAATGATGTGACTTCTTGTAGTGGCTTTTTGTTTGAACTTCTCTTCAACTATGGCACCTTTTTAGCGTCCTCTATCGTGCTACTTTTTCAGAAATCGTAGGTTTTGTACATTGCGGTCAAGGCGTATCTTTTTATGATGTTTTGCTTTCTTTCAAGTTCTCTACTTTGTGTTGGGGATAACTTCAACTGAGGGTTAACACAAGCTCAACATATCAGCTACTGCCTCTGATCTTAGAGCTAGTCAAGTCCAGCTCGGCAACGTAAGAACTTGTCTCCAAAGGCATAAAATCCTGCCTTCATGGAGTCGTTCCCCCTTCTCGGCTTGATAGGCCAGCCTACCTAATATCGTATTCCTGATAAATGGTCCAAGTTTAAAACTTCCTCCAGTGAGGGTCAACTCCTCTAACCAATTTACCATCTATGTCTACAAGATAAGTACAATATTTTAACAGTTTCAACCTGATGGCATGGCCTGAATCAACATAAAACAAGGTGTGGATTCAGCAGCCATAGACCTTTCCATGTACAAAGCATATATGAGACTTGGAAACCTCACCTTTCTTAATTAGCTGCTTCCACAGCCAAAGTTTTCTGTTTGATTTTCTTATCCGACAAAAGCATAGTATGACATGCAACGCATCTCAAAATCTCGATACCTCGTCATGGAGCACTCATTAATATTTCTTCTTTGTGCTGATTCCAGTTTTCTTCATTATATGAGATCATGAGGGTTATGTTTGAAAACCCAGTTCGGATGACCTACAGGCTACAATGATGCTTCACAGCGTTTGCTTTGCAAACAGTAACGAAGTACTCACAACCCAAGCAGTTAACAAGATGCGTTTGTGCTTTGATCTGGTAGTATATCCACTGCACCCCACACTACGCCCCTTCGTTCTATTCTTTGATACTTATGCTCTCCTGGTGGCAGGACAGACTATTTGAAAGACGTGTTCATGTTCTCCTAGTGGAGTACTACAATGGTCAGTCCCTCGGTAGCGCCAAATACCACTCATTTTCCTCTGGGACGAGTGGCCTTCGGCTTCTTCCATAAATGATGGTATGTTTGCCCACTGCACCCAGGGAACACCCAGGTCTTCAGTACATGGGGTCAGAACTAATTTCAGAAGGGAAGTCACATTTGAAACCATCCGAATCCTGATGAGTTCCAGAATATATACACGGCAGTAGGTGAGTACCTGGATTTCCGCCCAACTATTTCAAAAACCTGAAAGGATTAACTCGTGCATTATGTTGCCACCAACCCCCACGCAGCTGTTATTGACAATTATAATGGTTACAGTAACCACAATTTGGGTTGATTTGGGCGGACTTAGATTGCTTGAAATTAAGATATACGTATGCCCAGATCACTGGACACCGAATAAAAACAGGTTTTTTAAAGTTGTATAAAGATTTAGAATTTAAAATGATATTTTATTGAACAGAGTAAGTATTAAATGACAAAATTATAACAAAATATTGATTAGATAAACAGCTTTTATTTTATTAACGCATATATAACATAATGAATCTTTTTTGAAAGTTGTTATTAATTTCAAGCCTTGCGGGTTGCTACCTATTAGTCAATGTAAAAATTAGCGCACTGGATGGCTTACACACTAAGAGCCTATTTGGTGGGATTAGGCTGATTTTTTTATAGAAATTAAGCTTGTTAGTCTACTATCCAACTTTTTTTTTTCTAAAGGTCCATCCTACTTTTGTCCTAAATCCCATCTATTGGCCTATTGAACTGTAGCATAAAAAAAAAAAAAAAATCTATGGAGGTCCTTTTTGTTCTCTTATAGAATTTAGGTTGAGAAGGGATTGAGGAGGTCCTTTTTGTTCTCTTATAGAATTTAGGTTGAGAAGGGATTGAGTTGATATGGGCTTTACTTAAATTAATAGACTGTGTAATTCATGATTCAACAGAAAATTCAGCTTAATGCTACTAGATTTCCTAAGACTTGCTACCAATATGCATGGTCACACAGGCAAGACTTGAGTTGTATAATACTGCAAGTACCTGCAGAGGCAGATATTTCTTGTCTTTGTCATCGATCCAGAGACCTACAAAAGCTTGGTCGGGACCATTCATCAGCAGACATGGGCCCCCGAAAGAGAATCATATCCATGTTTCACATTCACCATGCATGCTTGGTCCTCTCGTGTTGCATCAACTCGACGCCATCAAGGGTCCGAATGTCCGATGGCCAACACCCAATCGCCTTCGTAGGAAATATTTAGCTACTCGGAGGTGTGACCAGACGTCCGCCACCTTTCGATGGGTGAAATTATTTATTGGACCAGGTCCACCAATTCAGTGGTGGAATAGGCGAGGGAGGAGATGGGGAAGGAGAGGGAGAGGATAGAGGAGGAGGGAGCAGAAGCGATGAGGGTGGCGGAGGAGGGAGAGTGGAGGCTGCCGTTGGCTGTTGGCTATTGTTGAGGCAGCGGAGAAGACGGTGCCATGGGCGGCGAGGAAGACGCCGGCGATGCTCACGAGATGGAGAGTGGAGGCGTGGAATTTTGGGTAGAGGAATTCAGTAGAGACGGTGGTAGCAGCGGATTGGAGGAGACTGCATGGGAGGAGGAGGAGGAGGAGGAGGAGGAGGATAAGAGATGAGAGGGAGCCATCTGCTGCTTTTTGGTTGGACTAGTCCACTGTTGAGCTGGTGGACTTGGTCCAACAAGTAATTTTTTCTTTCCCTATTTCTTTTTCATCCGTGTCCTTTTATGGTTGGATTGGTTTCCGCCGAGCTGGTGGATCCGGTTCAAACAATAATCTCTCGATGGTCGAAGAATCTACTCGCTGGAAAGTGGAAATGAAAGGACTGGACGAGTGAAAGAAAAAGCCAGGCGGTGGACACCAAAAAATGGATGCTACTGACGAAAGTAAAGTTGTTGGTAGGGACGGTAATAGTTGGAGCCATCTTTGCAGTGGCTGTAGCCGTTGGATACTAGAATGGAATGGTTGCTTGAAGCCATCTTTGGGAAAAGACTGGTACCTGAATTATCCATTGTTAATGTTTTGTGGTTGGAGGTTAATTACTTTGGTATGAGTTGTTGGCCAACCTCAAGCAGCTGGTATCAAATTTGACAGTTTACAGGAAGCTTTTACAGATGGCACGTCGCTGTGTTAAATAATTAGAACAGCTTTTACAAGCAAGAACTGTACATCCAAGTATCCAACTCGGTTTAACATCATGATACTGCCGTAGTTGGAGTCACACTTGAACCTGTTATCTTTCACATTTATTTCAGCACTGTCAAACACATACGCAAGATATGCCAAATATAATTTGAACGTATTGGATGACAAATTTACACCTCGAACAAGTGCAATTAACACGTAGAAACTCATGAAACCGGTGCAGGGTGGGCCATGAGCCTCCGGAACGAACATATAAACTATTTGTATGTTGACACGTATGAAGCCATGAATCTAGGCTCTAAATATATACAAACAGGTATCCATACCTCGTGTCTCTGATATATAGACTCGATATCGAGGAGTTGGAAATTGTCTCTCTGACAACCTACTCACAGTATTGATCTACCATCTCAGTGCCATGTACCTAATTATTTCCATCCATCAACAGTACATTGTTGTTAAATAGTAATCAAGTGGCATAGTTGTGATTTGAAGTATATCTGCAAGCCAGCTAGCTATACGTGTGTCAACTTTGGTTCCTGGCATGCAGTGAAGAATTTCAGATAACCATCGACTAATTTTGTCTTGAAATTTAAGAGACAAACGTGATTTGTAGAGATTGTTCTGACGTCAAATGTCACCTTATCGTCCGGTGCAATTAGCCAGCACAGGACTGACTGCAGTCTTCTACCGACATGGAACCTTCGTAGAAGAAAACAAACTACTTGGTGCATTGCTTTCCGGTGGCATTCAGTCATGGACATACTGTTCTCCTTTCAGCCGGGTGGGACGACAAACTCCCAGCCCAAGTCTGACCTAACCCACTCCCCCTCCCTTTGCAGTACTGCTTTTTTCTCTGCCCCATATAACAAGAGATGCCTTTCCTCCTCCTCCCCTCCTCTCTCTCTCTCTCTCATGGGCATAGCACCTCCTTGTTCCATGGCTTGGAACGCAAAGAAAAGCAATGAGTCCCCCTCAGAACAGCAAAGACCAGCACAGGATGAATCCAGCCAGGTCCTCTCTAATCCTGTATTCTTCTCCTCCCAACCAAGCCTCCCTTCCCTCCCCTCCCTTAATTTCCGCGACCAACTCGCACCCCCATCCCTCCATCAATGCATCACCACCTTAAAAGGCCATTCCTCCTACATCTCAGCTCTCGCCATCCACGAGAAATCCCTCTACAGCGGCTCCTCCGACCAAGACATCAGACTGTGGACTTCCATCCCCTCAGACCCACCGTCACACCAAAGGAGGACTCCTCCAAGTTTCATCGTCGCCGCCACCAAAAACCCCGTAAAATGCTTAGCGATTTCAGGTGAAATTCTATTTAGCTCCCACCAAGACCATAAGATCCGTGTATGGCAAGTTAACCACCAAGAGAACCCCCGTTACAAGCTCCGTGCAGTCCTGCCGACACCCAAGGACCGCTTCCTAAGCCTCCTCTTGCCCAAGAACTACGTTCAAGTCCGGCGCCACAAGAAATGCACCTGGGTGCACCACGTCGACGCCATCTCCGCCCTGGCGGTCTCGCGCGACGGCACCCTCCTCTACTCCGTCTCGTGGGACCGCACGCTTAAAGTCTGGCGCACGTCGGATTTCAAGTGCATGGAGTCGGTCGCCGGTGCCCACCACGATGCGATCAATGCGATAACCGTGTCGTGGGAAGGCTACATCTACACCGGCTCGGCCGACACCACAATTAAGGTGTGGAGACGGCACGCCGAGGAGAAGAAGCATTCCCTCGTAGCCACATTAGAGCGGCACAAATCGGCGGTGAACGCGCTGGCTCTGAGCGCCGATGGGTCGGTTCTGTACTCAGGAGCGTGCGATCGGTCGGTCGTGGTCTGGGAAGGCGGTGGTGGGCTCATGGCGGCGACCGGTGCACTCAGAGGCCACACGAGGGCGATCTTGAGCTTGGCAGCGACGGCGGAGTTGGTGTGCAGCGGCTCGGCCGATGGAACGGTGAGGGTATGGAGGAGAGGAGAGGATAAGCGGTACTCATGTTTATCTGTGTTGGAAGGACATGGAAGACCCATCAAGAGCTTGGCAATGGTGGGGGTTGAGAGCCATATTGAGAGCAGCAGTTCATATCTGGTTTTCAGTGGGGGCATGGACTCTGATATTAAGGTGTGGAAGCTTTTGGTCCCTCCTTTGGAGGGGACTATGTGACAACGGTTTTAGCATGGATGGTCGTTTAATTGCAGCAAGAAGCTGCCGTTCAAACTTGAGTTGCAAATTGGGGTGGGGGATCCTGTCATGAATCGAACGGGTTTGGTCAATCAGTTAGGACCCACGATGATCTACACTCTATTGTTTGCAACTGATAGTGCTGTACGATATTCGATTGCTACCGTCAGGAGATGGAAGGCTATCTAATAAGATGTCTTATTTGATGGATCATCGAGTGTCGCACAGTATTTTGCAGTGTATTGCAAAGAATCCGCGTTTGTAGGCTTGATGAGTTGAAAAGTAGGCCAGCCTACCTACCCACCATATTCTTTTTATGCTAACCTTATTTGGAGTAACTCAATCCTGCCCTTACCAATTTGTGCACCCTTTTCCAACAAAGTGAAGCCAAAACGGGAACAATATTTCGAAAGACCTTTTTTCGAAAAAAAAATCTTACCAAGTGAACTCTAGTTTTCAATCTACACTGTGAATTCCTTAGTGAGGCCCAAAGGCTGGAATAAGATTGTTGAGGTTGATAGCGTGCTAACCCGATCCAAAACTGACCTCAAACGGAAAAATTAATCCAATAACATATTAGATTGGGTTCGGGTTTGCATTTTTATATTGAATCAAAAGTTTTTTGGGGTCGGGTTTGGATTACTCAAAAACCTGAAATCCAACCCACTTACTTGCATGCATGCAAATATATGTATATGCATGCATGCTTGCATTCGAAGATATATCAATGCATATTTATTGGTATGTTTTTACATATGTCTACCATTTTTTATGATCATCCAAAAAAAAAAAAAAATCAAGTTAAAAATAGTCAAAATGTAACCCATTTTGTTTTATTAAATCAATTTCCATATAATTCATTGTAGTCTTTTTGTTATATATATGTTGTCGTTTAATATTTATACTTAGCTTCATTATCATGATAGAATTGTTTCCATGATTCATATCTTTTGATTGTGGGAAGTGGTAGAACCCATGTGTTGATGGGGTGCATACATTTCCTTCCTAGCTCCATGGAAATATATGCCCCTCTCGAATCTACAGTAGTTATTTGTGCGCCCTGCACAGCCCCCAACCTCCCTCTAATGCATTGCTTTTGAGTATCTTAATTCTTCTTATTGCTGTTGTATCAAGACCAAGGTAGGAGCGCAGCTCATACACCCCTAAGGTCAGTTGTAGATAAGCAGAGCAACCTAGTTGAGGCATTGGGTACTCAACTCCTCCACTAGGTGGTCTGCAAGAAGTCTACTTATCGGAAGATTTTCGGTGGAGAACCCTCCGATGTCTAAGTCAAAACAACGAGACAACAATATAAAAGAAAAAAATTTCAGCAAAGCAAGGGCTCTCCGAGAAGGGAAACATGCGGCCTCCCTCAAGTCCTCCGGATTGTTTTCCTTATTAGGGGAGCTAATTTTATCATTATTTGGGCCAACGTGATGTGTAATAACGCCAGACAACGGCTGGTGGTACGGCCGCGGCCGAAGCCGTTCATCTCGGTTTACGTTTGAGGACAGAAAGGTCAGTCGGGCCTGAGATTGGGGAGTTCAATATTTCTCCCATCACTTTTCATCGATCTACGAGTAATCTCACTTCCCACTTTCTTAGAGTGAGAAAAATATTGCGATGTGTCTTATGAATAGACACAAGACAGATGGAAGAAATAAAATAAATATGATCACCTTACGATATGGGATATAATACATCTCATGGCTGTAGAGTTGGAACCGGATCCGGTGAGATTGGATTTTTTGCTGCTAGAAATAGGTTGAAATTTGGAAAATCCTGGAAGAACTCTTACTCTCCTGAGCCTTTCCAAATCTTAGTCATTTTCCAAACTACCTTCCTTTGTTTTTCTTCTTGAGGATAGATTAGGAGACTAATTATTCTTTAGTACCTTTTTCATCGAGGGGTAATTAAGGCACTCATAAACCCTTCCCATTATTAAACTAGATCTTTACTTATAAGTTTCATCTAATTGCTTAGGTTTCTAGCAGTTTAGTTTCATGGCAACTCTAAATCCAACCCTAGGCCTAGGAGAGACTTGAATGATGGGTCAACCTCTATGGTTCAATTTGACCTAGTTTGATCCATAATATGGCCTAATTTCCAAGACTTAGTGATTGAACTATCTAATATTTTTTGCCCAAAATTTTATGGTTCTTTATTATCCATTTCCAAGATAGATTGAACGAAAAAAAAACCAATCACCCGTGAGATCTTATCCAATATCATGACTCGATCTGAACTAAATTGTGTCAATCCAGCTAGAATTATATATACATGACCCTTGTTCCTGTTTAGTTGCCTGTAATTGGGTATCTGATCTTAGTTTGGCTGAGGATGAGTTTACTTAGGCTTTTCTTTTTGTAGCAAAGTTTACTTGAGGCTTTGGTTGGTCAAGTTGAACTAAGATCATGCATGATCCAATTTAAGAAGAAATAGCTCGAAGCAAAACCACTTCAACAAAATGGGCTCTTGCTCAACCGACTTGCACTAAACAAAACAGGTGCTATGTCAATAATTTGACTATACCTGATGTGACTTAAATTTATCGATTTGTAACCGCTACCGAACAGACTAGACTAGAGTTACTGACCAGACCAGCCGACCAGACCGACCAACCAACAATGATAACCTGACCGGCCAACCGATAATTAGCGGGTTACGTGTCCTTGATTCAAAGCATATTAAAGGCAGTTAACACCTATCAAGAAAAGTAATTATAGCCACACACATTTATGAGATATGTTGCAGGACAATTCACCTTGTTCTGCATATTTGAATAGTTATTGCATGTTCGACAATTATGTGTCTGCTCTTTTCGAGCAACGGTTCTATGCCCCTACTCCTATATATACAGGACCTGGAGACCTCTAAGTATGTTGATTATATGCTTATTCCCTTTTCCACTCCATTTTAAAACTCGGAGTGACTTAAGTATCGAAGAATCCTCCACCGAATCAAGTCCAGCAACCTTTGTTATTTTTCCTGCCAGACTTCCCAATCCGAATAGGCGGTCGGAGCAGACCGTCATGGCAAATCTATCGCTATTCTCCAGTTTATCTACTTCTGCCAGGCTGGATTTTGAGGGCAACAACACCCAGCTCGTTTCAACTCCGGGTAAAGAAATTGGCCCATACTCGATTCACCAAAAAACCCTTGGGCTAGTCGGTTTCCGGGTCACACCAAGTTTTGCCAACCCAACATGTAGAGGTCCATAGGCGACGGCAGTCGACCGAGTGAGAGAAAACGGGCCTCAGGAAACTATTTGCTTGCTTTTTCGCCAAACCTCAGCCCGGTGCCGGCTCGAATTTAATCGGGCTTCTCAAGGACGGGCGGAGCCGAGTCGGATTACAGAGACCAGTCCGAGCCCAGCAATTTCCGAGTCGGATTTTCAGTGCTAATCGAAGGAGGTGGGCGTCGCCGGGCGGTTTAGAAATTTTTGACGCTGTAAACCAGGGCGTCGAGGAACCTTATCCTTCACCATGGATGCCAAGTAGAAAGCTCCCCTCCCCTTACTTCGTTCTTCTCCTGTATCTTCTTCTTAGATGTATCTATTCCTCTCTCACCCTTCCCCCTTCCTCTCCCCCAAAACCCCGGCGGACTCCCCATCGCCGCCGTTCCTCCCACCCGCCTCTCCCAGACTATCCCTACGCTTCCAAAACCCTAAACCCCCCAAATCTTATCTCCGGGCCTCCTCCGCTTCCGCGCCCGCCAACGAAACCCTAGCCAAATCCGCCATCCAGAGGATCTCCGAGAAGCTCCGGAGCCTCGGCTACCTCGCCGATGAACCCACCAAGTCCGCCGACCGCCCCCCGACAGGCCCTGGCTCCGCCGGCGAGATCTTCATCCCCACCCCTCACGAGATCCCCAAGCGCCGCGTTGGCCACACCATCGATTCGAGCTGGAGCACCCCCGAGCACCCGGTCCCCGAACCCGGATCCGGGGGCACCATCACGAGGTTCAATTATCTGTGGAGCAGAGAGAAGGAGCAGGAGAAGGAGAAAAAGGCTTCGAAGGAAGTGGTGCCAACGGTCGCGGAGCTGACGATTCCGGCAGAGGTGCTGAAGAGGCTGAGGAGCGAGGGGATACGGCTGCAGAAGAGGCTGAAGGTGGGGAAGGCGGGGATCACGGAGGGGATTGTGAACGGGATCCATGAGCGATGGCGGAGGTCGGAGCTCGTGAAGATCAAGTGCGAGGACTTGTGCCGGATGAATATGAAGAGGACCCATGAAATATTGGAGGTAAGTTTTGGTATAAAATTGCCATCTCTTAGGCTTTGTAATAGGTATGTAGGAAAATTTTTAAAAAAGAAGATTTTTGATAACTCCACATAATTTTCTGACATGAAACTAACCGAAGGCATCGAACCACAGATTATATTGTAGATCTTATCTTGCCACCTCCTAGGAACAACTGATCGAACCACAAACTATCAGTTTAGTCGGGTACTTAATTTCATTGTAAGCTTTCAATTTGTCTTAACACTTAACTTCTGAGGAAACGTAGGCAAAATTTTACCTATATTTCATGTAAATGGGTTACTAAGACAATCTTGAATTTCCTTTTTCCTCGGTCCAATTAATTTCTTCGCACTAAGATCCATCCAATGTATGATGGGGCCAATGTTTGTTTTTATGCTGCACAACATATCTGTATAGTCGCTAAGTTTGTGGTTTCAGGTAATACTGTCTCTAAGGTGGTTGTTGGATATCTATACCGGTTTATAAAGTCTGCCATTCTGCTCCAAATTGATGACCGCAATGTGCACATCTTCTAACTATAATTGCTCTTGCTCCCAGAGAAAAACCGGAGGTTTAGTTGTTTGGAGATCTGGAAGTATCATTATTTTGTATAGAGGGGCCAACTACAAATATCCTTACTTCCACTATGGAGACCAAATGAGAAAGAATGTTGATGAAGTATCCCCGGAGTCTAGCATGGAGGATGGAGCATTGGATAAACAAGGGGTAAATTCCATGCCTGCATGCATTGTCAAGTCATCTTCTGGATCTTTTGCTACTTCAGCTCAATCCTTTTTAGTTATTGGTGTTGGATCTCCGAATAAAGTGCGTCTCCAGCAACCTGGGGAAGCGCAACTTGAAGAAGAAGCCGATCGATTGTTAGATGGATTGGGCCCACGATTTACTAATTGGTGGGGATATGACCCTTTACCTGTCGATGCTGATTTATTACCAGCCATTGTTCCTGGATTCCGTAAACCTTTTCGCCTTCTTCCATTTGGCATAAAACCGAAGCTAACAGATAGGGAAATGACTATTTTACGGAGGCTTAGCAGGCACTTACCATGTCATTTTGCATTAGGTGAAATTCAAGCATCCCTCTTCTTTGGATATTCACTGTATGCTTTGCTAGCTTTATTTATGTTACATTAACATATTTGTAATTTTCAGGGAGAAATCGGAACCATCAAGGTTTGGCTGTTTCCATGATCAAGCTATGGGAAAAATGTGAGGTAGCTAAGATTGCAATTAAGAGAGGTGTGCAGAACACAAACAGTGAGTTAATGGCCGAGGAGTTAAAGGTATGTACATTTTACCACATAATAATCTTCACTGAGCTATAGCTGAACTGCCTATGCTTTTTATCTGTCTATATGATGAATAATTTCTTCTTCCTAAATATACAAATGTGTAGGCAGAGATGATTATTTGGGGCCCAAATAGGGTTGTTTGGTGAAACCAAATTCATACAATGGATGTCATATAAATAGTTGGGACATGCCAATTGAAAAGGGAAATTAATTGGTATAAATATGTATATGCATATGTGCATGGTGCATGCTCCTTGCTTCTGTACGTAATTTATTCGTGGACCTCTCTTTGAAATTCCTGCAGCAATTGACTGGAGGAACTCTTCTATCAAAGGATAAAGAATACATTGTCTTTTATAGAGGGAAAGATTTTCTGCCTCCTGCTGTCTCTCTTGCAATAGAAGAGCGGAGGAATGGTGGAATTGGCATAAAAAGGCAGAATACAGATGGACGTGGCCGGGTTGCTACTATAGATGCTCCTGAACTAGAGTTTGTCAGAGCTGCTTCTGCAGATGAACCCCATGGAAAAGCTGAAGAAAAAAGAGCCCTCTCCACTGAAAGGAGGCCAAGGACAGCTCTTGAAAGAGTAGAGACAAAGTTATTCCAGGTGAATTAGCATAATCAGTGATTGAGTTCAGTGGACTTCTGAGTTTACAGTAAGCCTATTGGGCTGAAATCTTAGCTGGTGTATCCCTTTATATTATTCTATTTCAGGTCATGGAAGAGAAGGAAAAGGCAGAAAAGCTTTTGAAAGAATTGGAAAAACCAGTTGAGCCTCTGAAAGTAGAATCAGATAAGGAGGGAATATCAGAAGAAGAGAGGTACATGCTACGGAAAGTAGGTCTAAGGATGCAACCATTTTTACTGCTAGGTGAGTTATCCAATTAAATTTTTTTGAATGCGGTTGGTAATCTAAGATTTTGGTAGTCATAGCGGATTGATGAAATTATTGCCAAAATAATTCCTTAAAGGAATTTGATGCTGCTCATAGTTTAATTTAGACTAAATGAGAGAATCAACTTAATAAGTCATTTATGTTGGTTTTTTAGTGGGAGATGAACTTGATATATCCATAATACCAGGCTTTTCTGCTGAGCTTAGGCATTACTTTTACCCTCCTTTTTTCTTGATCAATGTATGGGATGTGTTCTTTGTTTGGCCAGCTCATGTCAATGTCATCTTTTTTTTTATAAACTGATCTTAGTTAGATATTGACTTAATCAGATGGGGAATGTTAAGTTGATCCATGCTATTTCTGAATGGTTATGCATTGTTGGATAATGAACATGATGACTTTTCTTTTTAAAGTCATCTAAGCATCTTTCTTTAAATGTTCAGGCAGGAGAGGAGTTTTTGCTGGAACAGTTGAAAATATGCACCTTCACTGGAAGTATAGGGAACTTATTAAGATAATATCCAAAGATCGTTGCATCGAAAATGTTGAACGTGCAGCTCGGATCTTGGAGGCTGAAAGTGGTGGTATCCTTGTAGCTGTGGAGAGAGTGAGCAAAGGTCATGCGATTATCGTATATCGAGGAAAGAACTACAAGAGGCCTTCAAACTTGAGGCCTCAGACATTGTTGAGTAAAAGGGAAGCAATGAAGCGTTCCTTGGAGGCTCAGCGCAGTAAGGTGAACCTATTTGTCTTTACGAGATTATATTTTTTTGCATTTTTCTTCAATAATATCTCAGTTTTCTTTCTTTTGTTATCTATGTAGTCTTTGAAGCTTCGTGTCTTGAACCTTTCCAGAAATATAGATCGGTTAAAACATCAGATGGTGAGCTTTCCAGCCGTAGAATTTTTTTATTCTTCACTCTGCAGTCTGATTTTAGTTGGAATATATATGTAACTTCTATTTTTCTCATTAGTCTCAAGTTAAGGATGGCTCATTGGAAGATTCAGTGCAATTGACCGAGCATGAAAGAATAAGTTCTGCAGCTGAAACAAATGACCAGAGTGGGTCCACATTAGAGGATAGAAATGGTTCTGCAGATTTTACTTTTCAGCAAGAGAGTGCTGAGGTATGCCTGCACATGAAGCTAAACAGCAAATAACACCTCTATCATTAAATGGTGTTCTTGATATTTAATATCCCAAGGCATGAGGATTGATTATAAGTTGATGGTGAGGATAGATAATGTATGATGAATATGATGAATATTTAGAACCAGAGTTTTAGTTGATCTCAACCATTCAGGCTACCATCATTGATTACAAAACCTAATCTCCAAGTTTTCCGAACAAAGTGATGATAAGGTAGCTTATAAAATAAATGTCTTATTGACTTTTCTTTTGTAAATTAGCATCAATTGGCAGGCATGTTGATGTTATTGTTGTTATTCTTAAGCTCTTGTTTCACTGTTTTGATTGTGCCTATTAGTTAGTATCTGTCCGGTTATATTATGTGCAATATGGACCCTTTTGTTATGGTGATTAAGACTTTTTTATAGAAAAGCATGTGGAGCTCATTTATGATGTTAACAATGTCTGTCTAAGAAAAATCCTAAATCGTCTGGATTGCTGTACGGTATGCTCTGTGGTGTTCTGTTTATCTATATTGTTATTGAAGATTGTTATATTGCTGCCTGTAGACAGTTGGGAAAAGGCCTCATGGATATCATTATCACAGACCATCATAATTATGCTCAATAGGCCATAAATTTACGGTTGGAATCTTACACCAAAATTATTTACTATGGCCCTGACCACCGGTTATTAATTATAAATATTCAAATATGTCCTAAATAGGGATGAGATTCAGTATCTGCTTTAGCAGATATCTACTTTCTTTGTTCCATAATACACATGCATGTCCAAGCTACTTGTGGCTCACCTACTATTTCATATCCACTAAATATCTTTATGTACAAAGAAAACTCTCAAAGTTAGGACATGCTGTAGCCCGACATCCAACAAATGAAATCGCCATATATATTTATGGAATGGGCCCCATACCATTTATGAGCTACATCTTTTATTACCACATCTCTCTTCTTTCTTTTCTTGAAATCTGCACGCATAACACGTGCGAACATATGCTGGTTTATCCATGTTGCTCATCCTTTGTTCTACATTTCTCATAGTACTGGGTGTTTGGTATAGTAGTCATGTATTTTGACTATATTCCCCTTCTTTCAATCTGCTATGGTCAAGGAAGTTCATGAAATTCATTCGGAGTCCATGCATTCAAAGGACCATGGTCATAACTCAAGGGAAAATGGAGAAATTGTCAATGAACCATCTAATGTAGTTGGATCTGCATTTCCTTTGAATTCTCTAGAGGTACGTTCTTTTGTATTGGCCCCTTAAATATGGCATTCCATTCTTCTCATGGTAGGATTTATTGGAACAGCATAAATTGATGATATCCAAGCACGAACACGAGAATTCTGAGACTGAAGTTGTGCGGTCTTTATCTGATACAAGAAATGACACAAATATACTCAATAATGAATCAGGATGCACTTCTGTTGGGCCTGCTTTTCACCTGGGAATTTGTCCGGTATACATCATGGTCACCCCTTCCACTTGGTGCTAACACAAAGACAAGCCTGCCGCCCCTCCCCTCTCTCTTTCTCTTTGTCTCTTTATTAGTTGCCATTTCTCTTATGGTGGCTTTTGAACCTCTGATATGCAGCAAGAAGCTCAGGCCTCATGTTCTACTACCAATAATATTGTTCACAATCCTAGCAAAGGTCTCGATTCATCATTGGTAGCAACACGGAGGGAACCTGACTCAATGGTCCATGGAGATATATTGGAACAGGAATCTGCTGTTGAAATTCCTTTCAAAGCTTCTCCTCTTTCAAATCGAGAAAGGCTCATTTTACGGAAACAAGCCCTCAAGATGAGAAATCGTCCAGTACTGGCTGTTGGTAATTTTTATTTCTCAAATCATTGATCGTCCATTTTCTGATGTTAAGGAGGCCACGACTCAATCACCCTCCATGGTTTGCTTGAGGAAACTGTTCTCCAGAGAAGGAAAATTATTGTTAATTACATTTGCATTTCATCCATAGTTCTGACGCACTTGAATAATTTGATTTTAGTATACATATGTCTGCTGAGTATCACTAAAAATGTCCTTTTCATGCTGCACAAGTCTCAAAATCAGTGAATCTATCATACATTTAGATATGGTATTGATATAAGTGGAGCTAGGTAGTTGCTAGATTTTCATGAACATTGGTCACAGAATCATACTGTTAATAAACCCAGCTGTCCCTTTCAGAGCCCTATCTCATTATTCTTTGGATACTGGCTCTAGCATACTGAAGCAGATCTTTAATGAATGCCTTCTCTCCAGGGAGGAACAATGCCATTTCCGGTGTTGCAAAAACAATCAAAACACACTTCAAGAAGCATCCTCTTGCCATAGTAAATATAAAGCACAGGGCCAAAGGGACTCCAGTACAGGAGCTCATATTTGAATTAGAGGTAAGCGCATCCTCTTTAAACTTTTGCTAAACACCTCATTTGTTATCAAAACTTGTTTATTTCTCTCTGTACATGCGTAATTTCTTTTATGAACTCAGCAAGCAACCGGGGCAGTGCTGGTGTCACGGGAACCAAACAAGGTGATTTTGTACAGGGGTTGGGGAGAGAGAGAGACTCCTGGTGGGGTGAAGGAAGTAAAACCATCAAAAGGGGACAGCAAGGGCACAGTTCCTTCTCAGCTCATGGCAGCCATCAGACTTGAATGTGGTTTACAAACCAATGACTTGAAATAGGTTGTCTTTAGCAGTATGCTTCATTGTTACTCTCCTTTTCCAGCACAACTTCATTGGTGATGTAATTTGCCTACATTTGAATGGATTCACTCATCGCATGCTCGATTGCAGGATCTTTTAAGATATCTGCATATAGTTCTGTGGGTTTCCCTGTTATCAGATATATCGTTTTGCTTTCTTCATCTGTATATTAGTCTATATAAATTGTTTTTTTGTCATACCAAAGTTTGGTCAGGTACCCACATTATTTGTTATGGAATCTTTTGATTAAGGTTTCTACAATATCTGCTATGAAATTAATGTTCAAAGTGACTAAGCATTTTCTCTCAACATAGGTCTCAAAACCGAGTGGCAGAAGATTGTTTCAAATGACCATCCATGGTAAAGATGTGTAAAGTTTTGACTAAAGCAGAAGCTGTTGCCTTTCGAATGCAGAAGCTCGCGCTATGAACTCGACTCAAAGCAGCAACCCAGTGAAAGCTGACTAAAGAAAATTAACGGCCTCAAGCCACGAGGGAATCAACTACAAAACTGCGAGAACTTGTGCTTCTGCGCAAGGGTTCGGTTCCTGTATATCATGTACTTGCATGAAAGCTTCATCTTATTTGGTGGTTAGATGAAAGCTACATTGATAAAGCAAATTAACAGCCTCTGACAAGGGAGAATCAACTCCAAAACTGCAAGGAACCATAGATAGTCATTTGAAATAAGATGGATTCATCAACAAGGACTTGTAAGACAACCTCCCAATCTCAGTGGATGGCGAATTTATTTACTTAAGATTTGTCAACATTTTATTTACATTTATCTTATTTATTTTTTTTCTCTACCTTCCTACTTGTCGGATATTGGGGGCTGAAGTTGCGCACCTAAATTAATAGACATGTAAGCATGTGCCTTAATATTTAAAATCGTTTTTGATCAATAACTGAAATGGTTGGATATGATTTTGTTTTTCAGCTTCATCTAATATCTACATGAATTGAAATAGTTGTAATCTTTAAAATTATTGTCATTTCTACCTATCTATTTCCCATTCCAAGCTGCTTTACATTAGTAAATAGCATCATAAACTCAAATTTAACTTGTAATTTCTAGCTCATACTATCATTTTATACTGTGATTGAGTTTGTGCAATAAAACAGAGATCATTAGACAATGTGAATATCCTTGTTGACTAGTTTGCTAAGCTAGGGCTGGAAATAGGAGGCTTATCGGGTTGGGCCGGCTTTAGTTGGGCCTATGATCAGGCTTGAGACCGTTCAGGCTAAGATTGGCCCTGAATATTTGGTTCCGAGTGAGTTCTAGGCTTGCCTTGGCCGATGTTTGGCTCAGTCTAAGCCTAGCCTAAAGCCTGAAGCTCAAGCTCGGAACCTGCCTAAATTCGTTATTATTATGATCTTCTACCAAGAGTCCTTCGGGTTAGGTCAAGCATTTTGGACTATTAGAGTTAAGAATTTCAGATGAATTGGGCGAAATTGAAGTCCAGTCTATGTTGAGTTGTAGATTCAACAAAAACAAACCAAGCCCAAGATTTCCACGAGCCTCACGTAGCTCGTCCAATTTGCATTCCTACGATGATAGTGTTATGATGGAATTACTTTTACATTATCACATAATGGAATCATGATATGTGGCTGGTGGCGGATATCATTATTCTTCTCAAAATCCGGTTTAGAAAATAGTGTCGACATACGAGCCGCGTCAAAACTCATCCACAGCCCTTTCCAAAAAATCGACCGTCCATCCAAGTGTGACCGTCAAATATTTTCATTATTCTCTGGGGTGGTAAGTACAAGTTCTGTTTGGACATTGCCAGTCATATAGTTCCAAGAAATTTAGGTGTGTGAGAGTTGTCACATCTAATGATTCTGATGAATTCCATCTCGTGTTGGAACAGTTGGAATTCTGGCCATATTCTGCTGCGCACCACAAGTCCTGGTGGTCCTCGGGTGGAACAACTACAGAATCCTCGTTGCCTAGAAAATGTTGAGAATCTGTGAGCAGAACTCCTATAAAGAATTTTTTTTTTTTTTAAAAAAAAGACTTTTTTAAGAGAGAGCCCTCTACTTCAAATTGGTCATCTGGAACACTCATAATCAAGAGAATTGAATGGGAGGAATGAGATGAGAGCAATTATATGTTCCTCTTGATTAGACTCTGTAGTTATCATCGACATCACCGTTTTCAGGTATATGATAGGTTCAACCTTGTTAGAGTTCAGAAAAACTTCGTGAGAGCATGATCTCTCTGTGATTGATTTCTTCAGCCTCTCTTTGTGCCATCTGGTGATAGGCTTGCACAATCAGGTATTAAGCAATGCATATTAATTTCACAAACCAAAGCGTGCATGCTAGACGCCACAAACACACACACACACACACACACACACACAAAAGAAATCTTACAACATGTACCTCAAAATTCAACCAAGGAGACTGTATGTGAATGTCTGGGGATTTTTTGTTTGTTCAATTGAGATCTTGAGTTCCAAGTTTCCATTCAACAATACTCTAATGAGAAATATTTTAAAGCCTTTTCGGATACATTCTTGAGTGCATGTACCATTCTTCTTTCATTGGATGGATCTGATGGTAAGCTTATATCCCATCAAATCAATGCAAAAAAGCTTTCGAAAAGTGTGATTGCTTTTAGGATCAAATGGCCAGCATCCTCAGACAACAACGGGAACAAGGCGTGCTCTTTCCTACTGTGCTTCGCATGTGGTTGCTGGCCTGGGGCAATACACAGCACGCTGATAAAAGCCTGGGAGAAGGCTGTGTTCGATTGCCGACTCCTCTATTCGTCTCACTTTCATTTTTCATCGGTTGCTGCTCGTGCCAACGCGACGGGGACCGGCCAAAGAGAGCTCGTCCTCACGGGAACAAAGGAAAATTTAAAGGCCAAAATAAAAATAAAAATAAAAATAAAGGATCCAAAAGAGGACACAGCATGCTTGCTTCTCTGCTCGCTTTCCACCGCGAATGATGAGCGGTCGGCCTCTTGTTTGGGCTCCACCTGCTCCCCTTCCCCTTAATTCCGCAGCCTCTAAATTTAACCTCTGTACAAGAGCCCGGTGAGGATAAATTAAGTAAAAAGTATCTGGCTAAATACAACTAAAGACATAGATTTCAAGCTATGATGAGCGGTGGTGTCAAACAAACGAAGTCGCGAACTGGATGGCTTCGTATACGGCCAGTTACTCTAAAAGCACTCTATGTGTTGAAAAATGAAAGTTGCTTAAAGTGCTTCGAAACTTGTTATTTTCTGACCTTATTGAATATATTCATACTATCAATTTCGGAGGAAAAAAAAAAAAAATAGGCTTCATCCAGATTTATTCACGGGGTTAAAATAACTCTACTCTGGTAAATGCGTTGAGAGTGGTTTATTCCAGACCAATCCATTTAATCTCGACGTACTTATTCCACGATCGGATAAGAACTTAAAAGTTATTTATACCTCGGGGGATCTGTGCTGTACCAACCATGCAAGCCAGTCTCCACGCCTCAGGGTGAAAGCCACACCGTGGCGGCCATGAAGTAAACATTCTTGGAAGTTTGATAAACTGGCAAGGAAGGTCTAGTTCAAACGCATGAAACTCACTCTTTTTTACGCTAAAAACCTTCTCTATCGTTTGTACTTGCTCTATAGTTTTGTGACGATTCTAATCGCTGAGAAACTTTCATCTCATCATCGTGCTTGGTGAATTAATACATGATAATCCTATCAAAATTTGCTCTCCTTGTTCTCCATATTACTGTGTGAAGATGTAGAATAGGGCTTTTATTTTTTTTGATTCTCTCTCTCTTCTCCACTGTTTCCTTAGTTGCGCATATAAATTGTACATAGGCTCAACAGTGCCAACCGAACATGGGTGGGGTTCACCTCTCCCAAGAGCAGACTTCTGCCGGTGCTCGGATAAGAAGCCCACTACTCTGTACGATGATGGCTGTAGATCGTGTTGAAAAATATATGAAAAGGGAAGGCTTTGTCTTTCCGCACCTTCGCCTCCGCTGCTTTCCGCAGCTACTTTTTACTTGCTCATGTAAAGGAATTGTTATTGGACATGGATGAGGGTAAAGGAGAAGAAAAAGCTGGCCGGCCTGTGTAATTTTTCTAAGTCGGGTGGTCAACTCCTCATCTAGAATGATTTTGAAGTGTCACCTCTGAATAATGGAGGTGGGTAGTTCATTTGATTTCAAGAATGATTTGATGCCATACCCTTGGCGTCCATATATGGTTCTTGTATTTTCATTTTTGCCCATGAGCAGTGGTGGTGTCTGAGATTCTTACCAAAACCTAGAAGTTCATATTATTGGACAGAGGTTGTATCTTTCACATTAAAAAAAGGATTTATCTTTCTTCATATGGATCCATCATTGGTTCGTGCAATAATTGCTTTGAGATCCATGTAGAAAGATAATTAATGATATTGTTCGAAACGTTTTGAGTTATCTATGAAGTGCGATCCAATGATTGACGTCGTGAAAGAAGATAAATTGTTCTTCCTTGTAAAAAATACAACTCGAACCCCATTTAATATGAAAGCGAATGAGGTTCATAATTATGAGTTAATGATTAGAGATCAAGATTATAAACATTTCCCAATAAAGCCATAATAAAGATGTTAGTAAAAGGAGGGAAATCCAAGGATCAAAGAGGATGACTCTATTGGATGAGCCAAGATTTTGAGCAACAAATAATCGATGCAATAAGCATTCATCCATATATTTTTCTAATGTTAAAGATAGTATTGCAACTCGAATAATGACATGGCTAGCTTCCAACTGCGGGTCACAGTTTCGGCAATTTGGTACCTTGGCACTGAAAATGAAATTCCTATGCAAATGAACCTTGTCACAAATTAGCCCCATCATAATTCACGAGTACAGAGATTACATTTTTTTTCCCCTCTTACAACAAGGGTCGGTAACAATTTCCGGAGTTGTCCATGTACATAGTGGGCATATATATATGTAGGAGTATTTGTCAAGTTAACTAGTTATATTTCCAGCCTCTTCTAGGCTACATAGGATGCGCATGAGAAAAAAAACATGGCTAGCTATGATGCTTTGTATGCTTTGTATCCTACAGTGGAGAGACATATCCTGGCCAATGACACTGGCTTATCTTTGTTGATTAGAGGATGATGGTATTTGTGCATTCCAAGCAATTTCTTATGATAATATAATAATTGCCATAAATGCAAACTACAAGCCATGCAGCAAGAATTTTCTATACTTTTGGCTCATCATAAATTTTGATAGGCCTGCAAAAGATGTGGACAGCATTCTCTTTTTATTTGAATTATGACTTGGAAGTGGCATAAGCTACACAATCAACGTAAATTTGTTGGAAATCTTGCCACAAGAATTTTGCAATTAAGATTTTAGGAGATTTCCACTCCAACAACCAGTCTTCCAACACCTGTGGCCCCAAAGCAAATAGAACTCGATTAGTACAGACAGGTCAGGCGTGTGTCCAACTTTTTAAAGTCTAAGCCAAAGTGGCTGAGGTCCGAGAGTGCCAGGCCACCAACCCATCATCTATATTTCCCCACAAAACTGCACCAAAACAGCAGCCAAGCAAAGCTAATCCAATCGACAGCCGTTTCGTGGAACCATGCACTGTTTTGAAAAAAAAAGAAGCTAGTTTCGCATTCAAGCTTCTCAGACCCTCTAAAACTAGTGGATGGTTATACTATCATCTTCCGTCACAGTTCTTAAGACGGAGATCCAACATGATCACAGTTCTTGGATCCCTCTATAGTATAATATGGAAGGCTTTAAGAACTGTGACAGCCTAAACCAAGTCCACCCCTCAGCTCTGCATGATAGCAGCTTACTTTCTCTTTTCCTCCCCTTTTCTCAGCCTGTTTTGCTTAGCCACCATAATAGCAAACACACCTTACCGTGTCTTTTCAGACCACCAACCTACTTGCTTTAGTCTACGCACAAGATGGTAACTTTGCCTGCCCTTTTGTTTTAACTGATCCCGAGACAGAAGGATACCGAGGCTTAGGGATTGGCCAAAGCCTAGAGGAGAATAATATCGCCGCATCTTTCATAGGCTTCAGCAGCAAGTAAAAAAGAAAAAGAAAAAGGATAGGAGGAAGGAGAGACGGGGAGGAGAAGGCATGGGTTCATCATAATTCTCCGCGTGATGAGTAGGAGCGACGGTACTACCAACACCGCCATGGGGTCTCTCTTTCCCCCACACGCTCTTCTTCCTCCCAAGGCGCAACAAGCAACATCAATCATGCCCCTCCTACCATCATTATTACCCATCTCTTATGTACCCTTGGGTCACATCATTTCCCTCACATCAACTCACTGGAAGAAGTGGGAGGGAGGGGAAAAGGTCAAGTAGGAAAAAGGGGAAGAGGGAGAAGAAGATGATGATGGCTTGTGGGGAGCTCGTGAGTAGCCGTCACTCACGCAGCAACAGTCTCCTTCCTGCAAGTCAAGGAAAGCATCACTTCCTCCTCTTCTTGGCTTCCTTTGGGGAATCAAGCGTCTTGGTCCGATACTTCGCTACATAAATGGATAAACAAACAGCTATAGGAGTGTTTTCCTTTCAATATATATGGTTTGTGTCCCTTTGTTTCCCTTTCCTTTTTTAAGCCTTTTCTCCGTGTTTTTTATGTCTTGACACAAGAGTGATGGTGCCGATGCTCTTTGCCAGTTTAATGTTGGATATTATGTAATTTGGTGATCAAAGTAATATATGGGATCGCTTTGTTTCCCTTTTTGAGTTCTTTGGCTTGCATGATTTTCATGCCTTCTTTTGTTTGTGTGTGTATGGGCGTGTGTGAGAGAGAGGGAGAGAGAGAGATCTTTTGTTGTTGCACCATTTGGGAGGAGATCTAACATCTTCGATTCTTTCATTTGCCCTAAAAATGTTGACACACAATTACATGTTTAATAATTAAGGAATTGTTTTCTCCTGGAAACATCAGAAACATGAATAAGAAATCGGTAAAAAGATTTCCTATTTTGACATATATGTTCAGATTTCTTGGGTTTTGAGTGGCGAAAAGTTTGTATGATGAACCTACCACTTAACAATGAATGGGTCATGGATTACTGAGCAGCTCTCTTCTTTTTCTTTTTCTCCTCCTCTACTTTCTGATTCAAATACAAAATATCATGAGGGAGATTACGAAATAGCTTCTTTTCTGGTGGTCCTTTCGAAGAACCCTTGGATATAGTTTTAATTGATCTTTATATGAGAAGGTAGATACTATTTAGAATTATCATCATTCAATCAGTTAATAACTCTGAAGCCATAAGGTCAATCTTTGATAAACTATATTCCTTTACAAAGCACTTGATTTAAAGTACACGAACAGAAAAGAAGCTTGTTTTATTATGCAAGCATATGGTGTACATGCATTTGAACAATGATGAGCACTAATTTTGTTTGCTTGATCTTTTAAGGCATATCTATAAGTATGCAAGTACTGTTATGTGCACTCTTATTCATGTATCTATGCTTCTTGTCAGAGCTTCCTGGTACAACAGAATATTTTTATACTTGTATGTTGGAGAAATAGGATGTGCCTTGTTTTAAGTGTTCTGAGATGTGCATTAACTTATATTGGAACCTTCTTACTTTTTTCTTCTTGAGGTTAACCCAACCAGCCAACTGGAGATAATACATAATATGTATGATATCATGATGCTTATATGGTTTCTAACGGCTTTAATTTGCATTTTGTCTTATTTAGTGTGACTTCTGTTCAGCAAAAAAGAAATCTCAAGGTTTTACCCCCCTTTGTGAAATTTTCCCAATATATCCAGTTTGCATTATGAGTGGTGCCTGAACAATTAATTGGATAACTAGTTGTGTTTTAGGATGCCTTTACCATTGATCAGGTACACAAATGTACAATAACTTGTAGTTAGACAAATCATTAGTTCCAACCCACCCTCTCACCCCCCAAAACCAGTATATATCTCCCTAAGGGTGTTTATCAGTACACTTTGTTCTTTCTTGCAACTTGTAATGCAACTTGTAATGACCTATTTTATGCCATGCAAGTACTACCAACAGCATGCATGCTCATCCAAGTGGGTTTAATTTCCTTTTGCATAGACAAAATAATGCCACATCAACAAAATTCTATCAGCTCTTATAACATGAACATAATGATGTAGCATGCGTAAACTATTTCACACCTTCTACCAGTCCATTGCCTAAGTGTATTATTGATAATTGACAATTGCTAATCTGCAGCCTATTGTTCTTTTTTTACTGAGAATTTCTGTAATTAATAATGATTTGCATGAAGACAAGGTACATATTTCATTTTCTTCTATTATCACTATATATGTATGATTTATTATGTAACATTAGAACATTCAATGGATGCATGTCAGTGTCATTGTGGAGTTATTTTCACTTTCTTCACATAAACAACAGATATAGATAAAAATATATATCAGAATTAATGGTGGATCCTGTTCTATCTACTCTTCTCCTCTTACTCTATTGATCTTTGTTTCCTAATTACCATGGCCGTGTGAGAAGAAAACTCTTCCGAATCAAGAATACATTCCTCATCACAAAAATGCCTGTCTCGCCATGCTCATGCGTGCTTCCTGAACTATTAACGAATTAATTGCTGCCAGATTTTAACATGCATATATTAGAACTCTACATGCGCATATTGGGTTTCAAACAACCAGTACTACTTTTCTTTGTTTTTTTGTCGTATACTTAATTATGAACGCTCACTGTGAATTCTCCACAATCTAATCCACAGGAAATTCCTACAATTGCGTTGTGTTGTGGATTTTTATTGGCCCTGCAAATTTTGGGTTTCATCCAATTCACTTGGGGTGGTTGATTAAAGAGGAAAGAAATCCATCCATCTTTTCTTAGCCTCTCATTCTCTCACACACCCAAGTTATTGGAATTTTCTTCAACTTGGGAAGTTGTAGAGGATCCGTTGCCATTAACATTTAATAGGCTTTAAACAATTATCCTATTTTCGGTTCTTTAACCATCTTAGGTATGATTACTATCAATATTTTGTTTTATGTTTATTAGAATAAAAACTAAGGCATACTTAACAACAAAAACTTTTCATCATCTCAAATGTCATGAAAATTATTTGACTGCCCATTTTGATGCATGGGAAAAGACTTCAATATATATTGTAGCATCTTTTTTCAATGTTAACATTTGGAAATCAATGATGCAAATATGTAGTATAGACATCTCATCTAAGATAAGGTTCGATATTATTTTTCAAAGCATGTGGATCTAACTGGTTATAAGTGCATGCCGATCCTCTCTCATCTTTCAAAACGAGTATTGTCATGTTATGAAAATCGCCTTGATGACAAGCTAGTCTGGACTTTTGGAGAGCGTCCGAGTGGTAGCTAGTAATAGCTTTTTCCTAGTAAATGACTGATCGTCAAAAGGCCTTATAGTTCATCATTCAAGTCCAAAAAGAATAATAATAAAAATAACAGTAGGACTAGAGCCTTCGAGATGAAGTATTGGTGCAAAATATAAGTAACTTGATTAAATTAACCAACAAAATTTCCTAACCTTCTATGAAACCGGATCCGTTAGGGAGGAGGAGGAGCAGGATATACACTCAAGACGGTCCAAGGAAATTATATACTCGATCAAACAACGGGGAAAAAAAAAAAACCCAAACTTCTGAGCCACTAAATTAAGGAGGAAAGGAATACAAGTGGGGGGACACAGACAGACAGACACACACACACACACACACAGAGAGAGAGAGAGAGAGAGAGAGAGAGAGAGAGAGAGAGATGGAGTGGAAAACGGTATCACGGGAAGGGATCGCCACCACTCCTAGGCCGCCTGAATGTCTGTTCTCGAGCCGCCTGAAGCCTCTCTCAAGGGACTCCTCCTACGTTTCCCCGCCATGGCGTAGGCCTCGTAGCTTGCTCGCTGGATCCATCCTGGCCTCGTTGCTCTCCTCGGGCTTGAGGGAGTCGGAGTTTTGGCAAGAGTGGTTGGCGTGAGGAGGAGGAGAAGGGACGAGGGTGGAAGGATGATCGGGGCCGGCAGAACTCGTCCCGGTCTTCTTAAGGAGTCTCCTGTGCGGAAAATATAATTGAAGGATCTAACTGTAACTAGCTTGTCCAAGACATGGACAGTCTTGTAAATTTTCCGTAGGTTATCGGTTGCATCAGATGGATGTTCTCTCGACAGGAAATTTAATGCAGGACCATTTGCTTTCTATTTTTTAGATTCAGATCCCTAACTAATCCCCTTACTATCCGGTGCCGGCACCCGGTGTCAGGACTAGATCCAGTCTTGCCCCCGTTATCTTTCATTTGCAGCTAATTTTTGATTGATTTTAAGTTTTCGATTCCTTTTTAAATTTATGATACGGGATTCAAATCCATATTACGGATAGCAAGTTTCAAATAACTTTACTAACTAAGTCACTTCATTCCCCACCTTCTCCTCCCTATGTTGTGCACAAAGTATATTAATTAATAATATTACAATTCCTTTATAAGCACTCTCCTTCAAAATTATTATTAATCTAGTGATAGATATAATGAATGTTATTTGCCTGAACTATTTAGAAAGAAATAATTTACAATGTTTTTTTTTTCAGTTTTTAGACAAAGGATTGGACCTACTAGTTTAATCCGATTCATTTGTGCACATCAATATTTGTTGAAAAAATTTCTAGTTGGTGCAAAAAATCGACCTCTAAAAGTCATTATCTTATTTAGATGAGCAATAAAAATGTCAAATGATGGTTATATTCTTTGTTGTATGATACCTTTACAATAGAATAGCGGCCAGCCAATTATTGTAAATTAAATTCTTGTTGTTATTGCATATAAAATAGCAAGCACCATTCCAAGCTGTTATAGTGATTATTATATTATAATGACCATTATTTTAAACCTTATTCAGAAAGGAAAAAAAAATGAAGGTTTATACCCATAATCTGGAGCTTAATTGGCTTAATGTATGTTTATGACACGATTTGTCAATACCTCCTCAAAGTGCTGCAACAATCCATAGCTTCCACTCCTGGGATGTGAATTTGTGGTGCCACCTCCTTGTTCAAAATTCTTAGACTCACAAACACCTACATGATGCTTAATGATCAAACTTATTTTACAAAATCACCAGAAACAAATAAGAAAAACTCATTTTAGTGGACTTACATTGCCAGTCTTTTTAATATAAGATCTAATTAAATAGAATTGATACAAATATGTAAAGATTTATTCTTAAATTTTGTAAACAAAAATTATATAAAATAGTTGAAAGATTTGTCTCATGAAATAATCAATCTAATTTTGCTCAACATGCCTTGTAACTAAAAGATATCATTCTAAATTGCAAATTGTGTACATAATTCAAGTCTGACCTGATCCTAGCTCAGATCCGGCCATGAGATGTTAATAAATAGGTCAGTTATGGTCCAAAGCGAGACTTGGAAGAAAATTGTAGGTTGAATCTGATTTGAGATTTTCTTTAAACCAACCCATCTCGCTTCCTACTAATTATCCAATTTATATATGTAAATACATATATAGTACTAATTTTATCCATATTTCTATTATCGAATCAAGCTGACTGACTCAATTTATCAATGGACTAAAACCAAAATTCCTGTTCCCAAAAAAAAAAAAAATTCAAGACTAGGACTGAAAAAAGAATATTAAAAAAAGAAAGATTCTTGCTACTGGGTTCTAGAGATAAGAGTAAAGATGATAATTTATGATCTGATCCGTCAACTCGATCTGTGAACCATCCGTTTTAAACAGGTTTGGATATGACAGATTTGGATCATAAATAGGTCAAGTCAATTAATTGAGTCGGCTTCATGTTTAAACTTTTAACCTATTTAACCCATTTTGATCCGTTGAATAATTGAGTCAGATTATAATCCGACCTATTTAACATGTTTAATATGTTTGAAACCTCCTTAATCTATTTCTGATCTGTATAATCTGACCTATAATATGTTTAACTTGTTTAAATATATTTAATCCGTTAGATATTCATATATTTAATAAATAAATTATGTTGGTCGGATCAAATTATTTATCTAATAAAAAAATTAGCGGGTTAATTCCCTCTGCGAACGAGTGGCGCGCACCCAAGCTCAACATAAACGAGTTATTTATTTTATTTACAACGAAAGAATTTTGCTTCTTCTTTCAAAAAGAGAGAAGGGGAGATCGATGAGCGCCCAAACCGCCTTCCACGGCGTACCCCTTCCAATCTTTAAGCCCGCCTCGTCGCCCTCACATTCTCACCGCCTAACAGTCCGAGATAAAGGTATCGTTTCTTTATCTCGTCTTCTAGTTTAAATTCACCGCCTGATGTCCTCCCCCGCCGCCCCAAGAACCTTGAAATCGGCGAGAGTTGAACTAGAAAGACTTCTGAATCGGCGAGAGTTCAACGGCGTCTGTGGGGTTTAACGGGGTTGCATTTCACTTGGATTCGCTAATTTGTGCATCCAAGGAGAAGGGTCTGGTTGGAATATGAAGATGGATATTTTGAAAATTTTTAAGGATTTGTGTGCGTTCTTGAAGGGTTTTCGCTCCAGTAGATGAATATTTTGGAATCGTCGAAAGGAGAATATGAAGAGAGATCGATATTCATGCATACAAGATTGCGAAGATAAATTTGTGTTAGAGTTTATGATTTGGGTGCGTCGTCGATGTGATTGTGAGATATACAAATAAGGGAATATCGTTTGACAGATTAGCAATCCTTTCGTAGGTTATGGTGCTAATTGCAGTCTATTGTGGATAAAGATGGCGATGGATTCATGTGGCAGCAAGTGTGTGGCTTTTGTTGAATTTGTGATCATGGTGGTGCTATGATAGGATATATTTAATCCATTATATATATATATATATATATATATATATATATATATATATATATATATATATATATATATATATATATATATATATATATATAGAGAGAGAGAGAGAGAGAGAGAGAGAGAGAGAGAGAGAGAGAGAGAGACCACTCAGTCATGTATTCTGTATATTTTTTGGGGGCGTTTTCCATTTTCCAATCTGATTTGAGGATTGTGATTATATTATTACAGCTTTTGCTTGATGCCATTCACCCGGACTGTAAGTGGTGTATTTGTTCTAAGGCATTTCTAGGTGGGTGGCAGGGAGCTTGGTGGGTGATCACGAGTTGAAGGGAAGTGCAAGCATGAGTGTGGCTTGGTAGGGAAGGCAAAAATGTGGATCTAGTGGGCATGCAGGGGAGGTGGGGGATGGGGGATGTGCCTTCTCTCAGCCCCCCTTCACTTCGCAACTGTATCAGAAGGATATGTTGCATGGTGTTATGGTCCAAACAGGCAGTAGGTTAATGCAGCTACAAATCCCATAAGGAAAAAGAATCCAATTCTATAATACAAATAACTTGGAGTGCTAATTACTGAATTCTTGTGCCTAGTAAAAACATGTGGTTTATTATTAAAACTTATAATTGAAGTTTTTGATAACGTGCTTCCCTGCATTTGTTTCCTATTTTAGTACTTCTTAAACCAAACTTATTGATGTTTATAAATGTACCCTAAGGGGTTTTCATCTGCAGTTCATGTCTTTTATTGAGTTGATTAGATATATTCTTTAATGTATGATAGATGTGCAATACTAGAATGAAAGATAGTTTTTTTTTTTTGCCAAGTAAGAATTCAGGTTCAGCTTATTTATAATATATTTGCATATCAAAGGAGTTCGGCTTGACTTATTACCAACGTTTATAACTTATATGTAGATTTGGTATAACGATGATAGAACACATAGATAGACAAATGAAGAACATGATATTTTTGATATTGTTTTCATGTGCAATACATGAGACAAAACTGGAAAATAATGCTAATGAAATTTGTATCAACCTTTCCAATGAGTCTTTTTTATGCTGATTAGTTGGTGTATAAAAAGATGCTACAGAGTTCTGACATTGTGATATATGCAATTGAGCCTTCTCAGAATTTTGTTGAAATAATGAGGAAGTTCTCAGAGAAGTTTGCTCGGCAATCTGTAACATATTTCTGTGTTGATAAAGGAGTCACCTCTGTTGTCATCAAGGTATATTTAAACTCTGGATTGGTACGTTTGAGTAACGTCTAAGCCTCACATGAATGTAGTACTAAATCCTTTTTTTCCCATATATATGAGCCGGTCACATAGTTAAGGCTTGTATAAATGTCTGATCTATAAATATAGATCAGGGATGTTGTAGAGCCTTAGTATAGTTTGTTTACTATAATATGTTAACTAACATCTAGTTTGTTGTGGAGAAACCCATTTGTTTTTTAGATATTGAAAATCCCTTGTTAATTCTAGTTGAACTAGGGAATATTCTTAAACTTGTGTAATTTGTGTTTTCTGCATAAGAAAGAACATGTATTTGGCACATGATATATAATGTAGCCAATACAAGGATCTGCTATAAAACAACTTCTAGCAAGAAAGTCCATCTTCAATCACTTTTGTCTCCTGGTGGCGTTCATCCAATTGAACTTTCCATGATTTGAAATTCATTTGGATTGTTCTGATTCTGATTATAATGAAGATACACTTGCTATTTGTAGGAAACTCAAGCCCTCAAAAAAGGGCAAGCTATATAAAATCTTATTTGTTTCTGCCATATTTTTCAGAAAGTCACACTACAAGATAGGGGGGCTTTAAGGTGAGTCTTCCTGATGCACCATTGCCAGTGATTAAGGGAAAATGTAACACAACACAAAGAGACATAGAAGGCCTTTAAGATCTTGAGGAGTATGAAAACACTGAGATAGATGAAAAGAGGAGAAGTAATAGAAGAGATTTTAGAGAAGTATAGAATCCACCATGAGGAATCAATAATCCATAATAATCAAATTACGAAAGTTACATTTACAGCTCTTTTCAGGCTATATGAATTGACTCTTAGTAAATCTAACTCTAGATATCTTTCAGTCAGACCCGACTTCTAAATAAAGGACTTCTAATTTGGCTAAAACTCCAAAAACCTGAAGAAATTATCATTCAATTACAGCTATAACTTTCGGCTACTTTTGAACCATGAAACATTAGAATTTGGCTGAGAACCATGAAATATCAATTGTAGTTTTTAAAGAGGCCTTTCTAAGTCCTATATATGTGGAAGTTATGCCTTCCAGAAGCTTGTTAATTTCTTGTAGACAGTGGCAAGCTTTGTCTGCTTGATATCTAAATCCATCCTTCATCAAGATGTTATTAACCATATGTGCATCCTGTCAATGTGTATTTAGCGGTGAATGTGTTGAACTGCTAGTGTATAGTATTTAACTGCCAGTGAGTGTTATTATTTATTGATGGTTTATAGTAATTTATAGGCTATCTTTCACAAATAGTTTTGTTTAGCTGTTGCCCAAAAAAATCTTTTTCATTTTCTTACATGCAGCTAGGGCCTACCACGAACCCTGCCCAGTTTTCCTGGCTTCCTTTCCCTGAAATCCATAATTTCCCCCAACTTTTCTTCACCCCATTCCCTTTTCCTGCTTTTGTTTACCTTCTATCCTTGATCACCTCCCAGCCCCTCCTCCCTTCCTCATTCCAGGCCCTTTAGCCTCAAATCCACCTCAACCTACCTCTTCTCCCCCTCTCTGAAGTGTATGTAGTTGCCTCCAATATTACATACCAATTTCATGACTGTTTGTCAAGTTTAATAATAATATTTGCCAAAGAGGGATTGTAACACCTTTTAGTAGAGGCAGTAAATTTTACTATATATTTTCAAAGTAAGCTATGTATAGGAACTTAGGTATTACTATTATTCTTGGAATATTTTTGTAAATTTCTTCTTGATAGGCAACTTCAGATACTCATGTTACAGTCATCAGATCACCCCCACATCCCATCCCTAAAGCCACACACACACACACCTCAGACAAAAGAAGGAAGCAAAAATGCAAAAAAAAAAAAAAACGAAAAAAAAGAAAAAGTACACCCCGCTTCCCAACACATGGCTCTCCTGGTATGGCCCCTAGCAGAGCCATCAACCCTAACCCTTCCTCCTTCAACCTCTTATTGTTTGGCAAGTATTTGACTGAAGGTCATATTTTTTCCTTTCTCTCTTCGTCTCTTTTCTTCTTTCCTTTTTTCTTGGAGGATGGGGGTTGAAATTTGCGGCATAGAATACTTTGGAATTCTTTATGTGGCGGCGTTCTGTCAACTGCATAATCTCCTGTCATAACTTTTGCATGGTGCATTGAACTGCAGGATGCGAATGTGTCTGGATGGCAATGGATCAAGGAAGACTAGTTCCCTCCCCCCTCCCTTTCCCTCCCCAGACTGTTTTTTTCCCTCCCCAGAATGCCAGTTTGCAGTGTTGTTCCTAGATGTGAAAGTTTTGCTATACAATGATTATAATTGTTTTGAGAAAGCATTTTGTTGGTCTAAGAAATACTGTCTCAAACAGGGGCTTGCTGATCATAAAAATTCACTTGGAGCACCACTCTGTCCTTGTAGGTAATTATTTATATCTGAAGCTTTTGTTTTACTTATTTTATTTTACTTCTTGTCATTCGAGTTAATCAGTTAATTATATCTCTGAAATTCCTTTCCTTGTGACTTATATATCAGGCATTATGATGACAAAGCTGCTGAAGTAGGACAGGGATTTTGGAACTGCCCATGTGTACCTTAAGAAATTTACCGGCTATGTGTTCATCAGTTCATGATCCAGCCACCCCAGGTGGTTGCCTGACGTACCAGAGAATTTGATCGTACCAGAGAATTTTGGTACGCCGGCATGCGGGTGACGGATCTCGTCCTTTTCTTCCACTCTCTGGTAGCTTTCTTGACTCCTCCAGGCCAAATTTGAACCACAACAACGATCCTTAGTTTTTCCTACTTCAATTGATGCTTTGAGTGAAATCTTGAATCAAGGAGTTTGCGACTGTAAATGAGCCCAAATTGTAAAGGAGTCCTTAAAAGCACAAGAAAGGCATAGTCACAAAGTAGTTGTGGCCTGTGGATATTATATAGCAGAATTAAGGATCGAAACGTGCCATATCTTTCTCCATCAGTTTAATTTAATCCAACTTAAAACAGCTCTAGTTGCTTAATCATTATCTTTGCAAGACGCTAATGAATCAATTGTCTGTTACAAGATGGCTGCACATGTATCATCTTCACATGCTACTTTGATGTATAATAATGACATATAATACTATACTATAATATAATAATATATTATTACATATTAAAATATTATTATTATATATAGTACAATATTATTGTAATATAATTATAATATAATGTAATATTATATTATATTTATAGAATAATAATATGATACGATATGATATAGCAAATATGATTATGAGATTTGTTCATGTGCATTTTGTTTACTATTAGAATTTTATTAAAGTCAAAATAATTTTTCAACATTTGTTAAAAAATAATTTTGGGAGAAGCTCCAAAATAGAGTTTCTTTCGAATATTTTTTTTTTGAGCTTTTAAGTACAGTCATAATAATTTTTATATTTTTAATAAATATTATTATATTATTTAAAAGTATTTTTAGAAGGTGAGAAAATATTTTTTGGGTTTTCAAAAAGCTTTGCCAAATGGTGTCGATTTACATGTTGTTCGGGATTTGCTGCCTTAGTGGATGACCTTTTTTATGTCAGGCATGTAACATATCCACCGATCAAAAAATGTTCCACCGTTTGAACGGTCCAAAACGACTGATCGGAAATTTGTATCACATTTGAGGAAACATACCGCTCGCCTTGTTGCTGCCAAGCCGGTCCCGGATCCAGGCACCCAGGAGCGAAATAAGAGAACAGACGTAAGCAAAGCTGATTTCGGGAAAAAAAACTCTCTTTTTGAACGGGTCCGTCGAACCTCCTCGTTCGGAGAAGAGCCACCACCTTGCTTTCCCTCCTCTACCTGGGAGCCGATCCTTTACGCGCTCGCCTTTTCTCCGCCCTACCGCGTGATGAGGTGAATCCCCTCTTCCTAACTCCTTCCCTTCATCTTCGCATCCTCTCGCTAGGGTTTTACGCCAGAACTCAGGGGAAACCCTTGATCTGTTCTTTCTTTTCGATTTCTAGGGTTTCGGTGCCCCTTCTTGAAGCCGTTTGATTCTACTGAGGGCAGGAGGAAGGGAGAGAGGCAAACAAAGAAAAGAAAATGTCGGCACGGCCCCAGGTCACCATCACTCTGGGCCGAAGCGGTCAGGTGATCAACCTCTCTTTCTCTTTCTCCATGTAGTTTGAGTTGGTTTGAAATCCAACTGTTCGTGGAGGCATTCTGAATAATTTTTTATGTCTTACGTCATTTGTAGTTGACTAGTATTACTTGGTATTTGAACACAAGAAAATATTTAATCTCCAGCGAATGTTTTGTAACCTGAGATTCTGGAAGGTATATTTGGTTGATGTGATCCAGTTGTTTCGAGGTTGAGTATCAATAGGAATGACTTGCAAGTAGAATCCATGTTCTGAAGATCATAAAGAAATTTTCTGATTAAACTAGAAGGCTGAGGGGATTGAATTCTCTCTCTCAAGGAGAAGGGCGGGGCGGGGAGGCGTTCTCAAAGTCATAGTTTTTGTAGACTCTAAGCAAGGCTCCATGATATTGGCTGTTCCATTGTAGACAAGCATCTTCATTTTACAGGTTGTGAAGTCATTGTCTCTATTGCTGATAGAAGGCTGGTGTCTAGCGTCAAATGTATGCTTCAACTGAAGCAAGATATCATGGCTTTTGAAATGCCCCAAAGAAGAATTTCGTGGCTGATACCAAACAGTATTTCTCCCACTTTGTGTATACTAGGAGAAAATATGAGTTCACTTTGCAATATGCTTATTCCACGCCTTATCAGTAGCTGAAGGAATTTAATGAAGCATCTCAATGCACTTTCTTGATGGCTTTCCTACATTTATGATAAGATATAATGCTCATTGTGTATAATTAATTTTTCACAATGTGGACATTTAAGCCTTGCATTCAGCCTTAAGTAGAACTTTGTATCTTCTATAGTTAAAATTGTCAAATTAAGTATGCCAATGTGCAAATTTATCCTTGTGATTGCTCAAAGGTTCTATTGTGACTTAATTGGTTTCACCACTGGCCCATCACAAAATCTCTAGGTAAGGAAGTCATAGTAATTACCTTGATCCAGAAGCTCTAATGGATATACCATAGCTGATAACATGAAAAATGTATACCATGGCTTCCATGGGTTGCTCAGGAACATAAATTTCTACTTGGAGTCCATACAAGTGTCTCCACATGAGCTGTTTGAGGACATAACCTGTTAATATTCGGGCATCCTTGTAAGTTCAGGTCACTTCTCTTCATTGCTCAAAGACAATATTTGTCTTCCCAAGCTCAGCTGAAGCTTTGTGCTGAAAAATGGTGTATTAAGGAAAGTCTAATGTTGGTGGTCGGATTGCACCTGCATAGACAACCCTCAGAGGTGATTCAAGGATCTCTTTAGTTATCAACTTGTTATAAGCTTCTCTTTGTTTGCTGGAAAAGTTGGAAAGTGTCTACTGGTCTAAGTTGAACTTATGTTGAAATCTACAAAATCAGACAGTCAAAGGGTCAGAATGGGAGCTGTTGAGCAGGTACTTGTTTAGTGGAACTTTATGCCTTGATGGCAGTTATGGTTCTCTTGAATCATCAACTCCTCCATGGACCTTTTCTGTTGGCATTCTTAAGTAGAACATGTAACATGCTACTTAGAGTGTCCAGGATCATTGTCACAAACCACTCATGCTTAATCAAAGGTCTGGCCTGGTGCATGAATTGGTTAAATTGAAAAAGAAAAACTACTCAAAGTCATATTGTCAAGTGTCAGAATGAAAACTGTTAAGCAGGTGGCTGCTTGAGCAGATGTTTTTGTCATTAGTGGATGTTACATGGTAGGCTTTGTAGAAGTTCTAGTTATTACCAATGTCGAGGAGAGGTTATGGATAAGTAGGTCAGAAGTAAAGGTAAATGTTTGAAGGTCTCTTGAATTTGAAAAAAATGAGTTGGATTTTAGTAGATATTTTCAGCATAGAGGTAGTGAAATTTAAGTGTTCTAATTTTCCTGCGCCTTTTGTGTCAGCGGTGGGTTATTTTATTTTCTTTTATTTTTTGAGTGGCGTTGATGGTTAGACACTTCTAAACCATGTGTTGTAAGAAATAACTGCATCTTATGATCGATTTTTTTCCATATTCTGTAACCATTTAGTGCTTGATAAAAAAAATCATAATTTGGTATTTGGTTTCTTGGCATTTTGAATTTCATCAATTATGATTGATAGCGTGGTTTTGCAATTTAAATGGTTCATCATATAAAATGCAAACTGAAAAAAAAAGTTTCAAATCCTTTAGATAGGACTATTGGTTCAGTTTATATAGGAACCATCTGTATGTGTGTGTGTGTGACAGAGAGAGAGAGAGCAATATTATCTGTACATGATAAAATTTAGGTTTTTGCCAGTCCATATGCAGCCACGGCATGATGCAACATGCATGACACACGGACATTTTATGGATACAGTTCTTTTTGTGGTTCCCTGAATTCATGATCATGGTTCTCTCAGTTCAAGGCTTGTGTTTCCTCTATCTCACTTTTGCTGACAAGGGAAAGGGCAAACACGCGAACGCAGGAAAGAAAGAACAAATAGAGAAAGAGAGAAGAATTGGGGCATGGCCTATCTCTTCTCTACCTCCAAGACTTCCTCCTTGAGTTGTGGTAGTTGATCAACTGTTCCCCCAAGTCTCTGTCCCTTCTTCTTGGAGGCAGAGGGGTGAGAAATCATCTGGTGACTTCTTCATGTAGGGATTAGGGTTATGACAGTGACCTAGGGTTTTGACAGGCATGTCTATCATGAAACCAGTGGGAGATGCTAGTCTGACTGAGGTTAATATTTATGTAGGGATTAGGGATGTGAGAGAGGTTTAAGAGTCGTCTTGATCAGATGGGGAAAAGCAAGGTTTTGGGGTTGGATGAGTCCCATATGCAGTCAAGAACTCAAGATACTTTCATGAACAAGGTGCCAGTGGTACTTTCACAATTATATAGTAACTTGATGACCAAGACAATCCTGCGAGGAAATTAACGCCCGTCATTGGAAATGGCATTGCATTTATGTACATGTGCTTATGTGTATACGTCTATGAATAGTGCTATTGCTGTGTCTCCATAATATGAGGTTTTTGGCATTGCTGCACCTCATTCTTCGGGATCCGTGGATGCTAGATTCTCCTGTCTCTTGTCTAAGTAAAACTAGTGGTGAGAAGTGATAGGTGATGGGAAGGGGCTGACTGAAAATCAAATATGAGGGTGGACCTCTAAAATGGAAATGCAGACAGCAAACTCCAGATGTTTCCATTAGGCAAGGTCAACTTTGATAGGAGCTCTTTGGCTAGCCTAATCCAAGTTGAAATTCATGTGGTGATGATATATCATACTAAGCTTGCCTTAATGTTTATATTCGTGTGGAAGGCTATCTTGGAAGCCTGTATGATATGAGGTTAGAGGCTGTTAACATTTCCTGACCACCAAGATGCACAGAAATTGCTTTACATGTTGGCAGTGCTTTGTGATAATTGTTTCCTTTTTGATATATTGAATTCTTCTCAAAGATCCTTAACAATGTGATTGACAGCTTGCAAAACATACACCCATATAGATACCATGAGTTTTGTTAGTTTTATGGCTATAATAATTTTAAATTTATGTAATTGTTATTTCTTAATAAAATAAATTGAGTGCCTATCATAGAACTGCATAGTGCATAGACATGTATTTAGTCAGCTATGCCATATGTTGCTCCATGTTCTTGTACCTACTTAACATGAATTCGTTACTATCATGTTGTATAAAAAGGAAGTTGTATATGATCATTTAAACTAGCTGAGAGTGTTCTGTGTAAAACTGTATTTTAAGTTGCCTTCTTGTTGCAGGTTGTCAAGAGAGAAAGGCCTACATCTGACGTTAGTCATCCCGATGACATGCCATCTTCAGCTGGTAAGCGGCCAGTAAGGGAGAGGTTGGGAAGCAACATGGACAATTCAGACTTGTATGGCAGTCAATACAAGAATAAACGGTATGCCCTTTTCCTTTCAGTTATTCAAGCTGCTTCAAAATTCAATTCTGGCACCAATCAGCTATTCAACTAGATCATTGAATATGCAGTTTCGTTAATTTAGAAACAAATGTATTTGGTTTTTGGAGAAAATACTTGATATTTTTACTTGTATCATCATTTTTAAAAAAAAAATTGTAGGAATATCAACATTCAATCATGTTTAGTAATTTATAACTGTCAAATGTTTAGCTGCTAATTGCGAACTTGTTACTAAGTTGTTAAGTTCTTCATATTTTTTAGTGCCTCATTGTAAGATTTGATTGCACCTTGTAGAATATTAAGTGCAAAAATATGAGGACGTATTATTTATCAGGAATATTTTATATTTTTAGTTCTAGTTTGAGCAAGAGCTGTGAAATCAGATATGATATGTGTCCAAACGTGTAGTAGACATATTAAAGGCGAATCCACCCAAAGACAAAACCATAGTGACTAATTTTTTTTATATGGAAGGACTTCGATCATGCCCTTTTAATCTCCATTTGAATCATTGGTGAGGTTAATTGGATTACAATTCACAATTGAAGGACAACCTTCCATATGCAGATTGGTGGTTGACGAGGCTGGAAGTGTAGGAAGATGTTAAATAGACTTGAGGCTTGTTATGCATGTGTCTGGATCTACTAGTGGTGATGAGGACAAACATGATGGCCTTTTTTGTCTTTGGTTATTGTGATTAGTGGTGACAGTGGGTTGGTCCAGGTCAGGTCGAACTGAGGTCGAGTTAAAAAATCCTTAACAAATACCCAAGCCATTTATAATTAGGTTGGGAAGAGTAAACTCATGCCTAAGCTGCCTACCCAATTATGTCTTCAGTTGTTAGTTATGTATGCCTTACAAAATGAAGGAGATAGGACCAAGAAGAGAATATTTAAACTAGGGTATCAAAAAAAAGTGAGAGAGGAATATAAAACATGAGGAATATATTCTTCTTTATGTTATTGATGTGGTGATCCTGAAGACGTACCCAAAGCTGCCTTTGTTTGACTCTTGGGTCCCTTTTGGGTGCGGTAATTTGGCATGGGAAAGTAAATTCCATGTCAGATTACTATGTTTGGTACGAAAAGTGGATAAGAGATATGGTAAAATAATTGGTGAGTCCCATGTCTATTTTTTTGAGAGAGAAGATAAAACAAATACTGCCAGGGAGGTGGTATTTGTTTTCCCATGTTGGATACCGAGTGGAGGTAATCTAAAAAATATCATTTCTTAACAAAAATACCCTCGCTTATATTATACTAATATTATATTAATGATTAATAGTAATTATATTAATATATATTATATCAGTATATTGATTAATAATATTCTTAAATGATAACAAATTTAATATATTCATATTTTTTATTAAATAAATAGTAATTACTAATAAATACTTAAAAATAATTATTAATCATTAATTTAGGATTTATTAATAATTAGTATATTTATTTATATATCATGACATACTAAAATTTATTTATAATAAGAAATATATTTTCTAATATATGTATAATTAACTTAAAATATTAATTAACTTTTGTAAATATATTTCAATATCTAAAATAACTAATATTGACGGTGTATATATAAGTGGGCCATAAATGGCCAACAAATAAACTGAGAAAAGAATGTTATAACCTAAATTTTTTATTCAAAGGCATTGTTGGTAATTTGGCCATATTCCCATACAAGATTACTTTCAACCAAACATAGTAATCTTTTTCCGATACCATTTTCTAAAGTAATTTTTCTACCAACCAAATGTGGTAAAAATTATTTTCCTCTACAATTATTTTTTCAGATAAATGATTTTTAGAAATTGTCAAATTATTCTGTAATTTGACATACCCCAACCAGACAAACCTTTAGGTTTGTTGGCTGTTACTATACATTATTTATATGGTAGGAAAGGATAATTTCTTGGTTCATATGTATTCATCTTCTTCATGTTTCTGAAGAATAGTTCGAAACTATTTTGGGTGAAAGACTTTGGTGTTGTCCAATAAATGGGATTATCAAAACACTTTTGGACAATCTCTAGCCAAGAATGGAAATATCTCATGCATTGTGTTTTTTTAGGGAGGTCAGTTGATAGGGCACAAAATTAGGTAAACTTTATTGTAATCATTTGTTGGATAATTGGGATTTAGTTATTTACCGTTCATTTTTTATTTCCTTTGTGTTTGTTCAGATATTTCTCACTCCCTTTCTAATATTTCAGTGTCATTGTAAGAAGAAATTACAAGAAATTTTCTTATATGTTATATACATGTGTTTGTCTATTTATATACATGCATGCTTGATACGTTGTTCATATGCCTTTAGAACATATGAATTTTGGTTCTCACATTTTTAGAATTGTAGATTGTGATCAACAATGTGGATCTTCAATTTAAATGGTCCATTATTGATTTTTGAATCGTTAATCTTTTATCAAAATTTGAACCAAGGATTTAAATACGTTGGTGGGTGTGGTACCACCACAACCATATCCTTCGACAGAAAATGTTACAGGTGCGGGTGTGGGAAACCGGTCTGCTCCGACTATACTAGTACCATACCATTCCAGGACAAAAGTGGTACAGGTCTTGGTACTAGTATTTAAATTCTTGATTTGAACATTCAATGTTTAGTCCAACTCATACATAAGCACACATCTATATAAATACATATATTTATAATGCTTGTATATTCATATTTGCGCATGCATGCATGTGCTTGTGCATGCATTCCAAGCCTTGGCTTTGTTAAGTAAATGGGGAGAAAAGGACAGCTCTACTATCATATTGGACAATGCACAGTTGCATCTGTATGTACACATCTATATTTTGTGGATCTAATTCTTCATAAATATATATATATATATACACACATCTATGCCTGCATTTGTTTCTATTTATCTATATACGTATGGTGCTCTAATCTTTATGCTTACATCCATGAACAGAATTTCTCTGTGCTCTAGACTCTGTTTGGTTCCTCTCCTGACAGTTGGCTCCTTTAGTTGCAAATTTATTCTTTACTTCTTTTCTTGTTTATTTTTTTTTAATTACTAGAAATTCCAATCTTGAACTTTTTATCCGTTTGCATTGTCGTTTTTTTTTTGGTTTATGGTACTGAAAATTGGCAAACACTTTGCTTTTATAGGAGGTTACAGAATGAATGACCAACGATCTGGCTCATCCATACTTGTGTATTGATCAAATAGTTGTTTGCTGTGTATCATGCATCCTGACATTTGGCTGTAGTGATATGGGTTGCACCTCATGCATTTGGATATTCATTAATTGAATCATGAACTAGAGCTTTTGGCAATGATTTTCCAGAAACTTGTATGCTATTCATCTATCAGTTTCCTGATACATAATTTGCTCTTTTTTCTTTCATTAGATGTTTTAGTGGTTAAGCAATACTAATCATGTCTAATTGTATATCAAATTTTATTTTCCTGATAATGGGAAGTCTTATTTGTTGCAGCCAACGAACAAATAATCATATTCTGAGCTTGGGTAATGGTGATCTGAATGATGGCAAGCCGATTAAATTCAGTATCCATTTCAATCGTTATGTCTAACAGATTTTTGTCTGACTTGTTTTCTTTTTCTTATGTTGTTACCTTAATCATATAAAGATCGTCGGGTTGGCCAAGATGATCTGCGATTGAAACTTTTGAATAAAAGTTTATCTCATGGCAGAGATGTTGACCTTCGTGAAAAGCTTTCTCGGAGCACCCATAATTCATTGAGATATGATTTATATCAACATGTACCAGATTCAAGGGCCTCTGGCCCAGCAAAGCGAATTCCTCCTACAAGAAGTGCAGATGATTTGCTCCGGCTGGATTCTGTGAGAAATTCTTATTCTTTGAAAGGGCTAAGACATAGATCTCCAGATAGACTTGCAGGTGCTTCAAGGGGTATGTCCCCTCCAAGGAATTATGATGAGCTGCGTTATGTTCCACCAGTAAGATCTATTGATGCTTCAAGACCTTCAAGTTTAATGACAAAAAATGTAACTGATGCTTCACGACCCATGCCTTGTATGAGCAAAGCTACAGTTCCTGCAGATACTGCAAAACCTGTTGCTCGAGCTCCTCCACCGGGGGCCATCGTACCGAAAAGCCCTTCTGTAGTATGTCTTTTAATTTCTTATAATTTTTTTCTTTCTTCTGAACTAGAATTGCTAATAAACAGACTTAAATATTATTTTACAATTGTAAAATGAGATTAGAAGACTCAGCTGATATTTTGATATCATATTGACTGATGTATCTGGCGACTCAGCTGAGATGATAAAGGTTGAGTCGCTGAAATTTTGGATGTATCATATTAGTATTTGTAAGAGTCTGATATTATTAAAATATCGGCTGAGATGAAACTTGTTCTGGATTGCTCCAATTAATTTTACTTCTCTCAAGAAAATAAATGAGAAATTGATACAGATGGGATAACTTTTTCTATAAAAACTAGCAGATTTTTAGTAATCTGTATTCTAGAATATCTTACATAAAGTAAGTGTGTGTGTGTGTGTGTGTGTCTCTCTCTCTATATATATATAGAGAGAGAGCATTGGTGTGTTTTCCACCAATTGGACTTCGGGCCACCAATTGGCACTGCTCTCAGTGCATAAGTTGGGAAGTGGTCCCAGGTTTGAACCTGGAAGATAGCACTCGCACAGTATTTCTTAAAAAAACACAAATACTTTACAATATTTTAGACAGAGTCTCTGATTTTCTAGAACCTTGACTTGCAAAAGTTGAAGAAGAAAGTAGTCTGCTTTTCTTCCAACTTCATTCATTACATATGAAATTATGAACCTTCAATTGGATAATTTATAATTTCTGAGCACTTTTCTATGTATGCCTACTAACTCATGGTTTTTTTCCCATCGGTGCAAACATGTATAGAAAACATGCTAATGGACTGTTCGTGTACTTCAAATAGTTTTTAAGGAAATGGATGTCTTTAAATAGTTGATATGCTTACTTTTCTCCTATAAGAATTATGTGCAATGTATTTAGTTGTTTATAAGCTACATGTCCTAAATTTGTTTGTAATATTACTACTTTTTGCTTTTTGCAGTCTGAGGAACCACTTACTGTTTCAAGCTTGTTGCATTCATTGGGTCTGGGGAAATATGCTATCCTCTTTCAGGTGGAGGAGGTAATTCTTTTTTTCCTTTGAACCTTTTGTCAATGTTCATCACCCCATAAAGTTTCTGAAAAAATTCGTAGTTAACAGCATCTTTAAGCTGACCAACAACCATGAACTTGTAGTATATCTCCAAGTAATTTAACTGGTTGTTTTAGTTAAATTCAACTTGCCCCCCAGACCATTAGCACATCTTATGATCTGAGTCTCATCATAGTTTGTTCTGCTATTGCATTTCTTCTTGCATGGTGTTAGTGTCTTGATTTGATTTGTGCGGCTATGCTTGAAATCAGATAGTTCGTACAAAGTCTCAGGCATTCTTCTACTTTATTTATTACAGTGCAAATGACTTAGTTTATAATATTTAAACTAGTGGCAGCAAATGTAGTGGAAGTCACTAGAATTGAAAAATAATAAAAAACATCAGTGCATCAATGTTTCATAGATAGTTTACTTCTTTTTTATATATTTCTTCCTTATTTTCTATAGGTCTCTTTATATAACTATAAGGCAAACTAAGAATATTATGGTTGACACAATCTGATTCATGAACAATCATGATGCTCCCATCTATGTCCCAATTTTTGGCACAAACTCATACAAATAACGTGGCTATTCATGTTATTTGGTTTGGATCATCATATCGGTGTCCATCATGCATAATCAGTAGTTGATCTGACTGTGGACAAGAGGTGAAGTGGCAGACGCAACTACCAAGATTGAAATCCAGAGGGAAAGAGAGGTCCACAACCAAACCAAAGCGAACAAGCACAAAGCCATATGGTAGTGCTGGTACCAGACCCAGTCTCTGATTCATAGCCAGGATGACAGAGGAAGTACATGCGGAAGTGCCAGTTCTGATAGACATTCCAGAGTAAGGAGCAAGCAATGAAGCAGGAGAGAGATCCACGGTCTTTTCTTAATGGATCATCTAGGTGATAGAATATGCACTTCTAATATGGATGGTAGAGGCCTAAAAAGGTGGATATTATTGATAAACTCCTAAAATTTGGTTTGGTTTGTCTTAAGCTTGTAGGCTGCATAATAGAGTTTGATTGTTGTTCCTTGGTCTCATATAATTATTACCAGAGTTTACTAAACTTGGATATAGAATCTGCAAAGGCTGTATCTTGAATGGATGGATAAAACCTTAGTACAAAACTGGGAATCCTATGCTGATCTGAAATTGATTTATTTGATGTAAATATTGGGGGTGGGTCCCAATGATGAATTGTGTTTTATTTAGGTTCTTGCCTTAGAAACTATGACTCAAAAAAATATATATAATTTGCCTAGATTAAGCCTTACCTTCTCTCTTTTTAAATCCTTCCGATCTATGGTATTTTGGAAGTTTGCTACCAAATGGCATTAGCTTAAACAAATTGATGACAGTTAACCCTTCCCACCAACTGGCTTTTCCAATCTAGTGTTTCCTTAACTAGGAATTTGGCGGTACAGCAAGTGATGACATCAAGTTGAAAGTTGGTCCTGGAACATTTTGGAACTTTGGTGGACCATTTTTCTGAAAAAGCTGACTTCATGTTGATGGTATGTGGGCATGTTGGTTAAGGTTGCATGGTTTTACATGGGGCGCATGCAGAATCAGTAGGGCCCACCGTAATGAAGCAAAATTGTACTAAAATTTGAATGGTTTCTTTCCCTTTCCTTTTGAATCCTTGGGTAATGTCCTTTTTTCATGCAGCTCCACAATTATTATTAGCCATAAACTTAGAGAGGATTTACTGTAATCAGATATGTCAATGTTGCCAGCCAAAAAGACCAGAGATAGTTTCCTGGTTAATGGTTATCTGCATGAACAACTGAACTGAGATATGAGGTAAACCTTTTCTGCTGGACATTGTTATGAATCCTTTCTTCTAACTCAAAGTATCTTGTAGTTTCTTGGCCTGTCATAAACCCTAAATGGACCTGATCTTTTGCTGGGTTCTGAGAAGATCTGGGCTCAGACTGCTGCTCAGGTTCAAATCTTTGTAGGCTTATCAACAGCAGGGTAGCCCATAGGAGAACCATAGTGGAGCCAAACATGACCTTTATTCTATTTGACCTTGGATTAGTCAGCTACCTTCATTTTGAGATTTAGTTTGTTTTCATCTAAAAGGACTTGTCAAGGTTCAGAACTTACTTTTTCTATACAATCTGTTGTTGATCCAGTAGAACCATTCATAAATGGATAATGTGTGTGCTAAAATCCTAGAATAAGTCAGTAGCTGAATTAGATCTATCATGCCAAGGTAGGATGGGGCCACAACTAATTTGAAGCTTCTGTAATGACAAAAAGCAATGTGTTACATGAAGCATATTTTATTCGACTGGTAACTGAAACATGGCTTGGTTATAATAATTAATGGTTCTTTCTACTTCCAGTCAGTTCTATGAGTTTTGCTTCTTAGCCAAGCTCATGCTCTTGTTCTCCTTTCTGCACCATTGCTACTTAATTCCTTTTTATGTCTACATTTAAATCCAAGTGGTGCCAGGGATTGTTTTTGAACTTTTTGGTGCATGATTGAGACCTGACAATTGTTTCTTCATGCTTTATATCCCTTGATTCAGATTGTTCCTTGTTAAACTGAAAAACTATAAGGAATTATATTACTTTCTGATTCCTTGGGTCAAATTATGCCTGACTTGGCATCATGTTAAAGCAAAGGCTAACATGCCTTCGATTATATCATATGTGCACTCTTAATATCACCATCTTAAAATTTTCAATTATCTCACAAGCATGCAGCCGTAACAATTAATATGCACATTTCCACTCAATCCACCCTGCATTAAGACTTTGTGTATTCTCTAAGGGTTTATTTTAATTCAAAAATTAAGTGGAGGTAACAGTGTTAGGGCATTCAGTAACCGTCAGTCTTGATTGAAGCCTCTTCTTGCATAGTATTCACACTAATATTTGGATTACGAAAATTTAGTTCAACCCATTCTTAGGCTTTAAGAAGTTTCTCTATAACCACAGATTACAAGTAGAGCTGGGAAATAACATTTACAGAAGTTTGTTGTAATAATTACCTAAGATGTGGTTATCGATTTACAGGTGGACATGACTGCACTGAGGCAGATGGGAGATAGTGACCTCAAAGAACTGGGAATACCAATGGTAATTCTGTTTCCTCTAATTTGTTGCTATAAATTTTATCTTTGATATGGTATTAATTACGGTTTCATCTTTTAGATTTTAATCTTGAAAGTAAATACATGGAAATCCAAACCCACTGTGATAAGGCTTGTTGTTTAGTGTATGAAATATTCCAGTGGTCACAGAAGCTGGTAGTGCAATGGTAGCTCTGTCCAAATTGAAGCCAAAGGCTCTTAAAAAAATTATGATTTAGTCGCATATTGGTTAAGATGTGCGGCGTACGAGTGTAGGACCACAAGATGAACTTGTGGGAGTTGTTGATAGAGAAAGACTGGTCAATGACACATATAAAAATGTATTGATGCTGAAAAAACAGATTGTTTGTGAATCAAAATAACAAGAAAAAGCTATTCAATTTCATATGTCAGAATTGTATATGTCCAGACCATTGTACTGCTGCCTGCTCAAATGTTAAAAATGTGACTTTCAGTAACAATCATATGAAAATGCTGCTAAGAAGAAACTCCATGCTTTCTACATGTTCTGTTTGCATCAACGCATTGGAGTGTATCCATTTACTTGCATCATCTTGAGTGCATGTCCTGTCAAAGCTGCCAATCCATAATTTTGTTTTCTTCATTTTTTTTTAATTAAAGAGAGTGCTTTATTTTCGATGATAAAGTAAAAAAAAGGACTAGTTGAATGCCCTGTTTTGGGTATCAATCTTGTAATGGGCTTGTATACTTTTTCTAAGCCAGTTGGAGATATACCTCATCTTCTGCAATTTGATTCTTACGAGGTGCAATTCCACCTACAGGGACCTAGGAAGAAGATCCTCCTTGCTGTTTTAGCTCATTCAAAACAACGGCATCGATAAAGTGATGGATTTTGGAATTTTATATATTGCAAAATTTTAACTTGTAAGCACATTGAACTGCTGGATCTTGTATATCTTGAAAAACAATGCTTATTCTCAATCTTACCCTTTTGAATCCAAGGTTGACATTTATTTAGCTAGCATTTTTATTTCAATGGAATTAAGAGCCATGTTACAGGATACTCATCACATTCTCATCGTTATAGAACAAATCATGAGTGACTTCTGCCGTTAGGGAAAGAAACTAGAAAATATGTCAACAGCCTTCCATGGATGGATGGATGGAGTCAGGCTGCAGCATTTTTTGTCTCTGCAATCTTGGGCCATTCCTTGCTGGCAATAGAACTGAGATTTCTGAGCCCGTCGCGGCGACTGGTCTGCGGCCATTGTTGGAAGGGAATAAGCGCTTCGGACAGACCTTCTGGTTGCGTATCTTGAATGTGCTATTGTTGGAGAATGTCAGCACCTCTTTGCGGCGCCTCACCGGGCGGACCTTGGTTTGTCCTTGTTGCAGGCATCGCACAGCCTTCGGACGTCGTGCCACTCCAGTATGGCTGAGTTCTCTGTCTGCCTTCGTCTCTACCGGACATGGAGCAGACTTGGCACCCGCCGCCGTCGCCATTCTGCTGTTCTACTCTTGCTTGCTGTGTGCCTCGCATGTTCCATATTCCATGAAAAAATACCTCTAGGAAAGTAAATATAGGTCAAGAAAAACAACATTGTTATGCCATAGCTCCCTCATTCTTTGCTGATGTTACCTTATAACCAAGCAATGTAGCAATTCCGACCATTCCTCCACTCCTCTTTCGGAATCTCTCGATCGATTGTAATGCAAGAGATATTGGGAAAAATTGCTGTCGGGATGGTTGAGGGTTGTGATAGATTCCTATTTCCTAGAATCTGTCGGAATGGTTCGAGAATCATAGGAAAGGACCCGGTCGAGTCTAGAACCTCCTGAGCTTGACGGTCTAGATCTGCCATCACTGTATGTAAGGAATGACGATGCGGTCGTGATGCATGGAGGTCCATATTGTACATGGGACAGGGGCCCATGCAATGTTGTGAATGTATGCACAACCGTGATTGCTGTCAGGTTTAGATGCTGAACTCGAGACGATCCAAAGGGAAGACGTGATCGTATAATAATAAAAGAAAAGAAAGAAGTTACATTTTCCCAGCAATGGGGCAGGGAGTCGAGCTGATTGCCGTCCCCGTGCTCGCATTGCGGTCCCGGATCGAGAAATGCTTCTGTACCGGCTTTCCCCATCTCTTCCCCCTCTATCCTCTCTTTTTATCTATCATCTATCTACCATCACTATTATTATTATTATTATTATTACTACTACGACTATTACTACTAATATTATTAGTATTATTAATATTATTATTATTATTATTAGTATCAGTATTATTACTATTATTATACTGCACTAAGAACTTGATTCGGCCTCTATGTGCAGATTTGCAGCGATTTCATCCCTTAGGTACAACAACCTACAATGATATAACTTGTTTAGTGTATGAAATATTCCAATGGTCACAGAAGATTGTAGTGCAATGGTAAATGACCAAATCGAAGCCAAAGGCTCTCAAAGGAATTATGATCTAGCCGCATGTTGGTTAAGATGTGTGGCTTACAAGTGTAGGACCACAAGATGAACTTGTGGGAGTTGTTGATAAAGAAAGGCGGGTCAATGACACATAAAAAGATATTGATGCTGGAAACATAGATTTTACCTTTCATTAGCTATGAATGCGTAGTGTTCCGGAATCAAAATAATAAGAAAAAACTATTCAACTCGGCTCAACCTGATCACTCTCTAACAAGCATGTTTCTGAAACATCGCATCTATATGGCAACCAGAATAATATTCTTTTCAAAAAGTCGCAAAAAAAGATAAAATTTTTGAAAATTTTAAACCATCTGTAAATTAAGAGATAAAACTAGTATATTTATTTTTTAAAATTATTTTTTTTTCTAAGTTAAAACTCCAACAACCGCACCGTCGGACGTGCAAATGCCAATTTGATCCAAGAACTCGCTTTTGTTAGTTGATGGAAAACTACACACGTGGGAGTCATCCTTGGAAATATGCTTGATTGCATCTAAATGAAATATATATATGCATTTAAAGTTTTCATCAGTTTTTTCTTTTCTTTTGGAGAAAATTTGTCCATTATTATTGAGTATTAGATATATATTGCTCGCCCCTAAGCCGAACTGCTAATAGGTTTTTGGGTTAAATGCACTCTGTTCAAGTTTGGTTTTGACCAAAGAAAGCGCCAACCTGGTCATCTGACATCGTTATAATCCAACTTAAAAGAATTGCTGAACTTGACTTTGACTTCCTTGTAAAATTATAAACTATACACTGAGAACCGTACTGAAAAAACCCAATGTCAAGTAACAAGCACACAGAACCATCTACACAACATAAAAACAATCAGAGGAAACAAAATAAAAATATACAACTCTGACTTCCAAGCCACGATGGTAAAAGCAACCCACGTCCCCACTCAATAAGAACAAAAATAAGATACCATCAGAACTCGGCCGAGTTGGCGCCCGATCCGTTCCCAAAATCCTTGTACCGCCTTCGAAACGACACCAGCCCGTCCGACACGACGCTGCCGTCCTCGTCCGCCACCACCACCACGCCCTCCTCCTCCTCTCCCTCCTCTCCCCTCATCGCCCTCAGCGTCCGCCTCGCCATCTCCCTCCTGACCTCGCCGGGGCTCCCGGCCTCCGCCACCCTCATCAGCACCTTCTCCGCCCCCGCCGCCCGCGCTAGCCCCCGGAACCTCAGGCTCCCCCGGCTCATCCCGTACAGTGCCGCCACGCAGTACTCCGCCGCCGCCGCCGCCGCCGCCGCTGCCGCTGCCTCCCCCCTCATCAGCCCCACCACCCAGGCCACCGCTCCGGCGTCCATCAGCGCCGCCCGCCCTTCCGCGCTCCCCGCCAGGTTGCACACCACCATTAGCGCCAGCTTTCCCAGAGGCGGCCCGTGAACCCCCGCCGGAACCCCCTGGTCCTCCGCCGCCACAGCTAGCAGCGCGCGCACGGCGCCCGGGGTCCTGGCGATCTTGGATCGGTTCATCCCAGCTAGAGAGAGGTGGTAGAGCGCCATCCCGGCGTCCCGGCGGGCTCGGTGGCTCTCGGAGGAGCGGGAGAAGAGGTGGAGCAGCGGGGGGATGGCACCGAGCACCCCGATTGCCGCCCGGTTCGCGTCTTCCAAGGCCAGGCTAAAGATGGCCCCCGCCGCGTGGTCCCGCGCCTCCGGATGGCCGCCTTTGAGGGCGTCCACCAGCGGCGGCACCACCCCGGACCGGACGATACGGACCTTGTTGGTAGCCTCCAGGGTCAAATTCACCAGCGCCGCCGCAGCGTTGACCTGGACGCCGGGGCGCCGGGAGAGCAGCATCTGCCGGAGCGCCGTCAGGAGCCTCGGAGTACACAGCGCGATCCGCCGCTCCCTGCTCTCCCTGCTGGCCCGGCGAAGCGCGGCCAGCGCCGCCTCCTGTTCGAAATCCTCGGAGTCCATCAGCTTGATCAAAATCTCCTCTTCCAAACAATCAACTTCAGCACCAGCAGTAGGTTTGGCAACATTAGACGCCGGCAAGCTGGGAGCTTGGGGATTCTCCGGTTTCAGGGCTTCCTCCGAACGCACCACCATGATCTCAGAAGAGGAATACGACGAAGAGGAATTACAAGAAGACGAAGACAAAGAAGAATGCGGGGAGAACGAAGCAGAATTCGTCTTGGAGGAGCGCACAGACTGAGGAGGAGTATCCGGAGTCATCATCTCCTTCGTTCCTCCCTCCAAGATCGGAGTCTCCTTCGATCCTCCTTCCAAGATCGGAGCTTTCTCACCATTCGAGACAGCCCCCACCGCCGGCGGAGGCGGCGCCTCCGACATAAGGCGGCGGACGAGGGCACGAGCGGCATCAAGGGAGACGGGGACGGGCGGGGAGAGCCCGGCGCGGTCGCACCAGCGAATGATGGCAGCGCGGAGGGCGACGTTGGGGATGAGGAGGAAAGGGACATCGGGGGAGAGGTCGACGGCGGCGGCGAGGGAGGGAGGGGTGAAGGTGAGGTCCCGGCAAACCTGGATGCAGCTCCGCTCGAAGGTCTGGCCAGAGGGGACGATGACGGGGTCCGCCATGATCGAACGCGAGATGGGGCAGACGAACTCCATGGGCGCCTCCGTCGTTATGGACGACGACGGCGACGTCAACGGCGACCGGTGGAACGAGAGTTTCCACCGAGGCTTCCCGCTTCCCATGCTTTCTCTCACACTCTTCAAACGACGCGCATTTATTCTCCGTTCCCCGCTTTCTTCTTTACCTCAAAAAGAAGCCAGGTGAGCTTGGACCATGGGGAGAGATAAGAGGAGATGTGTGATAGAACTGAAGGGGAGTTCCTCAGGGACAAGATTTCTTCAAACCTTTTCCACCTCCAAGGATGATTAGGAGACGACAACAAACGAGATCACGATCAAAGCTGACGTGGCCAGGTCATGCACCTCAGCAATTAGTTCCCTTTATTTATTATATTTTGAGAAAAATTGATTCCTTATTTAATCGAGCGGTTCTATATAATCATGATTGGTGTTGATTTAGATCATTGGGTTCGGGCATGCGATAGAATGATCTGAAAGCATGTGGACTTTTGTGGTCATCCATTTCCATAAACCTCCAAGCAGTAATCGCATGACCCCAATCGTGGTTTCACACGGAAAGTTGAATTATTTTTTCATACCAAAGATGCAATCTTTTTTTAAAATACTTGCACAAAGATTGAGACATTCTTGATTTTTTTTGGTGACCCAACTACGAGACAACGACTTCGAAATAAGAACAAATTGCTTGACTTGAGATGAACCACCAATTTAGGAAGTGTGTGTGATTTTGGCCCTCGCCTACAATACTATGTAGATTTTAAGATTTATAGTTCAATCATTTATACTTGCAAATGTTCTCATAGTGGAAATCAAGTTTCCACTTTATACTGTGAAATGTGAAAAAACGATTAGAGATTGGTTGCAGGTGTGCTCATGGTGGAAGCCAGCATTTCTTACTTATCTATAACCCTTGTTATTATTGTATGTTGTTACTTCGGAACTCAAGGTAACTTCTCAAATAAATGCCAAAGAGTTAAGGTGGAGGTTGTAAAACTAAAAAATGATCAGCAGAAGCACTAAAAATGATTCACATCTTACTTTTAATTCTTGGTAGCTAGTAGTTGTGCAAGGCTTTTTTTTAAAAAAAAATAATTTTAATCCTAGTGTGATACTTTTGCTTTTACAATATGACATGATATGATTCCAAATATCTTCTACACATACTTGGAAAGAGTGATCTATTTTATAATCATGGCGACACCTAAAGCAACCATGTCACTGCTGAAAATTGCATAACCATAGCAATTCAGCAAGTTTTGTTTTATTTAAAACTACATTGCACACACTTCATAAACTCATGAGTTTTTTATAGATCAGTTCCTGAAAATTTTCATATCTGTATATTAATCCATTTGTTATCATATTTATATGAAAATCCTTGTAAAGTTCACCATTTGTATGAATTGGTTTTTCTCCTAGTTTTCATTAATTTTCATTAATCAAACCCTAGTTAAGTCTAACTAGAAATGTGGAAGGATAGAAATGCCCTCAGCTTAACATTTCTTTTTGGGGAGGGGGTGCTCTTAAATAGTGTGATGTGCTATATAATTTCATTTCTTCAACCATGGAAGTTGTTTATCATGGGACTACCAAGAATTGTTTGACTAGCTAGAAACACCACAAAAATAATGATGATGGTTGTTGATTAATGTGCAGACATGAAGATCCAGAGACTATTTTGAGCACTCAAAGAATCCATTAGTCCTAAGTAATTTAAATTGTTGGTATCTCTACTAGTAGATGACACAAGTTAGCTTTACAGTAATGTGTTTGAGAAATAAAATGATGGTATTAACGTACTATTAATGATGGTTTTTTTTTCTTTTTGGGTGGTGGGGTGAGAGAGAAAAAAAGGATGAAAAGAATAGGCAACCTGCATTCATGCATGAAATAAGAGATGCTAAATAGGTACCAAATGATGGAGAATTATGTCACATCCAATTTTGTGGATCATAGTAAGGATGGTTGATAAGATTATTTTAAGCTTGACTTCTTCAATGACATTCCATATTATTTATTTATGTAAAGTATGTATTTCATAGTGTCTTAAATTGTTTATAATGAATCAAAACAACTTGTTCGAAACAGAGGCCGAAGGGCTAGATGACGAGTTTAGAAGGCTGAAAAATAAATAGATAGAAGGAATTGAGATTATTGGTGCCTCCATGTTCTCATGTGAGCTAATGAATAGAAGGGATTGAGAATGATTTACATCCACTTTTTATTTTTTAAGAAACAGTGAATATTTATCATGAAAATTAATGCTTCTTAACTTTTAATGCACTAAAACAAACACGATCATTTCACCTTTACATAATGATATGATCTTTGTGATTCATAATATCCATCTATGAGTAATTTTGAAATCTGAAGCAACCACATGCATCATTGTTGACAATAGAATAAACCATTCAACATGTCTTCTATTAATTTAACAATGCATGCAGTCCACAGCTTTTCCTTTTTTTTTTGTTTTAGTGGCGTTGGTGAAACCAATGGGTGGGTCTGATTTTAATTTTTGCAGCTTGGCAATAGAAGCTTCCTACTTGGTGATAATTATTAATTCTAAATGCTTAACTTTCAAACACATGAAATAAAACTTGATCCATCATTATACTTTGCAGGAACAGATAGATCTTTTCACCATTGTCTTCACTGCCCCACCCATTTGCCTTGGTACCTACACTTGGATCTTGATCAAAAAGCACCGACCCGATTAATCATCGTTAGGGATTCATGCTACGATTTCGCTTTTTCAATTATCCAATAACTAGGTATCTTCAGAAAATGTCATTTCCAGTTGTAGGGTAGATATGCCATTAGTTCATATGTTCAACCATGGTATTTGTCTACCATGGGTACATCAAGAATTATTTGACCAATGGAAACAAGAAAGGCCTGCATATGTTTGTCACTTCTCCTTAGGTTATCCATAGTCTAGCTTCATCTGCTGAATTAAAAACTCCAAAATAATCAAATTCCATGATGGCATTCTAATTCCAACTATGGAAAGAGTCGCACTACCAGCATCATCTCAAGTATTTGGTACCCAATGCCCCTTGACACCAAATTATTTATGACTTCATTTGAATAGCTTCGCTAACCCAATCCTTTGCTCTTACTGTCCTATGAAGGGCTGCAGATGAATAATTTATGAAGGAACTCCCTTTTCTTTGTTACCTACTAACTTTCTACAATCACTCATTGCTCCACATTCTCCATTATTCAGAAGAAGTAATTCTTCCTATAACTAATCATCGTCGACCGGATCCACTGATATTATGTCAGGCCGGCATATCTTTCTTGCCCTCTTGGCCTCCTCTAAACATGAGAAACGGGTTAGTTTCTTTCCTCTAATGGTCTTAAGCAAATCACAGCTTGGCAAGGCAGCCGAAACTCGATACTTATCACAGCTTAGACTTAAACCACTGCTATGTGTGCTGAAGGATGTCAGTGTTTGCAAATTGCAACACCTTGTCAGATGAGTGGACTGCTATCAAGTAGACCCTTTACTTAACTATAAGCCGGATTTCGAAACATTAGGTCAATTCATCTTTTGTAGTTAAAATGTGTGAACTTTATAGAGATTGTGTGTCGAGGCTAGTTGACTAAATCTTGTTCAACTCAAGCTCTGCCTAACGACATACTAATATTATTTCTTTGAACTTCAAGCGTATCATATAAGCTCTCCCTTTAGTTACCAAAGACTAATTATTGGAGAGCACAGGTTCATGTTCAGATGTCAGATTCTTTTGCTCCCTTTGTTAATGACTTTCCAATGTCTATATAATTGAAAGAGAGAGAGAGAGAGAGAGAGAGAGAGAGAGAGAGAGAGAGAAATGAGGTGTTGTGGATGGTCTCTAAAGGTGCGGGAGAGTGGTGTCTTTTGTTGAGCTGTGTGAAAGGGTCAAGGGCCCCCATCTTAGGCTGTCAATTCCAAGTGCTTTCTCCTTTGCTGTTGGGTCCCAAAGGGGTTGGGAAGCCAGCCAGCCACTAGCAAAAGAGATGTTTTCTGGTGTAAAAAGCCTCCACATTCCTATCCAGGATGTTCCCCTTTTCTTTTGTCTCTGATTGAATTTCTTTTCGCTTTAGCTCTGGACTTTTGTGATGCTTGCTTTCCTTGTATCCTCCTCCTTTTCTTGTACCATAATAATGACGCCTGCTGATAAATCTTCAAAAGTGTGACCTTCTGCATGTGTTTATTACGGTAGGATAATTAAATCTTTTCCCGTAGAGATGTAGTGGAATAATTAAAGTCAAGTGGAGAATATATGAGGCACACGCTTTTGTGCTTGTAATAAGATCAGTAGAAAAGGATCTGCTGAATTCCCATCGTCAGAGAAGGATTTGTATTAGGAGAGAGAGATCATTTAGATTGCATGGAGAAATAATCTTTAGTTAGTACGCCAGGTGGTGATGTCCATGCAAAGGTATATTATGTTCTCATTGCTTGTCCCTTCCCCTTTGCTTGCCATTATCCCTGTGGATGGGCTAGAAATGTCGAAACGGCTATCAGAATAGGAATGTCTATTCTGATGGCCAAGTCTATTTGACATTATTTATTTTAATTATCATTTATGAATAAAAATTTAGTTATACTTTAAAGACCAACTGACTTGCATAAAGAAACTGTATTTCAGTACTAAGATTAAGATATAATTAGGAAAATTAATTCAAAGGAGTCATTCATGAAGAGCTCAAATTAAGCTTGGCATTAGTCTTGTTTGTATCCCTATTTCTTGTGCTTGTTGAGGAAGGTGGTGGCTTGATGGAGATGACACCAGAGTTCACACCAGTGAAGCATGGTTATGAGGATTGGTTGCATGGATAGTCTGATATAGTTGTTGGCGAAATAAAGCCAGTGAGACCAGACAACTTTATGACAGAACTGCTTTCCAGATTGGAAATAACACATCTCATGAACATGAGCCTATTGAAGTATTTCTCCAACCTTGTAATGAAAGTGGAATTCTATATTTATAGTACACTTTTCCAATGCATTTCAGAATAACAAGGTACCGATTCCCCTAAGCACTAAGCAGTTTCTTTTAAGAAGCTGCAAACACGAAAGTATTTTTCTCTTGTGCTGGAATCTGCTTTCCTGTTATCTCCACTCTTTGATAAATTTAAGTCGTATACTTTCACAAAAGTTAGATGAGTCTCTGAGCTTTCTTTTCTATGAACATTTTGAAATTCCATAAGTAGTTTTTTTTTTTTCTTTTTGTTGTTGTTTTATAGTTGCTTTCTCGTTGCCTGAAGTTGGATGGTCAAGCCTCTTGTATTTATGGATTGATGCTTTAGTAAAAGGAAGTATCATTTACTTTGCGAGTTTGGAGCTGTAGGGCGCTAAACTCCCTGGTCACCAGGAATTGGGTACCGGAGATGGGGTCTTTATCATTATGCATGATGTTAATGGTGTTGAAATCACCACTTGTCCCAAAAAACTTAAGCTTAAGCTTATAGGATGAGATAGATTAATTTATACATTTTATATTTTCTTACACTCCTCCTCATATGTGGGCCGGACTTTTCTTTAATAGGTGAGCCCAACATATGAAATTTTTAATAATGGGGTTAAAGAAGTGCGGAGACAGAGTTCCAATTCATGACCTTTGCTCTGATACTATGTTGAATCACCACTTGTTCCAAAAGCTTAAACTTATAGGATGAGGTAGATTTATTATATATTTTATATTTTCTTATAAATGAGTCTACAGAGAAAATGTTTGACTTGACATGGCCCAACCAGCGCAGCTAAATTTTAGATTGCCAAGCTTTTATTTTATTAACAATCAAAAGAATCATAAAGGTGAAATTTTCCTTTCTTGCTTTCATCTCCTCTCCTCTCCCCTTTGTCTAGGCTCGTGCCTCCTCCTCCGTTTTGGGCTTTTCTCTAAGCTTGAATTTGTTCCTTTGAAATTGGGGCTCTTCTCATTTGGGGGAAAAAAAAGAATTATCCACCACAGAACCATAGAAAAAGACCCGGCCGGCCCACCCATGGCTTGAAGGCGATACGATAGTGAGTGGAAAGGCTTCTGTTTTCATTTTTGGTTTAGTCCTCTTCTTCCTCTTTAGCTCCAAGTGCAACCTCCTCCTTCATTCTCCTGCCCTTGAAAAGCTTGGTTTTGATGGGACTAAAGTCCTGATCTAATCATATCCAAAACTTGCCTTTGCTCTAGTTCATCTAACATGTCAAAAATCTTTTTATATGGACGAGATCCGGTCCAATTCAATTAACAATTGGGTCGGAAATGCTAGGGGAAAGTTTGAACGAGATCAGGTCCAGATCACTCGACAAAGTTGGTTAGACCTGTTTGTAACCTACTAATGGAAGTGATTGAAGAACTAAAACATAATACTAGAAGTACTAGTGCTATAGCAGTGTAAAACATTGCATCAAATCAGAGGGAATGAAATAGTCAAGGTCAAGCTGTGAAGCATTTGTTCAATATGACTATTAGTCAAGGTCAAGCTGTGACATATCTCAATCTTCTTTTAGTTCGAAATCGCAAATAATCCATGTTCAATATCCTCTAAGGTGCAAGTTTTGCATCACAAAGAACTGTGTAATAAACTGGCAAAGTATCTATGATAACTCAAAACCTGCCTAACTCAAAATGGCCAATCAGAAAGCATTATTTTAGTATTTTAATCCTATATAAGTACTGGGACTAAATACACTTACGACGGGTGACTTCCCGTTTAAGCCACGACATTCTTGTCATTTCAAAATTAAAAAAATATGATTAAACAAAAAAATAATATAAACGGAGAGTATTTTGCTATTCGAGCTCGACTCAAGCTTGGTAATAATCGAGTCGAGCTTTGTGCCCCTACTTGAGGGGCATGTTGAAGGATGAGGTCAAAGTTGAGCTATCTGCAAAAATGATAGTTTTGATTCTTTTATTACTTCTTGAATTGAATATCTGAACGCCATACTAGCGAAAACAATTTAGATGGTAAGACTGAAAAAGAGACTGAGCTTCTTTTAAATAAAAATGATATTTAAAAATTAAATTAATAGAATGTGATTATAAAATTTATTATGCAAAATAGGCAGGCATCATGCCATGGAAGCCGGTGGAGCTAATGATATTTAGAAATCGAACTAATAGAATGCAGTTAAGGAAATTTACCATACAAAATAGATAGGTATCATGCCATGTAAGATGGCGGAGCCTGGAAACTGAGATTGACTGGTTTTTCCTTTTTATGCCTCTTGTTAATTTATGAATAAGCTGTTGGGGGAAAAACCCCAAGTCATACATCCACGGAGGCGCTCAGCCAAAGAGCGCCGACCGGAAAGCTGCTCGGTCAGAGAGTGCCGAACGGAGAGCTGCTCGGCCAAAGATCGCCGACCAGAAAGCTGCTCGGCCAAAGGATGCCGACCAGGAAGGCGCTCAACTAGAAGGCGCCGACCAGAGTGCGCGCCAAGAGGTGCCCAACCAAAATAAGCTGCTCGGTTAGAAAGTGCCGACCAAAGACAGCGCCGAATAGAGGCGCTCTGCTAGAAGGTGCTCGCCTAAAGGGCGCCGACCAGGAGTACTCAAAGCAGCCCCGCCACAGGGCGCCCCATTGGGCGATCAGCTCGGCTCGGCACCCTTGCCGAGCCGATGCCTTAACCAAATGTTCAACCTCCGCCTAAAGTCCAAGGGACTTGACAACTCCTACGGCTTGCGACCTGCCACTATCTCCAAGCCATCAAGGCATAAGATCTCCTCAGGCGTTCGGCACGACCTGCCATTAATGCATGAGACTCCCTCAAGTCTCCGATGCACTCAGGCATTTAATGAACACGGCCCAAGACGATCTCCGGATCACTGAACCATCAGAACGTATGGCTCTCCCTGACCGCCGGTTCATTCGGTAATAAATGCACTTACCATCTACGGACCCCAGGCCCACCACAGCCGGCGGTTCAACCACTCCAACAGGTCCGATCGACCGTGACAACTCCCTGATTCCGGTCTGATCCGGTCCCGTTCTCCATTACGCCATTAATGGGCCACATCGTGCCCAATTATTACAAAACAGGACAAACCTCCTGTCACCTCCCAGGTAACAAAAATCCTCCTATAAAAGGAAACCTGGAGGGAAAAGGGAGAGGGGACCAAAAACCAGAGAAAAAACCCGGAGCTGGAGAGAACCCTCCTAGACCGGGGGAAAAAGGAAGAAAACAGCACAGACACAATTGAACACGAGATTCTCGGTCTTCTCCACATACTCTCTCCCCTGCTCTCTCCACATACTTGCCCCCTCTGACTTAGGCATCGGAGGGCCGGGGCCGGGGAGCCCGGCCACCGGTTTTCTTTGCAGGACTTGCACACCCCCCCCGCAGCGGAGGACGCAGCCAGCCGGCGCACCGCCGTCCGCCCCCTGCAGCAGCGGAGCTCCTCCTTCCCCGGCTTCACGGTGGCCCCCGGGTCCAATTTCCAGCAACAGTTGGCGCTAGAGGAAGGGCCCGAGTTCGCTACCATGAAGCTAAGAAGCAAAGGGGCTTCCAACGCCTCTCGACGTCCTCCATCAAGCCCAGAATGTTCCGTTCGGAACTCACCACCCCCGGTTGAGCCAGCACCTCAAGTTCAACCGGAACAATTTGATGCCCTGGTGCAGCAAGTGCAGGCGTTGGCTACCGCCGTCCAAAGCTTGCAACCCAGGGGCATCCCAGCAGCACCGCCTCCCCCGGCTCCAGTTCAACCGGAGCCCCCTACAAGCGGGCTTCCTCTTCGAGGTCAGGACTCTCAAGTCCAGGCCTCCCTCTGGAGAGAGCACCCAGTCAGAGATCACGGAGGCTGGCCACAGCCTTCAGAAGCTGAGTCGGTTCCAGGACAACCTGCACCCGGAGGAACCGCTGTAGCGATCCTCCAGAATAATGAACTCGACAAGAAGGTCGAAAAGTTGGAGCGCCAAATCCAGGCACTCCACGAGAGAAAATCGGGACGTAACGGCGACTTCGAGTTCAATACGAAGTCGCCCTTCTCCCAGGAGATTGAAGATGAACCGGTTCCCCTCCGGTTCAAGATGCCCCAGGTGGAGCCTTACAACGGCAAGGCAGATCCCTTTGACCACCTGGAGAGTTACCGGGTCTTAATGGCCCTACAAGGAGCCTCGGAAGCCATGATGTGCAAGGCTTTCCCGGCGACACTCCGAGGACCAGCCCGGCTTTGGTTTACCGGGCTGAAGCCGAGTACTGTCTCTTCCTTTGAGCAGCTCGGCAGACAATTTGCTGGCAACTTTACCGCCAGCCAGCCCCAGCGGCGGACATCTGACTCCCTCCTTGACATCAAACAAAAGGAGGGAGAATCCTTCAAGGAGTACTTGGACCGGTTCACCGCCGCAACATGGGAAGTCCGGGAGCTTGACCAGTCAATCGCCATGTCGGCGCTGAAGACTGGAGCCCGGTCCTACAGATTCCTCTTCTCGATTGAGAAGAATTTTCCAGCGGACCTTACAGAAATGTTCGCTCGAGCCCGGAAGTATGCCAAGGCTGAGGAAGCCGTGGCCGTCAGGCGGGGCGGGACCGAGCAGAACCCCAAGAAGAGGCGCCGTGAGGAACGCATCCGACCCAGAAGCCCGTCTCCACGACGAGCTAAGAATCCGCCCCGCCCGAAGAGTCCACCCCGGTTGAGAGGACCGCCGCAGCAGAGGTCACTCCGCCCGAGGTTCCCACTGCAGGCCCGTGCACCTGAAGGGAGGTATGAAGAGTATACTCCCCTCAATGCTCCTCGGGCTGAAATCCTCATGGAGATTGAGAGTCGGGATTGCATCCGGCTCCCCCCTCCAAAGCCAGACACCAGAATCCGGCGCGATCTCCGGAAGTATTGCCGTTTTCACCGGGATCACGGCCATGATACCGAGGATTGTTATCAGCTCCGAAATGAGATCGAAGCACTCATTCGCCGAGGGGTGCTCGATCAGTTTGTACAAGGCCGGCGTGAAGGGAAGAAGCCAGCCGAAGGAGCAGCACAGCCTGAAGGTTCTAATGCCAACAGGCCCATCGCCGGCGTCATCAACACTATCCGAGGAGGGACCTCGGCTGGGGAAGCCTCAGGGGAAGGAGCCTTCTCGAAGCGCCCGCGCACCTTTGAAGCCATCTCCTTCTCAGATGACGATCTAGAGGGAGTCGAAACTCCCCATGATGATGCCATGGTCATCTCCATGATCATAAATAAATTTGATGTAAAACGCATCCTGGTTGATAATGGAAGCTCGGCGAATGTTTTGTATTTTGATGCTTATTGTAAAATGGGGATGACAAAAGAACAGCTACGGAGGATGAATGCTCCGCTAGTTGGATTCACTGGGGATTCAGTCCCAGTAGAGGGCGAGATCGACCTTCTGGTCACAGCCGGGCTCGCCCCTCGTGAAAGTACCGTGGGTATGAGCTTCCTTGTGATACGCCTGCCCTCGGTTTACAACGCCATCCTTGGAAGGCCAGGACTCAACGCCCTCCGAGCAGCGGTCTCAACTCACCACCTGCTGATGCGATTCCCCACCAGCCAGGGAGTCGGTGAAGTCCGAGGGGACCAAATGGTGGCAAGGCGATGCTACCTAGCGACCCACGAGGCAAGACGACCAGCCGAGGTGCCCGCCCCAACGACTGACCAGCCCTCAACTGAAGTTATGGAGGCACGGGTCAACCCCCAGAAAGAGCGGGTAAAGCCTGGTGAGTTGTTAATTCAAGTTCCCTTACGAGAGAACTTTCCCGAGCTAACCGTGCAGATCGGCTCTGGCCTTGGCGAAAACGAGAGGAGTCGCCTCATCGACTTCCTACGGGACAATATGGATGTCTTCGCCTGGTCGCCTGTAGATATGCCGGGGATAGACCCGGAGGTCATGGTCCACCGGCTTCAGGTGAAGCCGACCTGCAAGCCCGTGCGGCAAAAGAAGCGAGGCGCCGCCCCTGAACGACAACGAGCAGCAGCCGAGGAGGTCGGCAAGCTCCTTGAAGCCGGTTTCATCCGGGAGATATCCTATCCGGAATGGCTCGCCAATGTGGTCCTCGTCAAAAAGGCTAGCGGAAAGTGGCGTATGTGCGTGGACTACACCGACCTAAATAAAGCCTGCCCGAAGGACAGCTTTCCACTTCCCAGCATTGACCAGCTCGTGGACTCCACCTCGGGTCACGAGCTGCTGGCATTCATGGACGCCTTTTCCGGATATAACCAGATCCGCATGGCGCCAGAAGACGAGGAAAAGACAGCCTTCATCACCGACGGGGGAACCTACTGCTACAAAGTGATGCCATTCGGTCTAAAAAATGCCGGGGCGACTTATCAAAGGCTGGTCAGCCGGATCTTCAAAGACCAAATAGGCCGAAACATGGAGGTCTACGTGGATGACATGCTGGTGAAAAGCAAGGCGGCGCAAGACCACATAGCCGACCTCAATGAAGCATTCTCCACACTCCGAAAGTACCAGATGAAGCTCAACCCAGCTAAATGTGCATTCGGGGTCACCTCCGGCAAATTCCTCGGCTTCATCATTACACAACGAGGAATCGAGGCCAATCCAGAGAAGATCCGAGCCCTCCAAAGGATGACGCCTCCCAGGACGGTCAAGGAGGTACAGCGGCTCACGGGCCGAGTGGCAGCCCTCGGGAGGTTTATCTCCCGCTCAGCCGAGCGCTGCCTTCCATTCTTTGCAGCCCTCAAGAAGCCGAAGAACTTTTTATGGTCGGACGAGTGCCAGCAATCTTTTGAAGAGCTCAAGCACTTGCTGGCTTCCCCTCCCCTACTCACGAAGCCTCAACAGGGTGAGCTTCTCTACTTGTATGTAGCTGTCTCCCCTGTAGCAGTAAGCTCGGTCCTGGTCCGAGAGGAGGGGAAACTTTAGAAACCGGTGTATTACACCAGCCGGGTCTTAAGGGATGCTGAGACCCGATACTCCAAGCTTGAGAAGACCGCCTACGCTTTGGTCATCTCAGCTCGGAGGCTCCGACCCTACTTCCAAGCTCACACAGTGGCTGTGCTGACTGACCAGCCGATCAAGCAGATCCTGCAGAGATCAGATCGTGCGGGTCGGATCGCTAAATGGGCCATTGAGCTCGGGGAATTCGACATTGAGTACCGGCCCAGACCGGCGATCAAAGCACAAGCACTCGCAGACTTTATAGCCGAGTGCACCATACCAGATGAGGTCGAGCCTGAACCTGAGCCACCGTTGGAACAGACCCCAAGTTTGACATGGACTCTACATGTCGATGGCTCTTCAAACTCGGGGGGTAGTGGAGCAGGATTTATTCTCACCAGCCCGGAGGGGGTGGTCGCCGAGCAGGCCCTGCGCCTCGAGTTTCCTGCTTCCAATAATATGGCGGAGTATGAAGCGCTCGTCGCCGGGCTTAAGCTAGCCAAAGAGCTAGGAGTGACGGACTTGAAGGCCTTCAGTGATTCTCAGCTCGTCGTCAACCAAATTGTGGGTGACTTCGAAGCTAGAGACCCGACCATGCAGAAGTATTTCCAGAAGGTACGGGATCTCGCCTCGACCTTGGACTCTTTCCACATTCAACATATTGCCAGGTCGGAGAATCTCAGGGCCGACCAGCTATCAAAGCTGGCGTCCTCTCGCATGAGCGAGCTTCCCAAAGAGGCAGTCCTGGAATATCTCCAAAAGCCCAGCACAGACGAGCCCGAGCAGACCCTCTGCACCGAGCTCGAGCCAAGCTGGATGGATGAACTCATCAGCTATCTGCAAGACGAAACCCTCCCTGCTGATGTACGAGAGGCTCGCCGAATCAAGCGCCTCGCCACCCGTACCTACTATACGAGGGAAAGCTCTATCGGAAATCCTTCACCTCTCCCCTTCTCAGATGCCTTCGCCCAACGGAAGCTAATTATGCCCTGCGCGAAGTCCACGAAGGAATTTGTGGAAACCATCTGGGAGGACGAGCCTTGGCCCATAAAATTCTGCGCCAAGGATATTATTGGCCGACACTCCAGAAGGATGCTATGGATTTCGTCCAAAGATGCGACCGGTGATCGGTTCTTTCAATTTTGAAAATAAACCACGCAATAGCACGTATCTTGTAGGATAGTGATTACGGGTGTCGGTCCACAGGGATTGGAGACAAGTTATTTTTCTTTTAAAAATAAATCAAAAAGAAGGATTTGCTAACTTGATTTAACTAAATTAATCTATGAGTACGAATTGAAATTTTATCAAAGTAAATAGATCTAGGGTTTGGAATCCACCACATAGCATTGCATCAAGGATTGTGTTCTTAGTTTTTATCTTTTGGAGAGGCATGCAATTTTGGCTACAAACCTTTTAAAATAAAAGCATAAAGAGTGTTAGGAAGATCCATCTTCGGTGTAGCATGAAGTGTCTACCTAAGTATGCTAATCTAGGATGCAGCACACTTCATCTTCCTAGGCATGAATCATCTTAGACTACTTTAGCAAACATGATTAGTAACTAGCATGCTCAAAATTTAAATATCATGAAGAAATATTTCATTGGAAATAAGAATTTAAACAGACTCCAAAATAATAAAAAAAGTAAGAACTACAATTGCCCTGATACATTGCTAGGGCTTCATCCAGCCCTAGACTAGATGTTTAGCCGAGCATGGCTTCCGGACGACCTCCCATCTTCAAATGAAATTGAGCACCTCTCATTCTTCCCAAAATATCACAAACTCTTCTCTTTCCCCCCTCCTTTCTCTTTTTTTTTAATTTTTTTTTTCTCTCCCGCTCGGTTTTCTTCTTCCTTTCCTTCACCGAAACAGGGGTTCCCCTGTTCTTCAAACCGAGCTCTTTATATAGGACTTCCCCACCCCTTGCAGCCGACTGAGGATCGAAACGGCCGTGGAATCGCTGGGCGCTGATCACGGAAGAGGATCCCTCCTGGATGGCGAGAAACGGACGAGGCGGAGGCGGGGGATTGGCTCCGGATGCGTCACGGGCGGAGGAGGAGGCGGGAGATCCGGTCGCTGGCTGCATCGTCTTGATCACAGACGGCTTGGATCACGCTTGCCGTCCGGGTGTGGGAGTTTCCGGAAGAGGGTGCTGCAATGAGGCGCGATGGAAGGAGCTGGATTACCGGCTGCTGAAACAGGGGAAGAAATGCTGCTGTGAACCGTTGGGAGGAGTGGAAGAAGCCGGGAGGGAGCTGATCTGGATGCGCTGGAGATCGTGATCAACGGGCAGAAGAAGATGCGGAGGTGGGGGTCTTGAATCCGGAATGGTTGCACGGCTGGACGTGGTGCGGAAGGAAGGAGGCGCGGGCTGCGGCGGAGGAGGAGCGATCGTGGCTGGGCGGTGATCGCGGGATGATGGGGACGTTGAGAGGAGCTGGAGATCCGGAAGAGTGGAGAACGCGGATCCGTGGTTGCACCGCATGGAACTCGTGGCTGGAACGGGAGGGAGGAGCGAATCTCGGCCGTGATGCACTGCGGGGAAGAAGATGAACAGTGCTTATGTTTTGTTTATTTTATTTTTTTTTGTAACACTGTTCATATGAACAGTATTTTCATGGGACACTGTTCATATGAACAGTGAATCCGTGATGCACTATTCATATTTTATTTATTTTATTATATTCATTAATTTCTTTTTTTTTTGTTTTAAATTTATAAATTTTATATGAAGGCAGGTAAGGAATTGGTTGGGAATTACTTTGGGTTTGAGGTGGGTCATGATCGTTGATTTGGTTTGAACTTGTTCTCGAGCCCAATGTCATTTAATTCTTACTAAACCGCTTCAGATTGGACTCAACCAGATCAGACCGTGACTTAATAAAAGGGTTAATCAAATATTTTCCTATACAATTATAACTTTCAATCAAATCAGGACCAAAGCCGATTTAGTTATAACCTTAGTCGGGTCATCACAATCTCCTTATATATTTTTCTGTAGTTTTCATTAAAGATTGCAATCAAGAGAGAGACAAGTTCAGAATCTGGTTTAAGAAAAGAATTATTTACCTCTTACCATAATTTAAATTTAATTCAATGTTTATTCAATTTCATGGTAAAATATGTATTTATCAGTTTAAAAACATTGATAAGTGCTATGGAAAGATAACTAAATTATAAATTATTAAGCACTTATCAACCGGTGCCAAAGGAACGCCAATGTTCAGCGCCGGCCCTCGGCTCCTTTGACTTCTATCAGCTCCCCTTGGCCTTTTGCCCAGTGGGGAATTGACATCCTCGGGCCATTTCCTCTGGCCACCGGGCAAAGGAAGTTCCTGGTCGTCTCCATCGACTACTTCACTAAGTGGGTGGAAGCTGAGCCCCTCGCCTGGATCACCGAGCAGAAGATGCGGGATTTCGTTTGGAAATCCATCATTTGCAGATTTGGGCTCCCCCGCATCCTTATCTCTGACAACGGTCGCCAGTTCGACAACATCCATTTCAGAGAGTTCTGCTCCGAGCTTGGCATTGACCACCGCTTCACCTCGGTCGCACATCCTCAGACGAACGGAGAAACCGAGGTAACAAATCGTACTATTTTGCAGGGTCTCAAAACCAGGCTCGACAAATCCAAAGGACAATGGGTCGAAGACCTATACAATGTCCTGTGGGCTTACCGGACTACGTTCCGCGTCCCCACCGGCGAGACTCCCTTCAACCTGACATATGGGATGGAGGCCGTCATTCCACTAGAGATCGGGCTCCCCTCTCCAAGAGTCGAGCACCACGATGCTAGCTCCAACTCTTCACAGCTCAGAGGCAACCTCGACCTGATCGAGGAAACAAGGGAGGTCGCCCGAGTGCGTATGGCGAGGTACCAACAAAAGACAGCTCAGTACTACAACGCCAGGGTCAAAGTCAAATCTTTCAGACCAGGGGACCTTGTCCTAAGAAGAGCTGAAACCTCCCGACCAACTGAGCGAGGGAAGCTGGCCCCGAATTGGGAGGGACCATACCGAGTCACGCGCATTCGCCGACCCGGAGCTTATCAATTGGAGTCTCTAAATGGGACTCCCATTCCGCGGAGCTGGAGCTCTGAAAATCTCCGCGTGTACCACCAGTAGAACCCTAAGGGGTCCCTCATTATTCAACCATTAAATTCCATTCTATGAATTTCACTCTATGAATTTCATTTCACGATAAACTGATGGTTTGCGGACTTATTCCGAGCTCACCGATTTTCTTAATTATCCCGTGGCATCAGGTTTATTCTTCTTCCCTAACCACGGTTAGGATGCCCTGATACCTCAGGATGATGGAGTACCTGCGTGGACTCCCTGAAGATGTCCATGAGTTTATGGTGCGCTCTCCATCAGCGAGCTCGGCTCGTTCTCCTACCCTGGCCACGGTCAGGATGCCCCGAGACGTCGGGACGCCCCGGTTACCGGGAAGCTCGAGGCGTCGAGACATGAGTAGCGGTCCTCTCTGACCGGACGAGCTCGGCTCGTGCTCCATCGACCATTGAGTAGCGGTCCTCTCTGACCGGACGAGCTCGGCTCGTGCTCCATCGATTATTGAGTAGCGGTCCTCTCTGACCGGACGAGCTCGGCTCGTGCTCCATCGACTATTGAGTAGCGGTCCTCTCTGACCGGATGAGCTCGGCTCGTGCTCCATCGATTATTGAGTAGCGGTCCTCTCTGACCGGACGAGCTCGGCTCGTGCTCCATTTATTGAGTAGCGGTCCTCTCTGACCGGACGAGCTCGGCTCGTGCTCCATCGATTATTGAGTAGCGGTCCTCTCTGACCGGACGAGCTCGGCTCGTGCTCCATTTATTGAGTAGCGGTCCTCTCTGACCGGACGAGCTCGGCTCGTGCTCCATCGACTATTGAGTAGCGGTCCTCTCTGACCGGACGAGCTCGGCTCGTGCTCCATCGATTATTGAGTAGCGGTCCTCTCTGACCGGACGAGCTCGGCTCGTGCTCCATTTATTGAGTAGCGGTCCTCTCTGACCGGACGAGCTCGGCTCGTGCTCCATCGATTATTGAGTAGCGGTCCTCTCTGACCGGACGAGCTCGGCTCGTGCTCCATTTATTGAGTAGTGGTCCTCTCTGACCGGACGAGCTCGGCTCGTGCTCCATCGATTATTGAGTAGCGGTCCTCTCTGACCGGACGAGCTCGGCTCGTGCTCCATCGACTATTGAGTAGCGATCCTCTCTGACCGGACGAGCTCGGCTCGTGCTCCATCGATTATTGAGTAGCGGTCCTCTCTGACCGGACGAGCTCCGCTCGTGCTCCATTTATTGAGTAGCGGTCCTCTCTGACCGGACGAGCTCGGCTCGTGCTCCATCGATTATTGAGTAGCGGTCCTCTCTGACCGGACGAGCTCGGCTCGTGCTCCATCGATTGTTGAATAGCGGTCCTCTGACCGGACGAGCTCGGCTCGTGCTCCTACCCCGACCTCGGCCGGGATGCCTCGAGACGTCGAGACGCCCCGGTTCATCGGGATGCCCCGATACGTTGGGATGTTGTCTTTATTGGCCAAACGAGCTCGGCTCATTCTTTACCAGCTTCAACCAACGAGCTCGGCTCGTTCCTTCATCGATGGATTTCTCTGTCGACGCCCTCCAAAAACGGAGTCCGAGCAGAGAAGCGTCTTCAGTCGCCTCGGCGCCAGGACGCACACGGTACAAGGTACCTATTTATTTAATGTCTTCACATTACCCATTATTGGATTTCTCTGCCGACGTCCTCGAAGAACCGAGTCCGAGCAGAGAAGCGTCTTCAGTCGCCTCGGCGCAAGGACGCATACGGTACAAGGTACCCATTTATTTAATGTTTTTACATTACCCATTATTGGATTTCTCTGCCGACGTCCTCGAAGAACGGAGTCCGAGCAGAGAAGCGTCTTCAGTCGCCTCGGCGCAAGGACGCATACGGTACAAGGTACCCATTTATTTAATGTTTTTACATTACCCATTATCGGATTTCTCTGCCGACGTCCTCGAAGAACGGAGTCCGAGCAGAGAAGCGTCTTCAGTCGCCTCGGCGCAAGGACGCATACGGTACAAGGTACCCATTTATTTAATGTTTTTACATTACCCATTATTGGATTTCTCTGCCGACGTCCTCGAAGAACGGAGTCCGAGCAGAGAAGCGTCTTCAGTCGCCTCGACGCAAGGACGCATACGGTACAAGGTACCCATTTATTTAATATTTTTACATTACCCATTATTGGATTTCTCTGCCGACGTCCTCGAAGAACGGAGTCCGAGCAGAGAAGCGTCTTCAGTCGCCTCGGCGCAAGGACGCATACGGTACAAGGTACCCATTTATTTAATGTTTTTACATTACCCATTATCGGATTTCTCTGCCGACGTCCTCGAAGAACGGAGTCCGAGCAGAGAAGCGTCTTCAGTCGCCTCGGCGCAAGGACGCATACGGTACAAGGTACCCATTTATTTAATGTTTTTACATTACCCATTATTGGATTTCTCTGCCGACGTCCTCGAAGAACGGAGTCCGAGCAGAGAAGCGTCTTCAGTCGCCTCGGCGCAAGGACGCATACGGTACAAGGTACCCATTTATTTAATATTTTTACATTACCCATTATTGGATTTCTCTGCCGACGTCCTCGAAGAACGGAGTTCGAGCAGAGAAGCGTCTTCAGTCGCCTCGGCGCAAGGACGCATACGGTACAAGGTACCCATTTATTTAATGTTCTTACATTACCCATTATTGGATTTCTCTGCCGACGTCCTCGAAGAACGGAGTCCGAGCAGAGAAGCGTCTTCAGTCGCCTCGGCGCAAGGACGCATACGGTACAAGGTACCCATTTATTTAATGTTTTTACATTACCCATTATCGGATTTCTCTGCCGACGTCCTCGAAGAACGGAGTCCGAGCAGAGAAGCGTCTTCAGTCGCCTCGGCGCAAGGACGCATACGGTACAAGGTACCCATTTATTTAATGTTTTTACATTACCCATTATTGGATGCTCATGACACCGACACATTGTTGCAAGTCCGGTGAATCCCCGTCACGGGCTGACGGGTATGCAGTCCATTTGTAAGAAAAGAATCCGGTTCGCCCCGGCAACCCGAGGCTCGGATTCGAAATTCGCCGCATTAAGAAGTCCCAAGTCCTAACGACCGCCCTAGGGCTTAGTCGAATTCTGGACTAGGCTCGGAAAAACGTTCCGAGCCCAAACCCTTGGTATAAGCACAAGCGTTGCTACACCGTTAGTCGAAGAACCGAGCAATGGAGCTCGGCAAGCCAAACTCTAACTCAAAACCCTGTGGCGGGAAAAGCTCAGGCCCTAGAGCCCATATCCTCGGAACCTAAAACAGATCCGAGCAGAGAAACCTAAACTACAATAGACGAGTTTCCACACAAATGAATATTCATTTCAAAAAGCCCGGAGGCCTAGTACAAGAGCTCGGACCCGGCCTTAACAAAGTATAGAGGCCGCTCCGGCTTACAAAAAAGAAAAAGAAGATAGGAAAAAGGGGAAAACTACACCAAGGGCTCAGGCCCGGCGACTTCAGGAACAGTTGGCTCTTCTGCGGCCGAGGCCCCCACGGTGGCTTTGGGAGCTGCCTCGGTGATCTCGAGAGCGATCTCGCCTTCTTCAGCTTGACCCTCCTGGTCGGTCCCGCCAGAGGTTGGAACCTCTACCTCCGCCTCCGCTTCTGGGTTTTCGACCCCAGCGCCTGGTTGAAGCAGGCTAAGGTCGAAATCTGGGAGAAGTCGCCGCAACTGATTGCGGAAGTCCTTGAAGCCCTAGATGAGACCATTGACGCCTTCCTCTTCCATCAAGTCGCGAAACTCTTCCGATTCGCGGAAGAGCTTGACGGCGTCCTGGGCCTGCTCCCGGGCCTCCTTCTCTCGAGCCTCGTGGTAGGCGGCCTTCCGCTCCAAAATCTTTATTTCTCTTTCGCGATCCGTGAGCAGAGATTGCACGTCAAGTAGACGGATCTCGAGATCTCGGACCTTTATTCGAGCCTCCCCCACCTCCTGCTCGCGTATAGCGAGCGACGATTCGGCCTCCGTCCGGCGGGCCTCCGCGGCGCGCACTTCAGACATAGTCAAAGAGTGCGCGCCCTTCTCCTCTTCAAGTTCGGCGACCAGAGTCCGAACCTCGTCTTCGGCCGCCCCTAGCTTCGCTTGAAGCACTTTCTGCTCGGCCTCAGACGCGAGGAACTTTGTTTCGGCCTCCTCGCGCCCCCTTTGATGCCTTCGGGCCCGGTCCCGATAGTCCTGGATGATGTGAATCATCGTTTCGGTCTCGTGGAGGCACTGCAAGAGGGACATGTAAGAAACAGTTTTAAGCCGAAACACAAATTTGCACAGAGATAAAAGCTGACTTACTCAGATGGAAGAGCAAATAGCGGAGTCCATGAACTCGCCGTAGTTCATGGACCGAATTTTGGCCTGGTCGGCCGGGAGCAGCGCGACCCGAAGAACTTCGCGCGCCACTTGTGCATTATCGAGGGCCGAGTCGCCCTCGAAAACAGCCCATCCAGGAGCGTAAGGCACCCGCTCCTGAGGACCCGAAGAACCCGCCAGACCGGCCTCAGCTGGCCTGGGTGCGGCCGACCCCGTTGCTTCTTGGCTATTCCCCGGCTCAGAGCTGGGGAATTGGGGTCGAGTAGACGGCTGACCGGACCGCTGCGTGGTAGAGGTGGGGCGTGCGAGCGCCAGATCTGTTGAGGTCCTCCCTCCCTGGTCGGAATTTGGAGCTTCCCGCCGACCAGGGACTTGCGAAATCGGCACCGGACACGGAAGTGCCATCGTGGCTCCGCCAAAGCCCACGCCCTCTCCCCGACCAGCCTCAGGGCGCACGGGGCGAGAAGCGCGCGCCTCAACTATTGTGGTCGTCGAGGTCTTCGCCGAGGTCTTCGCTTTCTTCCTCGGCTCGGTCGGTTCTCCTGAGAGTTCGGCCGCCCTCTTCTGGAAGCGGGCGTAAAGGACTTCGCTCTTGGTCACCATTTTTGCGATGTCTGCAAAGATAAGCAAAATTAGAACATTAGAACAATAAGGAAATAAGAAGTTGCTGTAACTATCCTTACCCTGAGGACGTGCCGAGCTCAAGCCCACGTTCACCAGGGCGTCCTCGCTAATGAGGCCGTTCAGCAAAATCCCGTCCCCAAGGCTGCGGATGGTATCGAAGATCTCCTGCTCACGCGGAGAAAGCTGGGGGAGCCTGTTGATGGATTTAAGTTGGGCCGGCCTCCACCTGGGGTCAAACCCCCAGGACCGTTCAGAACCCAGGAAGAAGAATTTCTCCTTCCAACCATGAATGGATGAGGGGGCACCATGAAAAAGTGGCCGACCCACCCGGAGGGCGATGTAGAGCCACTCCCCGTCTCCCGGGTTCGACTTGAAAATAAAAAGTCGCCGGAAGACGTTGACAGAGGTAGGAATCCCCTGTAGTAAACACAGTGACAGGAAACCCATCACTGTCCTCCAAGCGTTTGGAGTGAGTTGCGCCGGAACCAACTGGCATACCGCCAGCAACTCATTCACAAAGCTGTGAAGAGGAAATCGGAGGCCGGCCCAGAGTGACTCCGAGTGCACTCCGATCCAGCCTACCGGAGGATCGGTTACCCGATCCCTTCGCCTGGCGGGTTCCAAACGGAACCCGTGAAGAGGGAAAAACCACTCTTCAGTCATCTCGACCTCCAGGACACTCATGGTGGACACTACTTCACTAGGCAAAGAACCCATTGCAAGAGAGGGAAATCAAAAAGAAGGGGGACCTGGGAAAGATGCCGGAGAAAAGGGACTTCGGTCTGAGGAAGGCTGGGAGAATAGGAAGCTGGAAGCAGAAAGCAATAGAAAGAGGACAGGGGGCCGGGGAAGAGTTTATATAGACCTCCCCAACGGCCCGGATCAGCGAAGAAAACGCTGCGTCCCGGTTAGATGATAACACGTGTCGGTCTAAAAGACAGAACGACGTATTTAATTAGGGCTAGCGCTTCGAACATCGAAGCGCCCCATCGGATCGTGCGGAAAGGCGTACGCAATCGAAGATCGTGCGGCCCCATCATGAGCCCACGACGCGAGGACGCTTCGCAAAAAGTGTCCCAATAATGAGGCTTTTCGGGAAGGAAGAGACGCCGCCTATTAAAGGCACCTCGAAGCTTCCGATAATTCAAAACGCGCAGTAAATCGAAATTTTCGGAATTCGTAATGACCCAACTAAAGCTACTTCCCGCGCTCCAGCTGGTAGCCAACTGGAACTCGGAAGTCGGGGGGTAGTGTTGGGGGAAAAATCCCAAGTCATACATCCACGGAGGCGCTCAGCCAAAGAGCGCCGACCGGAAAGCTGCTCGGTCAGAGAGTGCCGAACGGAGAGCTGCTCGGCCAAAGATCGCCGACCAGAAAGCTGCTCGGCCAAAGGATGCCGACCAGGAAGGCGCTCAACTAGAAGGCGCCGACCAGAGTGCGCGCCAAGAGGTGCCCAACCAAAATAAGCTGCTCGGTTAGAAAGTGCCGACCAAAGACAGCGCCGAATAGAGGCGCTCTGCTAGAAGGTGCTCGCCTAAAGGGCGCCGACCAGGAGTACTCAAAGCAGCCCCGCCACAGGGCGCCCCATTGGGCGATCAGCTCGGCTCGGCACCCTTGCCGAGCGGATGCCTTAACCAAATGTTCAACCTCCGCCTAAAGTCCAAGGGACTTGACAACTCCTACGGCTTGCGACCTGCCACTATCTCCAAGCCATCAAGGCATAAGATCTCCTCAGGCGTTCGGCACGACCTGCCATTAATGCATGAGACTCCCTCAAGTCTCCGATGCACTCAGGCATTTAATGAACACGGCCCAAGACGATCTCCGGATCACTGAACCATCAGAACGTATGGCTCTCCCTGACCGCCGGTTCATTCGGTAATAAATGCACTTACCATCTACGGACCCCAGGCCCACCACAGCCGGCGGTTCAACCACTCCAGCAGGTCCGATCGACCGTGACAACTCCCTGATTCCGGTCTGATCCGGTCCCGTTCTCCATTACGCCATTAATGGGCCACATCGTGCCCAATTATTACAAAACAGGACAAACCTCCTGTCACCTCCCAGGTAACAAAAATCCTCCTATAAAAGGAAACCTGGAGGGAAAAGGGAGAGGGGACCAAAAACCAGAGAAAAAACCCGGAGCTGGAGAGAACCCTCCTAGACCGGGAGAAAAAGGAAGAAAACAGCACAGACACAATTGAACACGAGATTCTCGGTCTTCTCCACATACTCTCTCCCCTGCTCTCTCCACATACTTGCCCCCTCTGACTTAGGCATCGGAGGGCCGGCGCCGGAGAGCCCGGCCACCGGTTTTCTTTGCAGGACTTGCACACCCCCCCGCAGCGGAGGACGCAGCCAGCCGGCGCACCGCCGTCCGCCCCTTGCAGCAGCGGAGCTCCTCCTTCCCCGGCTTCACGGTGGCCTCCGGGTCCAATTTCCAGCAACATAAGCTATACTAAGATAAGACTTCTACGTGGATGTCTTCAAGCAGCAAACATAATAAGCATCCATAGCACCCTTCAGAAAAGATACTTTTCTTAATAATGCCGTCATCCTATATTTATACTACAAGTCAGTAGGAAATATCAATTTATTCTATCATTCATGGCGTGCCTTCCTTTTTGTTCTTTTAATCTTTTTCCCTAATTTGGAAATATTTAACCTTATTGCAAATTTTGAAGGAAATGTTATGAAACATAAGATGGAAAAATAACTATGACCAATGCTTAATAGACAAGACCAGAGTAGGCATATGACATTATTATAAGCATTAGAAAAAAACAAGCATCTGAGAAAGATGTTGAACTTCTCAAAAAGACGCATCAACATCAAACAATAATCCCATTCACCTGTTGAGAAATTAACAACCATGACATAAAATTCTATCCATATTTATCTTGACACGCATGCGATTTCTAATATTTCTTAGAAGACATGGAGCAGGACTAGTCACCTGTGAACCCTATCATGCATGACTCCTACAGAAACTCCTTGACTTATATGCATCTTTATGTTTTTTTCCCTTTTTGGAAAAAAAATATATGAATTGCCACTTCCTGGTTTTGAAGTTGGGGACCTCCATAGTGCATGCCCCAAGGCCCCATTGGCTTTTCCACTCATGCAGTCAAGAGGAGTAATGTGAAATAATGTGAAATAGTTGGTAATTGAGATATTCTTACTGGACTGAGAAGTAAAAGAATAAGATTTTTGTTTGGAACATATACTGAAGGATTGGGATAGGATGGACTAGGCAGGATTCCTACATTTCTAGGACTAACCATCACCTGCAGGGTTGATGGTTTAAAGTTAACATGGATAAAAAGATAGTTGCAGAGGACTAAAGCAGTTTTTCATGAATGTTTTTCTGCTTTTCTCATAAATTATAAGGCAGTGGCAAAAAAGATGATGACCTTGGCTCAATGTAAGACTGTGTAATTAGTATTTTGTTGGCATATGATTTATACGTAAGCTAGGATTAAATGTTGTTGATCTTTGGCTATGTATTTCTCTTATTTTTTTAAAAAACATATTGTCAGATAGTATCTGATAATAAACTGATTCGAACAACTAAGTATGGAAAAGTTATGTATAAGATGATAAAAATATAAACAAAGTAAAATGCCACAACCAGAAGAAGATGAAGTCAAGGATAACAGAAAAAGAGAGCAAGAAAGTCTGATGGAAATCTGTCCATAAAATAGAACTCGTGTATGTTAAAGACTATATATGACGCCAAAGTCATTGGGATCTTGCATGAATAAATAAGGGCAGAAAAATTTATTCCAAACCTGGACCTCTGATTGAACTAAAACCACCCTATAACATGTATTGCCAATGTAAGTCACTTTTGCAGAAATGCCTCTGAATAAAATCCTAATCAGGTAAAGCACCCACTGATGACTTATCTTTGACAAAAAAAAGTGTAATTTGAACTGAAGACCTCAGTACCCTTCACCTGGGTGAAGCCACCTTTATAAGTGGGATCTGGTCAACTCCCTGAATGTTAAATAACTATAGCAGTTACAAGGTCCCACTGAGTCATAATAATTCTTTGAAAAAAAATAAACGCTTTATGAATTCGTAGAAGCGAATGGAAGATCATCCCATCTCCTTGGAGGGTTGATGAGTTCTAGCACAAATACCTATCTGTATAGTATACTGTATATGAGCAGGAAAAAGAAGCCTTGTTCAACGAAGGAGCTAGCATAGTAAGATAGTATTGGGAGTGGGAGCGATTGGATAGGCCACTGCTCCTGCAATCTTAATTGTTTTTGGTAAACTGTAAGTGTGTATTCTATGATATGTGAAGCTCCTTCATCGGCCGCACAGCCCTTCGGTCAACTAGAAGAACAAGTCGGGAAAGACATTGATGAATGCTCACTGAATGCTTCTAGGTTAAAGGGAAGCACTAGACTCACTCCATGGGAATTAACTAGCCTAAATGTTTTTGAAAAGATATCAATGCCACAAGTAATCACTCTCACCATGCCAAGTGTCTATCCTGTTCATGTTGAAGATGCTCCATGAATTGCTAAGCACCCACTTAGAACTCTAAGTTCAGATTCTCTTGAGTAGCTCAAGGTCCAGTCCAAGCATATCATATTATGGCAATTAATCCCAGTAAGAATACAGAAAAGGAAACACAATATCTCATTATTGACTCATATCATCGATCTCATATATTAAATCATGGTTATGTCACTTTAGCATATCTGTGCAATTGCATATCTAACATAATAATATGCTGATTGATATATCAAAATTCCTTTTTTTTTAAAAAAATAAAAGATCTTGAGTTTTCTTAAGCAGTGTTTTTTTTTTTATTCAGTGCTCTCTTCTTTGTTAATTCTTGTCTTTCCTTTTTTTTTCTTTCTTGCACAGCTTTCTTTAATGTTTTCTTTTAATGGCTTGGACTGAAATTTGTCGGTCCAATTTGAAGACAAATCTGGTTCAGGTCGAAAGCTTGCCCAACCAACTTAATCTAGACGTCTATGGTATAGCTTCTGACTAACACCAATCCAAGACTATGATATATTAAATAATTTCAAAGTAGATATAATTCTCTTTTTTTTTTCTTTTTTTTTTTGGAGAGGAGAGAAAAAGGAAGATGGGTGATGCCCACCATAACTTATTGAGATTATGACTTGTAGTCGAGGCAAGATTTTAATCATGTCTGACCTTTGCATCAACACCCCTGCTAAACCTAATATAACCTATAATGTAAAGCTTAAACCCTACTTAAATCAACCCATTCCAATCTAATTTGATCTTACCCAAAATGAATTTAGATTAAAAACTTTTAGTCATGTAAGCTTTGAGTTTAGTCGTTCATGTAGGTGTTCATCATCCACTTGAATTGGGTATTTGCTAGTCATGTTGCATCCGAGTTGGCTCTCAGCTTAACCCAATAGCCCAACCCATCCTCACCCCTTTGGATGCTTAGCTACTTTTGTTATAGCATACACTGCATGCTCTTTAATAAGGTCCACTCTACATGGTATGAAGATAGTGAAAATCTAGAAGGGAGCACTTCCATGAAGTAGAAATGAATAATATCGATGTGCAAAGGAATATATCGGAGTTTTAACTTTTAGAAAATAGAAGAAAATTCAGAGATCAATGGTATCATCTAGCTTATGACGATTTATCTTTTTTATAAAGAAAAATACATACAACTCGAAAGTGCTATATCTTAAATGCGTGCCAACAATTGCAGTTGCAATATATATCTAAACCAACATCAGGACAAATGCATGTGATGCTTTAATTTTTTGAGATATTTACATCTTAAATGCGTGCCAACAATTGCAGTTGCAATATATGTCTAAACCAACATCAAGACAAATGCATGTGATGCTTTATTTTTTTTGAAAGATGGTCGTCCATTGAGGAGTTTCTACACTTTTTGGAAGCCTCAGTGTTAGGGTCTGGGTCGGAGGAGCGAGAGACTCGTGCTGCCTACCTGGCCTACCATTTTTGGTTGGACAGGAACGCCTGAGTCTTTGAGGGCACCAGCTCGTCCCCGAGGGTGGTAGTGGCTAGAGCAGTTTTGCATGCGAAGGAGTTCATTAGCACCGTTGAGATTTCACCTACCAGAATGGCCAGGGACATTTGGGCCCCCTTCCGCTCTTGTAGCGTCGAGATATATTTTTGTATCTTGGGTGCCCCTACCCTCTGGCTTCCTGAAAATGAACTTCAATGGCAGTGGCCGATGATGGAAGAGACGGAGGCGTAGGCTTCGTCATCAGAGATCATGAGTACAGACTACCGGCGGCGGGGGGTCAATAGATCTTCGATTCCTTGGTGGTCTGTGCTGAGCTCAGAGCCGCTTGGGAGGACATTTTCTATACCCGATGGATACTAGGTGCAGACCGGCTCATCCTCGAGGGTGACTCGACATAGTGATTGATTGGATCTGGGATCGGGGTTTTGCATGCGAGGGCAGGCCGCTACTACTTGACATTCGCGGACTTGCAGGAGTGTGGTGCCCATTAGACCGCACTCATCTATAGGGAGGTGAATGGTACAGCTGATTGAGTTACTTCATATGCGGCTCACCATTCGGATGGTTTTATTTGGAGGGAGCGTGACACAGTGTCGGGTGCTTTATCTGCTTTATTATTTTTGGATTTTGTTGGTCACATCCACACCCGTATGGTGTGAGCCACCGTTGTACCAAAAAAAAATATTTATATATTTAAAAAAATGCTTTTCAAAAGTGCTTTTGTTAATGATGGTACTTTCGCGCACACAGACACAAAAAAAATCAAGTTATATGAAAACAAAATATCTGATTCAGTAGTGGTTATCTGCATGCGAGCTATTCTAATGTAAACATTACATGTTTGAGTCTCATTATTTTCAAATATAAAGTAATATATTACTGTTAAAAAAACGTAATTATGGAAAATAAGAATGAAGTATATCAAAATTGAAGAGATCATGGATAATGTTCCTGCAATCCCTAAAAAGCCGAGCTTATAAATAAAACCCTCCTTACGAACTTATTTTATATTGTTATTGCCATTAGATAGATCACATTAGGTCAGACAAGGTGGAGTTCCACATGAAATTTATGATAGAATTCTAGGAAAAGCTGGCTTTGTCTTTTCGATATGGGCGCGAGAAAGGTCCCAAAGTTTTGTTAATGCACAAGTTCAATGCAAAATAAGAAGTCACATAACTCATGCTAAATTCTCATGTTGCTCATAGATTTGCAACTCGTAGCGTGCGTAAAAGAGCAATAGAGAATAAAAGTCACCGTTAACTAGGCAACCATTTCACGCGAGATCTACCATCCCCAAAGATGGCATAGATTTCTTTTAGATTCGCGGGCCAGCCATGGGGTACAGAATTTAGCATCACGCTTGCCGGTCGATAGCCCCGGCCCAACTTCCGGATCAGCACAAACAGCCCAACAAGAGAGTGGGAAAAGGCCCAACGAGTACTCGACACGTACATAGAAATTCGGAAAGAATCATAACTAAGACAAGACAAAAAGGAGAGCCAGTCGATCAACCGTCCTCCATTCCGATAAGCCTCCAACCTCGGACGGCCCGGATGTTTCCAAGTTGGAGAGCTGTCGGGCGAACCGATGTTAATTTCCCCTGTATGGGCCTTCGAATCCAGCCAGGCCAGACGTGACCTAGGGGCCAAGCGAGACGAAACCGTCCCTCAGCTAAACCATGAACGTAAACAACTTTCTATGCTCGCTAATGAATCCACCGTCAAATAAGGGTGGCTCGGAAGCATTTGACGGTGGATCTATCATCACGCGTATAAATTATATGCGCACTCGAGTATCTAAGAACTGTTCTTTGGGAGAGCGGCTGTGTCGCGGAGAGGGACCGTTTAACGGGATCCCTGTTCCTGGGGAGCAGGACAAGCGCATCTCTCTTCCCCCTTCCTCCCCTCCAAATTCTCGCTCTCTTCTTCGTTTCGCCCCGCCCTACCTCCCCTTTCCTTCCTCCCCGTTTCCTTGTATTCCTTGGCTCCAGCTCGAAGGACGTCGAGGAGGTGCCTCTCTCCCCCTTTGTCTCGTCGGTGGCATCGCGGGAGCCTGCGTTCCCTTTCCTCGCTCCGAGATTGATTTCGAGATGAGAGATCGGGAGGCCGCGAATTCCCCTCGTTAGATCCGTGCTCTCCGGCGGGAATCATCGGTGACAGGTAGCTCCGTGGGATCTGATTTCGTTAGGGTTAGGGTTGTTTGCTTGGTTTCTCGAGGGAAAGGGAGGGAGGGAGGGAGGGAGTATGCCGGCGCCGAGATTCACTTCGTCGAAGTCGGAGAAGAAGGGGAATGCCGCCGCGAAGCAGCAACAGAGGAAGGACCCGTACGAGGTTCTTGGGGTGGGTCGCAATGCCACGGATCAGGAAATCAAGAGCGCGTACCGGAAATTGGCTCTCAAGTAGGATCCCTTAATTTATCCTCTCCCACTTAGATTTTCTTCATTTCTTGGTGCTAATCCTGCAAGTGAAAATGTTAAAACATCGTACATGGAGGGTTTACGGCCTTGGAAACACAGGCCAAGTGTTTGCATAGCATATAAGAGACAAATTATTAGTCTGAACTATGTTTGTTAACTTTATGGTGAAGGTCAGGAATAGCACCACCAACAATTAATATAAGAGCAAACCAGTTGAGGCATGATTTACGAATTGTTTATGGCATTCTTTTCACTGATGCTTATGGTTCATAATATATGCGCAAATGACTGTGATACTTTCTTTTAACTCATCGTGAATAGCAACGATTAGCAAACGCTGTTTTGAATAGCCAAATCCTAATGCCTTAAAGTTAAAAGGGCTTAATGATTGTGATGATGATTAAAATTTTATATCGAATAAAATTATTTTTTTCGATCATTAATGATTGCATAGTGCTCAAAATTGCCTCGTTATTGTTTGTTGTTGCTTTTCAGGTACCATCCTGACAAAAATGCTAACGATCCTGTAGCAGCTGATGTATTCAAGGAAGTCACGTATTCATACAATATCTTGTCAGATCCAGACAAAAGGCGTCAGTACGACGCATCTGGTTTTGAGGTAATTTATGTAGGTGTGTGCAGAATATGTTTAGATTGTATTTAGTCCAAAAGATTAGTCATTTCTCTCCAGATGTTAGGCTGCTTATTAAATTTTCGTAGACATCCTTTGTAGTTCTTTATTGCGTTTATCAGAATTTCTTGTACTTCTGACTCT